>NC_132780.1:186455881-186765092 GCF_048418805.1 Vulpes vulpes
AAACCACTGAGCCACCCAGGGATTCCTGACACCTGCACTGTTTTAAAAGATGAGTAGATATCATCTAGGTCAAGGGTAAAGGGAGATGGAAGGACATTTCCAGGAGACAGAGTAGCATGAACGAAGAAACTGAGTAGGGAAGCAGCATGAATGTGAGAGAAATTCTAGGCAGTACAGTGTTGCTGGAGGAAAGAGTGGCAGACAGAAAGTATTGCTGAGAGTCGAGGATCCATCTGTGAGGAAGTGTGGTGCAGTGATTAAGAGACTATAAGGGCTTGGGAATTAGGCAGAGCCAAGTTTGCATCCTGGTTCTGCATCCTCCTAGCCATGGGAACTTGGCTGAATTACTTAACCTCTATATGCATCAATGTACTCATCTGTAAAATGGGCATTATATTTAAAGGGTTCTTGTGAGAGTGGATTGAAGTTATGTTTGCAAAGTGCATAGCACTGGATAAACATTCAAAGCATGTTAGCTAATTGCTTTTGAGAGACTGGGCAGTTGTGTAGGGGCCATAAAGAGAGAGCCCCTGGAAAGTTTAAGCTGGTGCTGACAGGCAGTTGTAGTGTAAGAGGACTGTTTTGGAGTCCTGGAGACCAGTTACGAGGCAGTCCTATTTAGCATTTTAGTTGATAGATGGCGAGGGACAGTGGTAGTAGGGATGGAGAGGAGAGGATAGAGTTAAATATCAGGTATTGTCCATAGGATTTTGTAACTGAGTGGGGGAATGTGTAAGGAGTAATGTGTCAAGTGTATTCCTGACAGGATAGTTACACAGTGTTCAGTAGTATCAGACTGTGTTGATGGGCCATTGGTAAATGTGCTTCAGGTCAGGATGATCTTAGAAGTGTTTTGTTTTGTTGAAAAAACAGAACCTAAAAAAGAAAAAAAAGTCTGATACGTTTAAGTATATAAATAGCAAAAGCTTATGTTAACCCCTCACAAAAATAAAACTAAAGATAATGATAGTGTCAGGAAAATACTAGCTTTTCCAATAACAGAAGGTAAGAGCAATGTATAAATATCTCATGGAGGTCCTGGCTGGCTCAGCCAGTAGAGCATGAGACTCTTAATCTTGGGGTCCTGAGTTTGAGCCCCACATTGGGTGTAGAGATTACTTAATACATAAATAAAATTAAAGAAATAAATAGCTCCTTAAGATCGATTAAGAGGCTTCAGGATTCCAGTAAGTCAATGTCAGATGATTAAAATTAACCAAGTTGCTGGTAAACAAAGGGGTGCAAAGATGTTCTTTCTCACAGAAATCAAAGATAGGCACATTAAGATATCCTTAAATATAAAAATTAGATAAAAATTTAAGATAATGTCAGTAATATGCTGAAATTGGTGCTTGTGCATTCTGCTGATGTCACTAAAACCATTTGCCCAGCAATGTGGAAAAAATTTGCCAGGGCTATATAGATATACAAATGTGCTCAGAGCTCACACTTCTGAGGATTTATTCTAGAGAAAAAATTTAGCAATTTAACAAAAGCTTAAAGCTATATGCACATGGTTTTTCACTGCAGCATTAAGCCTTATAGCAAAGAAAGAAAGGAAAATTAAAAGAGAGCAGCCTAAGTACTCACAATTAAGGCTTGGTTATTTAGGGAACATCAATATTATGAAGCAATGTTAAAAAATAATGACTAAGACAAAACAGTGGGAAAGTCTTTGTGAAAATATTCAGTGAGAAAAGCTAAAAAGAAGTGATGCCCATCATCATTATAGTTACTGAAGAATATTTATTTGTTTAAAGACTGAAAAGTAATATGCAGAACACGAAAGTAGTGGTACAGTCGCTTATACCTATTTTCATGTGCACTACGTTGTCTTTGATTTTACAAGAGCAAGTGTAGTTTGTGGTATTCTTTAGTACCAGTTAACATTTTGTTATTTTTCACTGCTTATGTATTTTATTTTTTTATTTATTTATTTTTTGCTTACGTATTTTAAAGTACATTATAGTTATCACAACACATTAGTCGTATGCATCAAGAACATCACTGTCTTCCAGAAACATAATATAATCAAGCAAAGTCAACAATCCTTAATATCTAGTACCCTGTCCACAGTCAAATTTTCCCAATTTCCATTTTCTTTTCAAAACTGAAATAACTCAGTGAGTCTGCCCAGTGCAGGGGGATTGTTCACTGCTGAGAGTGACTGGATCCCAGGCTCCTGGTGTCATGGTGGTAAGTCAGTCTCAGCCCTCTGGGTCTCTCGGCATGGAGCCCTAGAGGGAGGACAGCTGGCTCAGAGAAGGTCAGCTCCATCTGCAAGTAGAGCTGTTTCTTTTTTTCCTGCCCTCTGCTCCTGGGAGCTGAGGGCAGAGGCTTTTAGACCCTTGGAGCCAGCTGGCAAGGAGGAGTGGGAAACCAGCCAGCAGGTCTGTGCTTCGGGTGAGGAACTTTGGATGGTTGTCATTGTCAAGCCAGTTGTGGAAGGTCCCAAGATTTCACACAAGCCTCCCCTACTCTGCTTGTTGCTGCCAGCTTCCAGACACCTGGCCGAGATGTCGATTTACCTCCTTTATGGTTTGTGTGAAGAACTGCCTCTTCTTTTGATTAGCTGGATCTTCTGAATTAAATCAGGCCTTAAAAAAATTGATGATGAAGGATATAACTACCTGATAAAGTTAACAAGGCTGTCCCACAACTTTTATAAAACTAAACAAAACCCCCCAAACAAATGAACAAAGAAAAACAAGCAAAAGCATTTTACTATGGAACTTTTCTAAAATTCACCAAAGTAGAGAGAATGATAAAACGAACCTCCTGATATTTAACCAATCTTGTTTCATTTGCTTTTGCTTAAGTATTTTAAATTCCAAGCATTTTGTCAGTTCTTCTCTTAATACGTAACAGAATTGACAGCTACTCCTTAATATCATCTAACACCCAGTCCCTGTTGAAATTTCTCCAGTTGTGTTAAAAATGTCTTTTTATAGTTGAATTTGTTTGAATTGGGATCTAAACAAGGTCCACTGATTGCATTGATTTACGTTTCTAAAGTCCTTTCACATTTATAATGGTTCTCTTGCTTTCACCCTCTCTACCCACCACCACTTTTATTTGTTGAAGAAACTAGGTCATTTGTCCTTTATAATTTCCAACATTCTGACTCTGCCTTCTGCCTGTTTCCCCATAGTGTTATTTAACACATTCCTCTACTCCCCACCACCTCTATCTTCTGTAAACTGGTAGTTACAGCTAGAGGATTGATTAGAATAGGGTTCAGTGTTTTTGTGTATGTGTGTGTGTGGAGGGGGCAAGAGTACTTCGTAGATGAAGCTACATACATCTTATTGATCACATTAGGTGGTGTGTAAGGTGTGCACGTCCCATTTTTAGTGATACTAAGATTAGTTATTGGATTCAGGTATAGTCATCATCTCTTCAATGAATGGTTTGGGCAGCCATTGACAAAACTTGCTTAGATTCATTCTTTTATAAGGGGTGCAAAATGGTGGTTTTCTAATTCTATCATTCCTTCTGTTTTTGTTATTTCTTCTGTTACCTCGTAAACTTTAGGTCTCTGTAGCTGGTTGCATTAGTCAGTTTGCCACACTTTCCCTAGGAGCTGGCTATGGCTAAGTTCTTGGGATAGCTATGATTCGCCTGCTCTAATTCTGACACTGCTTTGAGAAATAGCCTGGAACCAGGATTTCAGAGGGAGATTTGTCCCTTCCTCAGCTGTAAACTTTTGAGGTAATGACAACTATAAACAGTGTCAGTTTTATGCCCTGGCATAGTTTTGATGTTTGTGTGGTATGATTTGAGAATAGCTGAAAGGTTGGCCCGATGAGAATATTTTCCTCTTTCCTGGCTATCATGTGTGACACCCCCAACAGTGGTGTTCTCCCTTAAGGACCTTGTGCAGGCTTGTGAATTGTAACCAGATTAGGGTATGCCGTTATCTGGGAATGAGAATGGGAGAAGCAAGGACCAGCACATGAATGATCATATTAGTAGGAATTTGTTTACCTTGTTGTTAGCTGCTTACCACCTCTTGTGTCCATAGTAGGGTCTGGAACATGTAGCTGGGAATGGAACTTTTTAGCTTGTACAAGGTAAGGAAGTTTCCATTGGTGCAGGTAAGGTGAATACTTGGTTCCATTGGTACAGGTAGGGTGCATACTTGGTTCCATTGGTACAGGGAAGATGCATACTTGGGACTTGGTTCAGGCTTTTATGTGAGGCTTGAAGAATGAAGACTGTTGAGGCTACAGAAGGCAGAAGAAAAAAAATGTTGAAAGATGTGAGAAATTACTGCTTTAGACTTCTATTGAGGATGACTCTGCTTAAGCCCTAAAAGTAGTTTAGAAAGTAAAAACAGGACTCTGTTTGCTTCCTCTTCTTTTCTTTACTTCTGTGTTGGCCAGGAAGCATGAAAAACAGTGGGATTCTAGGTTCTAGGAGAGTTTTCCTTACAGGTCAGCAGTAATAAAGAAGTTTGAAGCCAGAATTCAAGTAAGATGAAAGGCATCATGGAACATGTGAGAGGAATCACTTTCTTAAAGGTGAAATATGGCAGATTAAAAAAAAAAAGAAATATGGCAGATTGATCCCTTTGCCATATAGGGAGTTCAGTTTGGCATTTTAGAGAAACAAATCATTTCCCCTTTTCCACCTACTCAACAACCAGTTCTAACAAGGAAGTTCAGTATTTTTTATCTTTATGGTAATTTCAGAAACAGTAGCCCATTTATTCCTAATAATGTTATTGAAAAATACCAGTAATTATATAATGATGGCAGAAATCACATTTTTAAGTAAATGAAGAGGGAAATGATTTTTTCTTATTATATGTCCTGAATTTATATGTAATTATCATCTATAAAAGAACCTCCCTGGTATGCCTAATAACCACCTTTTGTCCTTGCATGAAAAGTCGAGGTTTTTTGTTTTTTGTTTTTTTTTTTAATTCAAGGTTTTGTTCTGCTCAGCTTATTTCTGGCTGGTTGGGGAGATAGAGGCAGCTGTTTTATGACATGTCTCACAGGCCTTCCTCAGACCAGGGAGTGAATTGCTCTGGAAACCAGCTGGCCATGTCCTTTGCCTGTCAGACCCAGTGCAAGCAAACAGAATTTAGGCAAACAAGTGGAAATCTGCCAGTATAGGGAGAAGTGGCCCTTGATCAAAAAACATGGTCACTTTAAGCCAACAATTTCTAATTACCTGCAACTCTTCTGATTGGTAGATAATAACACATGATGCATAAACACGTATGATTTTTCCCCCATTTATTTTGGCTTTAGTGGTTATTTACTCCTTTATGAAACATCCTTTGAAAAACAAGGCAGGAAATTGAAGAGAACAAAATAAAACAGAGCTTCCTTTCCCATTTAGTGATAGCATCGAGTGGTTATAGGTGTACTGTCTATATGTCGCAAGAGCAATAGTAGAATAATAATTTTCCTTTTATTTAAAAATAAACATTTAGTTTGTTCTCCTTTCATAGATTTATTATCTATCTATGGCTAGCTAACATTTTATTTTTGTATTTAGTATGTTCAGATATCATATACCATAGTATCTTTATTAAATTCTAATATTTTTAAACATTTCACATGAAATAATATTGATATGTAGCGTAGTATATAGATGACAATATTTTGCATATCTGTATACAATATTACTTATAATAATAAACGGTATGTGTACGTACATATATTATAAAGTCTTACATTCATTCCTTTGTGGGTTGTTTTGTTCATTTAGTCACTCACTCATTCCTGAAACGTTTGTCGAATGTCTGGTTAATGCCAGGCACTGTGCAATCGTAAAAGCTATAAAGGCGGATGGTCAAAAGATCACACGAGCTGCTGAGTAGAGAAGGTATTATAGAATGAGGAAAGGGTGGCTATCTGGGAGCTATAAAGAGTATACAGTTTGGGAGAGGACCCAGGAGGGTAAAAAAGGATTTCCGAAATATCCCATCAGAGTGCAAAAGGAGTGAATAACCAATTTACAACTCAGTGGTGATGTTCACTTATTATCAAGGTAAGATGGGGGAGGCCTTCATTTGTTTCATTTGTATGAGATAGCAGGGCAAATGGATCCTAAAGATCCAGCATGCTTGTGTAGATGGTCCTTGGGAGCCAGGACAGTCAGGCGACTTTAGTTCTAACTGTAGTAGGAATCCATAAAAATTAGGTTTTAGGCAGGGCAGTGATGTTTAGAAAGAATATGTTAGCTGCTGGTGGGGGAGGTGTTGTGGAGTAAGGCAAGGGTAGAATCAAAAAGGTTCTCTGAGGAGTGATGGGAACATTTCAAGAGAGAGAGATGGTGGTGGCTTCACTCCAGTGTTACCAGCAAATGTGATGACAAGTGATTGGATGCTGACATATGTTTTGGAGACAGGGCCTAAAGCACTTGCAGATGGGTTTCATGTTGGAGGTTAAAGAAAGAGATGAATCACTGTTAACTTTTAGATTTAAGATGTGCAAACTCTGTGTGGCTGGTCATACTGTGGCTGAGATGGGGCTCGGGGAAGAGCAGCTGGGAAAATGGGGAAGCGGGAGTACTTCACGATTATGCTTTTTCCTGAAGGGCTTAGCAACAGTACAAGTAAGAGGATGTGAGTGAGTGGGTCATGCTAGTTTAGTCATTATAAAGGGAGTTAAGGAGGTGACAACCTTGCAATTGCACAGAGAAGGAGTTTGTTAGGTTGCATACTTGAAGAAGAAGAAAGACTTGAGGTGCCTCAGCATGATGCAGTCAAAGATTGTATGTCAGGTGGGGTGAAGCTTGAAGGATGAGGGGATAAATTTGAGATTTTATTTTTATTTTTTTAAAAGATTTTATGAGACACAGGAGAGGCAGAGACATAGGCAGAGGGAGAAGTAGGCTCCCTGCGGATAGCCTGATGCGGCTCTCAATCCCAGGACCCCGGGGTCACAATCTAAGCCAAAGGCAGGTGCTCAAACACTGGGTGCTGAGCCACCCAGGCATCCCGGAGTTTGAGATTTTAGATGTGAAATCTTTCTGGGTGATGTTAAGATCCAAGATGTGATCATAGATATGGGTAAGTCAAGAATGGAGATAAAATTTTTAGGGTTTAAAATGTTAAAGAAATGTGGTACTGTTGGAAAACTTAAAAAAAAAAAAAAAAAGGATATTGAAGTCCCAAGGAAGGATGAAAATAACCAAGACAGAGAAAAAAAGAAAAGTAACCAAGTGCTAGGATCATGGGAGGAGAGATCTGGAGGTTGGCAGATGACACTCAGGAAGAGACAGATAGGTGGTACAGAAGCATAGCATGGCTTTTAAAGACTTGTGTAGAAATGGAGTTGTCTGGATGCAAAACAAGATAGGAGAACATTCCCTCTGGATTTCTTGGGAAAGGAAAGGGAGAGTTCTTCACTAGAGAGAGCCCACAGGGCTGCTGGGTCCTAGTAGGGTCGGAAGTCTAGGTTTTAGTTAACTCTGGAGGCACAGGCATGACTCTGAAAGGTTCAGGGTGCAGGAGGACTTGCTGATGAAGGAATGAGGGCTCAAAGGGAAAAATAGAAAAGAAGGAGATTTAGGAGGGTTGCAAAATAAGCTGTGGGCTAAAGGGTAGAGGAACTGGGAAGAGGACTGCAGTGGGGAAGAGCTCAGAACAAGATGGGGAAAAGATAGATTACCAGAGAGACTTGCAATTAGGGTAGTAATAAGAGCTATACAATTTCTGCATGAAACTATAAAATTTTGGGGCAAATTTCTTTGTTACAACTTGGTGGTATTAAGATCCTAATTCCACACCACAGATTGCTTGTTAGGTAACTTTTCAATCTATCAGGGGCATTCTAACCGATATATCCAATTTAACATTCCAGTAATGGGACAAACTGACTTGTGTCCCTTGATGAAATGCACTTAGAATGACCCAACAGCAACCACATAGTACTCCTGCCCAGAATGTTTAATCTAAATCAGGTTATGAAGAATAGGTCAATTTTATTTATTTGTTTATTTGTTTGTTTATTTATTTATTTAATCCCAGGACTCTGGGACCTGAAGGCAGACACTTAACCAATGAGCCACACAGGCACCCTGAATAGGGCAATTTAAACTGAGGGGCTTTTCTTCAAAATAATTGGCTTAGATTCTTCCCAATGTTAGTATCATGAAAGACTAAAAAGGACTAAAAAACTGAACTATTTTATATTAAGGGACATTAAAAAGATAACAATTAAATGCAGTGCATGATCCTTGATTGGATACTGGATCGGAAACAAACATATATACTGCAGAAATCCCCAAAGCTCACTCTGAAAGGACTAGAGAAATATGAATATGGGTTATATATAAGACAATAGCGTTGAATTAATAATTATCCAAATGTTTTAATTGTATTAAAGTTATAAAGGAGAATGTCCCTTTCCTTAGGAGATGCATGTTATAGTCTGTTGTTACGTATGCCTTTGACTCTCAAATAATTCAGCAATGGCTATATATCTGTAATACCTGTTTCTTTTTATTTCTCTATATTAAAATCTGTTTATGTTTAGTGAGACAGAAAGTAAATATCTAAACTGACAGATAAAGCATATGCTTTAAATTTGCAGACTGTATTTTAAGATGTGATCAAAGTGAAAAATATTTCAACATTACAATAAACACAAATAATTATTAAATTATCAATTGACATTTAAATAAGAACTATTTTAAGAATTATATTAAAATCATAAAGCAATATCAATCTATGATATTGCAAGTCTATTGCCATATCATTAACAATCATCACGACTCACTTAATAACATAATGTGCCTTATTTTACATCTGAGAAGTCATCCAAATAGGCTCTGTTGTGTAGATAGAGGAGCATATACTTTATTATTTATTCAAATCAGTATCAATTGTGCGCTTCCTTCATTGAGGAAGAAAAAGAGAACTTCTTTAGATGGACCTTTTTCTTTTCTTTCATAGATCTCTATCATGCATGGAATTTCTGGGGTGGGAGTCCACAGACAATATGGTGGAATTAAGGCCATAGAACGTATTATTCTGGCTCTGGACTTTCTGCCAGCTTTGCAAAGTGGGACAATCACTAATTCACAAAATCTATGCTTGGTTTCTTCTCTTCAAGAGAGACAGTTCCAGAGGCAGCTGCTGTAAGCTGTGGCTAAGGAGAAAGTGGAGGTGGGAATGCTATAAACAGGTGTCTCAAAACCTCTCTTCTTCCACCATGTGAGATGGCATCATCTATGAATGAGGAAGTGGGCCCTTTCAAACACCAAATATACTGGTGCCATGATCAAGGACTTCCTAGTCTCCAGAACTATCTACGAAATAGGAGGATCTGAAATCTGGATGCATTTTATGATGGGCATTAAGGCAGGCATATGATGGGATGAGCACTGGATGGTAGATGTAACTAATGAATTATTGAAAACTACATCTGAAACTAATGATGTACTATATGTAGGCTAATTGAATTTAAATTAAAAAATAAAAAAGTGTGCACCCCCAAAATAAATAAATTAATGAAATAATTAAGCATTTTATTTTTTATTTTATTGTATTTTTTGTTAGTAGAATCTTTTTTATTTAGAAAAAAAAAAAAAAACCAAACAAACAAAAATCCAGCCCTAGCCCTAGCCCATGTAGTTTCACAGCAATGAGAGGTGTGGGATAATGCCCCCTTCTTTAAATAAAAATGATATATGTGTGTGTATGGAAAGGAGAGGGGTGCAAAAGCAGTGGGGAGTGGTGGAGGAAAGGGAGAGACAATGTCACTGGGAATGCTTGCAGGTGGGTGCCCATTTCATAATATTTCTTGTTGATAATACCACCGTGGACACCTTTGCCCATCAGCAGGACTTGGCAGTCATGGTGCCAATGATGTTGAAAGTGGGAACTCTTGCTGGTGCTCCTGGTAGGAAGATCCATGGTGAATTTCTCGTCCTGCAGTGGTGAGTCCTGGATAACAGAACATTTCTGGCCCTTGGGTGTGAGCCCACTCATGAAAAACCTGGACTCGTCTTTGCCAACGAGGACACCAGCCTCAGCTGACATGATGTTGATAAGTGTTTCCCCAGGACAGTGGCCCAGACAGAGAAGAAGTCCTTATAGCTCATGATGGCTGTCCTGACAGGCCCCATGTTGTCGATACAGCATTTCCACTTGGCCTTGGAGTGTTTGCTACTGGGGCTGCTCTCCACACTGCTGCAGGGGCCGCATCCCAGGCTTGGGGCATAGGCAGATGTCAGTACCAAGAATGAGCCTTTTTAAAGAAAAATTCAGGTTAAATGAACAAGTTGTTAAGGAGATTAAGAAAATAATTCCATTTACAATACCATCAAAACCCCCAATACTGAGAATTAAACTTAACCAAAGAAGTGAAAGACCTGTGCAAGATAATATTAATTAATAATATTAATAATATTAATGAAAAACATTATAGAAGACTGTATTCATGGATTGGAGGACTTAATATTGTTAAGATGTCAATACTACCCAAAGCTATGTACAGATTCAATTAAATCCATATCAAAATCCCAATGACATTTTTTGTAGAAATAGAAAAATGCATCCTAACATTCATAAGGAATTTCAGGGAAACCCTTAATACTCTCAAAACAATCTTGAAAAGAAATAAACTTGGAGGTTTTAGACTTCCTGGTTTCAAAACTTAATACAAAAAATTACTATACTAATCAAAGCAGTGTGATACTGGCATGAAGACAGAAATATAAATCAATGGAGAAGAATAGAGAGCCCAGAAATAAACCATTGTGTATGTGATCAAATGATTTTCAACAAGGGACCCAAGACCTCTCAATGGTGAAAGGACTGTCTCTTCAACAAGCAGTGTTAAATGCTTAAATGTCTTTCAGCAAATAGTGTTGGGCCAATTGGATATCTATATATAAAAGAAAGAGCTTTGACATTTATGTTATATCATATACAAAATTTTTTTTAAAGATTTTATTTATTTATTTATTTATTCATGAGACACACACACACACACACACACACAGAGGCAGAGACACAGGCAGAGGGAGAAGCAGGCTCCAAGCAGGGAGCCCGACGTGGGACTCAATCCCTGGTCTCCAGGATCACACCCTGGGCTGAAGGCGGCACTAAACTGCTGAGCTACAGGGCTGCCCCCATATAAAAAATTAACCCAAAATGTATTAAAGACCTACATTTAAGACACAAAACTATAAAACTAGAGGAAACATAGGTGAAAATTATCTTGACTTTGGATTTGGCAATGATTTCTTGGATATGACACAAAAAGTACAGGCAACAAAAACAAAAATAGACCTATCAGACTACATCAAACATAAAAACTGGGGGATCCCTGGGTGGCTCAGGGGTTTAACCCCTGCCTTCAGCCCAGGGCGTGATGCTGGAGTCCTGGGATCGAGTCCTGCATCAGGCTCCCTGCATGGAGCCTGCTTCTCCCTCTGCCTGTGTCTCTGCTTCTCTCCCTCTCTCTCTCTCTCTATCTCTTATGAATAAATAAAATCTTTTAAAAAAAGTAAAAACTGCTAGACATCAAAGGACGCAATCAGCAGCGTGAAAAGATAACCTCTAGAATGGGAGAAAATAGTTGCAAATCGCATGTGTGATGATATTACATATCTGTTGATATCCAGAATATATGAATTATTATTATAATATCAAAACCAAATAAACTTATTAAGAAATGAGGTATGTAAAGGTATTTTCTTTACATATGTGGTATGTAAAGTAGTCAAATTCATAGAAAAACAAGCAGTGGCTTCCAGTGGCTGGAGGGAAAATAGAGAGCTGTGGTTTAAAGAGTATCAATTTCTGCTTTGCAGGATGGAAAGGTTCTGGAGGATCTATTGCATACCAGTGATGATATACTTAACCTACTGAACAGTTCAGTAAAAACTGGTTATATAGCAGATTTTATTTAATACTTTTTTCAATAAAAAATTTTTAAAATGTGAAAACAAAACTGAACAAACCTCTGTCTCTCTGTAGGCAGTATGTTCTTGGGACATGGACCCACCTTATACTTAGAGTACCACCTTGTGTACTATATTATCAGTTGTAGTTCAAGGGGACCACATGTAGTTTTTTTTTTTTTAAGGTTTTCTCTATTTATTCACGAGAGACACAGAGAGAGAGGCAGAGACTTAGGCAGAGGGAGGAGCAGGATCCCCACAGGAGCCCAATGCAGACTAGATGAGGGACTTGATCCCTGATCTGGGATCAGGCACTGAGTCAGGGCAGAGGCTCAACTGCTGAGCCCCCTAGGCATCCTAGTTTTTCTTAATTTTAAGAAAAATCTTTTCTCCCTTTACCGATGGAAAACATGCATTTTTTTTTTAAAGATGCATCTGTCTTTGAGATAGAATACTGAAAAAGAAGTAAGACCCAATTTTCTTTAAATTATATGGGAGTAGAGGAAAAGAGAAATATTAGGGAGTCCATTCTGGGTTCAGAAGTCTGGATTAGCAAGGTAAAAAAAAAGCCATTGTAAAGCAACATTAGTTGCTTATGACATCAAGAAAGAAAATATATGGACATAGATATTTTCATACTCTTAAATTTAAAACTTTATTTTTTAAAAGATTTTATTTATTTGAGAGAGAGCACAGGAAAGGAAGCATGTGAGCATGAGGGGGGTTATAGGGGAGAGGTAGGGGGACAGAGAAAGGGAGAAGCAGACTCCCCACGGAGCAGTGATTCCTGCTTGAGGAGACACAGGGGCTCTGATCCTAGGACCCTGAGATCATGACCTGAGCCAAAGTCAGACGCTTAACCCACTGAGCCACCCAGGTGCTCCATATTCTTAAAAACTTTATAACATAATTTCTTATGATTGTCAAAAAATCTTTAAAGCTATTTACTAAATAATATGCATATCTTCCAAAAATGAATTTTCTTGATTTCTTGATTCAGTTGATTAAGGAGCTGTTTTTCTGCAGTTCACTCCTTATATTTGATATAATCCAATCCAACTTTTAGAAATATTTTTTAAAAGTTCACTCTTTTAAGTCAGAAAAGAAGTACTTTTTTTAAAAAAAGATTTTATTTATTTATTCATGAGAGACAGAGAGAGAGAAAGAGAGAGAGAGAGAGGCAGAGACACAGGCAGAGGGAGAAGCAGGCTCCTTGCAGGGAGCCTGATGTGGGACTCCATCCCGGGTCCCCAGCATCACACCTGGGGCTGAAGGCAGCGCTAAACCGCTGAGCCACCAGGGCTGCCTGTAGTACTTCTTTATCGCAGAAAAATCAGAAAGTTCAAATTAGCAAAAAGAAGACACTTTAAAAATGCCCATAACATTACTTACCTGGTGAAAACCAACATCAGAGCTTTGGCCTATTACCTCCCAGACTTTGCCCTGTCACATATAGGGACATATGTGGTTTTCATATAAATGAAACTTTACCTTACATGATTTTGTAAACTACCTTTTTTTTTTCCACTTGACAAAATATCATTGCTATTTTTGAGTCCTGGCAGTTCTTTTAGCAGGAACCCTGAGCTTCCTTTCCTAAGCAAGAGTAGATAGACCCTGTAATTGTGCCATTCAGACATCTTAAATTGATCTGTGATCAAATGCTTTCACTGAAATCTTGTTTTTAGTGGTGTTTAATCTTAACAATTTCAAACATTTCTGGCAGGAATGAATATGGTCTTTGTGGTCATATAGGATTCAGTGTCCTCATTTCTTTTCTATGCTAGGAAGCATTTTACTAATTTGGGCCCTGCTATGGATATTTCTGAGAAGTTGTAGTTTTACTGCTCCATATAATCCGTATATCTCATCAGATCACACTACACAATCTTGTTAGGAAAAAGGATGATAGGGAAAGACCAAAAGGTCCAGGCAGAAAGACAAAACCACCAAATAGCTTTACAGAGATGTCAGTTGAGCACGCACATGGGAACATCAGGCAATGGAAGTGACATTCCAAACGACACGTCTTTTTTCCCCCTCTACAGACTAAAAATGCTTGTATTAATTGACAGCAGATAAAAAATGAGAGAATACAATGCATAGTAACTCATGTTAAAGCTTACAGGTAAAAGAATGAATTCTTGTGTGAAAATAATTGCTTTCTACTTAATAAACTGGAGTTGTTCCAAGGACATCTTTTCATTTCTGGAGCAGGTGCAGATGAAGTTTTGAGAAACTTGTGCGGTATTTAAAAAAAATAAGACATTTAATTAACGAGCTTGAAAACAGTGGAGCACTTGAAGTGGGAATAAAACAATTGTTTTATATCAAACAGTGCAAATCCAATTTGTGAATGCAACTATATTGAAAAGCTGTAAAATATTAATAAATTGCTGTGGGCTTTAAAAAAGAAGTTTTAATTTTCTTTCAAGGTTTCCCCTTGAGACAAGTTCTAAACCAGAAAAGATGTTCAAATGAATGAAAAAAAAAAGTATATTCTTTTTGAAGGTCCAAAGGCTTATTTAAAAGAAGCAAGATGAAAAAGAGTTAGAATATTTATAAGCACTAAAATAATAAGTCGTATGCAAACACATCTATACATGTGGATTTTGTTTGTTGAGGTTGTTTGGAATTGCAATTGCTATCATGACTCGTTAATAACTTGCTAGGATTTAAACATAATTAATTTGAAAAAATGATGTAATATTAAAGGTACATCTTGTTGTTTTCTAAAGGACAAAAAGCATAAGGAGATCTGTAAAAGTTACGTATTAAAAAGAACCTGGAGAAAGGTACCATTCAAGATAAGAAGACTTTGTATTAAAGTTTCCATGAAGTCATTCTTTCTTGACTCCAGCCTTTTGTGTCATAGTCTCTGATAACAGCACACACCGTTGGTCATATCTTGCTCAATCTTGCTCCACTGTTTGGTAGGCTCTCAGGTATTGGTTCTCTAGTGATTCTGGTCAGGTTAGGTGCCCTGCAAAGCAAACTGGGTAAACCCTTGTGATGACAGCCAGACCTTTTTGCAAAGTGTCTGGAATTGACAGGCCATCACTGCTCCTTCCTTTTTCATTTCCTGTTTGGAAAAAATGCAGCAAATAAAAAAAACTGAACAGCTTCTGGTAAAGTTGGCCTGCACTTTGGGGACCTAATGAAATTAAAGAAAAACTTGATTTCTGGATTCTGACAAGGAGCAGGTGATCCTGAAGGTACCAGAAGAAATTAAAGGTATATTGGTTGATGTTTTCCAAGGCACTCACAGAAAAAGGCAGAACAGTGGCCACCATTTACAAACTCCTGGACATTCTGTTGTTCACAGCTTTCTTTTTTTTTTTTTTAAAGATTTTATTTATTTATTCATGAAGACACAGAGAGAGAGAGAGAGAGGCAGAGACACAGGCAGAGGGAGAAGCAGGATCCATGCAAGGAGCCAGATGTGGGACTCGATCCCGGGTCTCCAGGATCACGCCCTGGGCCAAAGGCAGACGCTCATCTACTGAGCCACCCAGGTGTCCCTGTTCACAGCTTTCTTAATAGGTGTTCTTACTCCTCATATTAACCAAATAGTTTATCTTTTTTAAAGATTTTATTTATTTATTCATAGACACACACACACACACACACACACACACACAGAGACAGAGACACAGGCAGAGAAGCAGGCTCCATGCAGGGAGCCCAACGTGCGTCTCGATCCCTGGTCCCCAGCATCACACCCCGGGCTGCAGGTGGCACTAAACCGCTGTGCCACCAGGGCTGCCCATAACCAAATAGTTTAAAGGGAGGTAATGGTTTAATAAGAGAAGATGCTCTGATTTTCCTTTTAAGAAAACTAAGAATCTGATTCTATATGCTTAATTTTCCAAGTCTTGAAATTATAATCCCTTGGCTTAGAGTGGATTACTTTGTTTTTGTTTAAACAACCATCAAAGAGGAAAAAATAAGGCAATGGATGGAAAATTGATATTTTCCATTTCCATAAGCTGCATATCAAGCATTCTGTGCTATTATGTTAGTTAATGCTTACACTTAAAAAGTGCTCCATTTTCTCAAATGTATGCTGCTATTCCTCCTCTAAACAAATGCCCTATTAAGCTGCTCAGTTACACTTCCCTTGTATTTCATATGGGGTTTAAATCTTTTGATCTTTTCGTAGCATTTTGCCTTTTGATCCCTTGATTCTCTTCATTCAACCTGTTTTCTTAATTATTTAACCTTCTTAATTCTCAGCCTCTACCTCTACTCTCAATCAACCTTTCATCTTTTTAGGTGTCCTAGCACATCTTACTTTTCTTTTTATTCTTTCTTTCTTTCTTTCTTTCTTTCTTTTTTTACATCTTACTTTTCTCACTAACCTTTTATCTTGTGAAACCTTTTATACATTGAAAGAAGCTACAGAGATTAAGAATACTTTCTACTTACCTAAAAAAAAATCACAATATTTGTATTTTCTTTTCGTATATTATCATGGGTAATGAAATACAAATATTGTCATGTTCATGGTTTCATGTATTACTGTTAAGTCCTTGCTAGGGTATTGTACACCATGTAGAAGAATCACAGAGAAGTTTAGAAATTATAGCTACTCTTAGCCAGAAATGAAGAGGAAGACTTTATCAGTCTGTTTCTTAAATTTTGATAATTTTCTCAAATTACGGAGGTCTATATGTGACATCTGGCAGAACTTTCATCTCCAGGGTGGGATTTAGCTAAACTTCTCTAGGTCGAAGACTCCATTAAAGAGGACAGTATTCAAAGATAGAGAGAACAGCACTTTGGTCAAGCACATATAAATGTGAATATTGGAAAATAATTTTGAGAGAGATACCAGAGTACTCTAGTAAATATACTTAACCTTGACCAATTACTGAACCTCTCTCAGCCCCAGTTTCCTTACCTACAAAATGGGAAAGATGATGATATTATCTACCTCATAAAGTTGTGGGAATTAATGAGTTGCTAAATATTAGTGAAATATTGAGACAAATGGAAGTTGTTGCTAAATATTAAAACATTTATGAGATTCATTATCACATCTTTTTAAATGCAGTAGGCAGAAAAGATTTTTTCCCCTTCTTTTGTGGTTAAGAGTTATAATGCATAAATCACCCTGATGGTCTTAGGCATCTCTGAAATAGGTAAGAATGTATACTTATACTTTAAATGGCTCCAGATAATTATGCTTTGTTGATTTTTTTGGTCTCCTTCTGGTTGTAGACATCATTTTTGGCTGCAGTCAGTTTTCTCTTGCTGCCTCCAATATGCTGCTCTATGTTGCATATAATTCATTCACTTTAAAGACCTGTCCTATCTGTTAGCCAAATATATAATTTAAAATTTTCTAATAGTCACATCAAGCAAAATAAAAAGAGTCTGGTATAATGATCTTTAATGATTTCTTTTATTTAACCCAGTATATAAAGATATCATTCCAAAAATGTAATCAATGTACAAATGTATTTTACACTCATTTTTTTTTCATACTAAATCTTTGAAATCTGGTATATAGCTTATTCTTGCAGCACATCTCAATTCTAGTGCTAAATTTTTATTAGATACTTATTCTTAGATATCTTAAAGCCTACAGTTGAAAATGTAGATTCACATGTCCAAGTTGTTCCAAATATATTTAAAAGTTTCTCAGTGAACAGAGTATCCATTTTAAATTAAAATAAATTAAAATTAAATAAAATTGAAAATTCTGTTCCTCCATTGCACTAGTCACATTTCAGGAGTTCAGTAGCCACATGTGGTTGTGACCACCACATTGGTCAATATAGCTAAAGATGCTTACTGAGCACCTATGATGTATATGAAGGCCTTAGGCTAGAGACAGATTACAAGACATGGTGGTGCCCTTTCCCATCCTCAAGAGTAGGGAAGTTGAGAGGAGTACAAAATATAGTAATGATCTGAGAGTAGTTCTTTGCTTATTCCTATAGAGTAACGTGACTTAATGGTTGAAAGAACTTTTTGTTTTTTAAAGGCATTATTTATTTGTTTGAGAGTGCATGAGAGAGCATGGGCAGGGAGGTGGGGCAGGGCAAGAAGGAGAAGCTAAGCTGGGAGCCTGACTTGGGACAAGATCCCAGAACCCTAGGATCATGACCTGAGCCAAAGACAGACACTTAACTGACTTTGCTACCTAGGCAGCCCAGCTGAAAAGAGTTTTTAAAACTTCCTTTTGAGTTAGTATCCATGACCAAGATGACTATTGAGTCTGACTTCTCAATAGTGAGGCATTATTTTAAATTTGCATAAATATAAAATATTTTTATATTTGTATATATTTTATATTTGTATATTTTCCATTTAAACTGTGGCTTTAAACAAATAGCCCAATATTTGCCAATGTGTCATTAGATTTTCTAATGTCAAATGTATGCATTTGTCAATTATTCAAGCTCACCATTCATATTGTTGTTAACTTCAGATTTCTATCTCATTTCATCCCTAGTTATTTCATCGAGAAACTAGCTTTTTCTCATTATTTTTTGCTACTGAATCCAATGTTGCCCAGAAAAGTTGATTTGTTAATTAGTTTAATCGCCTCTTCTCATAATGGTGGGGTAAGATTAGCGGAGGAAGCTTGTTATCAATCCGTGCTACCGGTAAGCAGTAATTATGGATAATGATGCTTTTGTCTTGCTGCATTCTGAAGATTGTCCTGAAATCCTCCTCGCTGAATTAGCAAATGGACTGTCATGTTGAATTTTCCTCTGGTTTCTTCCCATAACTCATCTCCTACTCTCCCCCCAATGAAACAAAATTGCAGCTTGTTAGGTGGAAGCTCATTTGAAGTCTCAATTCTCTTGAGTATTCAGCTCTCATAGGGAAGTGCCAGGTGCTCATTCGTGGCCACAGCATTTGCCTTTGGCTTCAGGTTCTGACTCAACTGGCATCCTACAAGTCTTTGATTTTCCTTTTGCTTGAAGAGGCAGTGGTTGTCTTGACAGCAGAGCTAAAGCTCTATCCTTGTACTTTGATGCACATTGTGGTACAATCTAATAATCAAACTCATTTGTCAAGAAACAACGTGTTCACACTTTTCTCTGAAGAGATTGGAATAAACAGCAGATTTTACGTGGATGTAAGCCAGAAATGGCAGCCACCATCACTTTAAAAATGTGCCTGGAATGCAGAGCCCAGAGTAGCTTTTAACCAAGACCATATCTGTATTAGTGGTTCTCAACAAAGGACAGGTTTGACTTCTAGGGGATATTTGGCAATGTCTGGTGACATTTGTGATTTTCATGATCAGATTTCCCTTTCAGAAGGGAGATGCTACTAGCATCTAATCGGCAAGGTCAGGGGTGCTGTTAAACATCCTACAATACATTGAACAGTCTTCCACAATAAGGAATTGTCTGGCTCAAAATGTCAATAGTGCCAAGATTGAGAAACCCTGTGGCATATTTGATCCTCTCCCTCCTCAACAGCCAATTATTTATATGGTTAGGGGAATAGCTCATTCAGTAGAAAAATTGGAATTGCAAAAAGAGTGAATTTCCCGTGGCTTGCCCTGAGGACTCCTTATGGATAAGAACTACAGAATAAAAATGGAAAAAAAAACCCACTCTCTTATAAAAGTAGAAATTTGTTTATTTTCTACTTTTGCAGAAATGTAATGGAGGCAATATGCTAAACTGACATACTTCAGAGTCACCAACAAATTCCCCAATAGAACCACATTCTTTCACCAGCAGGGAGAAATTAGGTGGAATCACGAATACAATCACATATATTTGGTCATTGTATTTTCTTGTATTTTTCACTTCCTGAGATTAGACTCCATTTGGGGGAACTCCTAATGGTGTAATCTTGTATGACTCCAAACCCAGTCTAACTCAGAATAAGTTGGAGAGAGGTTCAGGTGTGAATATATTTTATGAAAGTAAGGAGTTTGTTTGAATAGAAAATTTCTAGGAGTATCTCGAACTGAGGTGGATGTCTGGAGTTGTGGACAGGGATCTCCTCAGAACTTGCAGGCACTATCATTTCTCATATATTTTGTTGTGCAGTCCTACAAACACAAACTTATTCTTGGCACTTACATCCCGGCATGTGAAATGGGATGACATATTTAAAAACATTTATAGATCTCAACATATTGGTGAATTTCAGCAAACAATGGTAACTTCATAAAGGAGACATTGCTAACACTTTGAGCTCTTTCTCTCGAGAAATGGTGAATTTTCTTTCCCTCACTGCAGATTTTCTGGCAGTGGCCATAGATCACATGTGGATATTCTTATTGCACTGAGTTGAAAATTGTGTTAGATGATTTCTGAGATCCTTTATAACCTTGTGGTTATAAAGATTGAAAGATTGAAAGATTCTGTGAGTTTATCTTTAAGAATTTATAATCGTGCAGCCTCTCAACTCCCAACTCCCCACTCCTCTATGTACACTTCTTCCTAATTTGGTCTCATTTATTGCTGTCTCCATAATCCTCCAAATGGAACTGCTGTGAATATCATCTCTGTCTCACGCGTACCATGCTCTGGAATGTTTTCTGTTCTTCCTCTGAGGCTTAGCTCACATATTAGCTAAGCTAATAATTGTAGTCTAAACTAAAAGAAACTGGTTCCTCTTTCTTATTTCTCCTATTCCTGTAATCTGAGGGAAATATATTAATTTTTTCCATTAAACTAGGCATATCAGCAGAAGATAAGTAGTTATCTACCTATCTGTGGCTTCTATGTTTACTTCTTATGTATGAGATTTTCACCTCTTCGTAATTTATGACAATGAGACTATTTAGCACTTGGCTATAAATTGTCTTTCATAGACATTCACCCCTTTAATTGAACTCTAAGCTTTCTGGAACTATACATTTGCTTTGATTCCCCTTTGGTGCCTTTTATAGTGCTGAGGTCATAGCAGGCAGGCAATAAATGACTACTACATTAGATGAGGGACTGTGGCAGGTAACCTGGTAAGCATGGCCAACATAGTGAAGCACACACTATATACCAACGGAAGTTAATGTTCAACTTAAATAATAACATATACTTATTTATATCTATTTTTATATTTCCCATAACAATAATAGAAATACTTCCCCTCAGGTTACTTTATTTTTCTCTTTTTTTAAAAAATGGCAGTATATGACTCTGTTTCAATCCCCCTGAGTCTCACATGAGGCTTATTTATTTCACCATCCACACCACTTGGAATGTCAGGAGAGGAAAACAGAAAAGAGAGGGAAGCAGCAGGTTTTGTAGGTAATTACCACTTTTGTGATGCTGTGTGGCTAAGTGGTACATCTATTACTGTTTCCCCTAAACTCCCCCTGGATCCAAGGGGAGTTATTGTTGTTTGCAGGGAGCTACTAGACTGACCACTTCTTCTTCCTTTCTTCTTTGCAGGATGTAAGAAGAGTGAGAATGATACTCAGGTGTAGATGTTTTCAGTATAATATGAATAAAGGATGTCGATTATAATGAAAACAGATGTGTATACTTTTCAGTTTTGTTTTATGAGAAAATATAGGTAATACATCAAGAAATAAAATAGATAATATATTTTGAATTGTTATTAATAGATAAGAAATGTTATCACTTATTAAATTCTATTAGCTCTTAGAATTTAGATACTAATCATAGAACTCTGGCATAAGAACTTTAAAATAGAAATTTTCATATTAATAAATGAGGAGCTTATCAAGGAAACTACATTTCAATTTTTTATTTTTAATGCAAATTTATTTTTAATGAATAGTTTGGCAGATGTCTTATTGCCAAATGCACTTGCTTAGAAAACATGGCTTTTATTTCTGTGATTTCTGTACACTTGGCACCTAGTGCCCTGGACACAATGTGTTCATTGTAGCAAAGATTTTTGTAATGTTTCTGGTAAGATTTCAAATGGTAATTTTTTTAAATCTCCTCTTAACAGAGTAGAAGATATTCTCTGTTATTTTTTTCTTCAAAGATTAGTTTTTATCTTAAAATTTTATTAAAAATTTTTTAATTTAAATTCAATTTAGTGAACATATACTATATTATTAGTTTCAGGGGTAGAATTTGCATATAACACCCAGTGCTCATTACATCAAGTGCCCTCCTTAATGCCCATCACCCAATTATCACCCCTCCCCTCCAAGTAACCCTGTTTGTTTTATTTATTTTTTTATTTTTTAAAATATTTTATTTATTTATTCATAGGGACACAGCTAGAGAGAGAGGCAGAGACACAGGCAGAGGGAGAAGCAGGCACCATGCAGAGAGCCCGACGTGGGACTCTATCCCAGGTCTCCAGGATCACGCCCTGGGCTGCAGGCGGCGCTAAACCGCTGCACCACCGGGGCTGCCCCCCTGTTTGTTTTCTATAGTTAAGAGTCGCTTATGGTTTGTCTCCCTTTCTGATTTCATCTTATTTTATTTTTCTCTCCCTTCCCTTTGATGCTCTGTTGTGTTTCTTAAATTCCACATATGAGCAAAATCATATGGTATCTTTCTCTGACTGACTTATTTCACTTAGCATGCATAATACCCTCTTGTTCCATCCATGTCCTTGCAAATGTCAACATTTCATTTTTTTTGATGGCTGAGTAATATTTAATTGTATACATATATACATCTTCTTTATCCATTCATCTGTAGATGGACATCTGGGTTCTTTCCGTATTTTGGCTCTTGCAGACATTGCTATTATAAACCCTGGGGTTTATATTCCCCTTTGAATCATTATGCTGGTATCCTTTGGATAAATACCTACTAGTACAATTGCTGGGTTTTAGGGTAGCTCTATTTTTAACTTTTTGAAGAACCTCCATACTATTTTCCAGAGTGGCTGCTCCAGTTTGCAATTCTATCAACAGTGTAAGAGGGTTCCCCTTTCTCCACAACCTTGCCAACATCTGTTGTTTCCTGAGTTCATTTTAGCCATTCTGACTGGCATGAGGTGGTATCTCATTTGTGGTTTTGATTTGGATTTCCCTGATGTGGAGTGATGTTGACTATTTTTCATGTCTGTTTGCCACTTACATGTCTTCTTTGGAGAAATGTCTGTTCATGTCTTCTGTCCATTTCTTGACTGGATTTTTTGGTTTTTTTTGGGTGTCGAGTTTGGTAAGTTCATTATAGATTTTGGAGATTAGCCCTTTATCTGATAAGACATTTGCAAATACCTTCTCC
Source organism: Vulpes vulpes (assembly GCF_048418805.1). Taxonomy (NCBI): domain Eukaryota; kingdom Metazoa; phylum Chordata; class Mammalia; order Carnivora; family Canidae; genus Vulpes; species Vulpes vulpes. The sequence goes on from NC_132780.1 coordinate 186,478,903, forward strand.
CATTCCATAGATTGCCTTTAGTTTTGTTGATTGTTTCCTTTGTGTACAAAAGGTTTTTATTTTGGTGAAGTCCCAGTAGTTAATTTTTTTGCTTTTGTTTCTCTTGCCTCTAGAGACATATCTAAGCAAGAAGTTGCTGTGGCCAAGGTCAAAGAGGTAGCTGCCTGTGCTCTTCTCCAGGATTTTGATGGATTCCTGTCTCACATTTAGGTCTTTCATCCGTTTTGAGTTTATTTCTGTATATGAAATAAGAAAGTAGTCCAGTTTCATTCTTCTGCATGTGGCTGTCTAATTTTCCCAACACCATTTGTTAAAGAGACTGTCTTTTTCCCATTGAATATTCTTTCCTGCTTTGTCAAAGATTAGTTAACCATAGAGTTGAGGGTCCATTTCTGTGTTCTCTATTCTGTTCCATTGATCTATGTGTCTCTGTTTGTGCCAGTACCATACTGTTCTGATGATTATAGCTTTTTTTTTTAAAGATTTTATTTATTCATCTTGAGAGAGAGCATGGGGGAGGGTGCTCCCTCCTTGCTGAGCAGGGAGCCCTATGTGGGGCTCAATACCAGAACCCTGGGATCATGACCCGAGCCAAAGGCAGACACTTAACCGACTGAGCCACCCAGGCACCCCTATGATTACAGCTTTGTAATTGAACTTGAAGTCTGGAATTATGATGCCTCTAGCTTTGGTTTTCTTTTTCAACATTACTTTGGTTATTTGGGATCTTTTCAGGTTCCAGACAAATTTTAGAATTGTTTGTCCCAGCTCTGTTACAAAATCTGGTAATATTTTGATAGAAACTGCATTGAATGTGTAGATTGCTTTGGGCAAGCATAAGCATTTTAACAGTATTTGTTCTCCCAATACATGAGCATGGAATGTTTTCCATTTCTTAGTGTCTTCTTCAGTTTCTTTCCTAAGCTCTCTATAGTTTCCAGAGATCCTTTACCTCTTTGGTTAGGTTTATTCCTAGGTATCTTATGGTTTTTGGTGCAATTGTAAGTGGGATTGATTCCTTGATTTCTCTTTCTTCTGCTTCATTGTTAGTATATAGGAAAGCAACAGTCTTCTGTGTGTTGATTTTATATCCTGCAACTTGGCTGAATTCCTATATCAGTTCTAGCAATTTTTTGGTGGAGTCTCTCAAATTTTCTACATAGAATATCATGTCATGATGATGTGAAGAGAGAAAGTTTGACTTCTTCTCTGCTGATTTAGTTGCCTTTTATTTCTTTTTTGCTGTCTGATTGCTGAGGCTAGGACTGATTTCCAGTGCTATGTTGAACAGCAGTGATGAGAGTAGACATCCCTGTCATGTTCCTGACCTTAGGGGTAAAGTTCTCAGTTTTTGCCCATTGAGGTTGATATTCACTGTGGGTCTTTCGTATATGGCTTTTATAATGTTGAGGTATGTTCCTTCTATCCCTGTAGTGTGGAAGGTTCTTAACAAGAAGGGATGCTGTAGTTTGTCAGATGCTTCTTCTGTATTTATTGAGAGGATCATATGGTACTTTTCCTTTCTTTTATTAATGTGATGTATCACGTTGATTGATTTGTGGATGTTAAGCCAACCCTGCAGCCCAGGAATAAATCCCACTTGGTCATGGTGAATAATCTTTTTAATGTACTGCTGGATCCTGTTAGCTAGTATCTTGCTGAAATGTTTGCATCCATGTTCATCAGGGGTATTAGTCTGTAATTCTCCTTTTTAGCCCACTAATAAGTTTTGTCTTTGTCTGATTTTGGGATCAAGGTAATGATGGCCTCATAGAATGATTTTGGAAGTTTTCCTCGCATTTCTATTTTTGGAAAAGTTTCAGAAGAATAGTGTTAATTTTTCTTTAAATGTTTGGGAGAATTCCCCTGGGAAGCCATCCAATCCTGGACTCTTGTTTGTTGGGAGATTTTTGATTAGTGATTCAGTCTCTTTGTTGGTAATTCTATTTCAGATTTTCTATCTTTTCTTGGTTCAGCTTTGGTAGTTTATGTGTTTCTAGGAATTTATCCATTTCTTCCAGCCTAATTTGTTAGCATATAATCACTCATAATGTTCTCTTAGAATTGACTATATTTCTTTTTTTTTAATTAATTAATTAATTTATGATAGACATAGAGAGAAAGAGAGAGAGAGGCAGAGACACAGGAGGAGGTAGAAGTAGGCTCCATGCCAGGAGCCCAACGTGGGACTCGATCACAGGACTCCAGGATCACGCCCTGGGCCAAATGGAGGCGCTAAACCGCTGAGCCACCCAGGGATCCCAATTGACTGTATTTCTTTGGTCTTGATTGTGATCTCTCCTTTTTGATTCATGATTTTATTTATTTGGGTCCTTTTCTTTTCGATAAGTCTGGCTAGAGGTTTATCAACCTTGTTAATTGTTTCAAAGAACCAGCTCCTAGTTTTGTTGATCTGTTCTCCTGTTTTTTTTTTTTTTTTTATTGTTATACCATTGATTTCTGCTCCACTCTAATTTTTATTTCTCTTCTCCTGCTGGATTTGGGCTTTATCTGCTGTTCTTTTTCAAGTTCCATTAGGTGTAAGTTTAGGTTTTGTTCTCTTTGTTATGCTTTAAGTTGATGTATTGAAATTGCCACAGCCTGTTCTTGAAAAGATTTAATTTATTTCATTATTTGCAATTACATAGGCTAAACCAATCCAGCCATTTCTCTGAACTATGATGTACTTCTTTCCAAATATCACTTTAGGCTTAACTGGAAATCGTGTCTTATTAGTTTTATTTAAAGCTATGCTATTTTGATTCTTGTTCCTAAGATGTTAGACTATATATTGGCAGCATTAAATCATAAAAGTTTTCTTCAACTGAATGAAATAAGTGGGACCTGCTTGAAAAAATATTCAAAGGCTTTAAAATAAACCTTTTGTGGGACACCTGGGTGGCACAGTGATTGAGTGTCTGCCTTTGGCCCAGGTCATGATCCTGAGGTCCTGGGATTGAGGCCCACATCAGGCTCCCCAGAGGGAGCCTGCTTCTCCCTCTGCCTATGTCTCTGCCTCTTTCTGTGTCTCTCATGAATGAATAAAAATAAAATCTTTAAAAAATAAATCTTTTGTGTATGAATATTACTGCTGGATAACCTTCAAAATTACTTTTGACTGTGATGATTATTTTACAATGTACACGTATACCAAAACATCAAGTTGTACCCCTTAAATACCTGCAATTTTTGTTAGTTTTACCTCAGTAAAGATGGGAAAAAGCCTAATTTATTTATTTAGATTTTATTTATTTATTTTATTTAGAGAGATTGTGTGCATGCATGAGTAGGGGAGGAGCAGAGGGAGAGGAAGGAGGAGAATTCCAATTAGACTCCCCGCTGAGCAGGGATTTCCACCCCCTCCCCAGGAGTTCCATCTCAGGACCCTGAGAGCATGACCCACCCAAGCCAAAACCTAGAACCAGCTGCTTAACCTACTGACCCACCAAGGTGCCCTGGAAAAAGCCCAATTTAATAAAAGGATCACATGTGCTGTAATCACAGTATGTACATACGTATCAAGGTAGGTAAAAAAGAGAAGGCTTTGCTTTTTGAATTTATTTATTTATTTATTTATTTTTAAGATTATTTATTTGTTTATTCATGAAAGACACACACAGAAGGAGGCAGAGACACAGGCCGAGGGAGAAGCAGACTCCCTATGGGGAGCCCAATGCAGGACTTGATCCCAGGACCCCAAGATCATGACCTGAGCCAAAGGCAGATGCTCAACCACTGAGCCATCCAGGTGTCCCTGCTCTTTGAATTTAAACATATGCTGAGAACAGACTGAAATTATGCTGAAATTGTTTGGTATATATAAGTCAATTTAGTGGACACTGGAGAGCAGGATGGCTTTCTTTCTTTCTTTCTTTCTTTTCTTTTTTTTAAAAAAGATTTTATTTATTTATTCAAGAGAGATACACAGAAAGGCAGAGACATAGGCACAGGGAGAAGCAGGCTCCCTGCAGGGAGCCCGACGTGAGACTTGATCCTGGGATCTGGGATCACGCCCTGAGCTGAAGGCAGACACTCTACTGCTGAGCCACCTGGGCATCCCAGCAAGATGACTTTCTTGGAGATACTTGGTTTTGAACAGAGCTTATGGGTAAGAATATAGTGATTTTTAGTTTCTTTCCATATCCCGAATATTGACTCAAGATCATATTTCTTAGAAAAACTTAGAAAATCTTGGAAAAATTCCCCAAATCACTTTCAAACCTCTCTAAAAGGATTACATATTTACATTATTCCCTCTTAGATGTCTGCAGGCAACTATTTTATGGGAATAATGAAATAATCCGTGTTTGGGAGTAGATTCTTATTTTCGTCAGGATATTTTTTTAACTTCAGACAAAAAATCTTTGAAATGAGCTCACACTTTTTATAGCAATGCATATTTCATTTGAAAGCCTGAAAAATTATACAAATATAATTAAAAACCTTTTCTTATAGAAAATTTCAAACATATAAAAAATAGACAAAATTGTATAATGAAGCCCTAGGCAACCACCCTTAAGCCTCTCAACAATGATAAATTCATGGCCAACCTTATTCCATCTGTGTAAGTGATTTTGAGAAAAGTATCTCTTTTCCGCTATCCTTTTTTTTTTTTCCTGCTATCCTTTCTTTCTTCAGTTGTTCAACAGTCACAATTTAACTGATTAAATAAAGTCCTTGGTGAGACAATGATGGAAGACATTTAGGAATTTTTCTGCCCTTGTTGTTCCCATTTGTTTTGAGTGACATTTCAATTTTATGCCTTGTGAAGATATGGTTCAGCTGGATGGGTGTGGCTGCCTCACAGTTCCTGAGGCTTTTTTGGTTGTTTTTTGCCTGGTGATGTCCAGGATCTGAAATCCAGCTGGTTTTTCAAGGGGCGGATTTAAGTCCTAAGGTGGTGCTGAGCTAAGATACAGCCTTATAAAAATCTTGGCTGTTCTTTCCCCAGCTGCTGGCTGCACGGAGAGTGAAGACTGGTACCTATATGGCACATTTGACCCTCAGAAACAAATGAACGACCTTCAAGGATGAAGCATAGGAGCATTTTGCATCAGTCCTCTTTTCAGACTTTTTGATGAAAATAATGAATGGTAGAGGGCTTTGCTGTGAAGGAGACACTTCCTTCCTAAGTACAGTCCCTTTGTGTCTTTACTGTCTCTTGTACGTGTACAATGGAGAGAATAGCTCAGGAGACCCTTTGCCCAAGTCTATTATGCTGTTATTCCATCTGTCTGTGGCAAACCAGAAAAAAACCGTGTTAGGTCTTGCCTTATGGCAAATTCTGATCCACAGTTGCTGTTTTCCCACACTTACTTAAGCTTCTTTGCACATCTACTGGCACAAAGGCCCGAGGGCTTCCTTCTGAATGTGAGATACTTTTATACATCCGGGCCCTCTGGCCTTGCCTCTGGCAGATACAAACAAACAAACAAAAGGCTGCTCTGAACTGACTTCCAACAGTAGAAACTGGTTCATGGCCAGAATAGGAGAAGGCATATTACAACTACAAGTGTGTGCTTTCACTTGTCTGAAGATTGGCAATGTTTTGTAACTTTTTGAGTAACATAGGTATTTTTATATAGTCTTTTGAAATGAATTGGCATTAAACAAGAGCCTCATTGGAAAAAATGACTCTTTTTTTATGCGAGCCTGTATAAAATGTAATGTGATTTGAAAATTGATGAATAGTTCTAATAAATTTGGAGGAAGTACTTAAAAGGTGAGTATTAGGCTGCACGTTATCATGGTCCTTATAGAATGTGAAAAACAACACATTGTCTTACAAAGCACATTTTAAGTTCTGCTGAATCGAGTTTTGGCTTCCACTGATGTTGTAACAATTTTACTTCGTGTATCAGTGGCCAGGTTGACCCTGGAGAATAATTTTATGGACAATTGAAGTTTTAGGAAAAATGAAATGTATATATGGCTTTGGGTTATCCATGGCTTCTGTCTCTTTTGGCTATCTATCTTCTACCCGAATACGGAATATGCAGAGCATCTTTCTATTTTCAAACTTGGATAAAGAATAGATGATTGAAATCAATGGTTGACTCAGAAACTTTTGGGAAACCGAGTTTAAAATTTTTATCTGGTTTTAGAATAAAGGAGACACCATATGATACAAGACTGTCCTCCACCCCTATGGATAATAGTTGTTAATAATAATAATAGTTGTTATGGATAATAGTTGTCTCTTTCCACAAAGCCCCCATTTTTAAGATATGATACCAACCCCATATTAGGGAAAATGAGAAAACTGGGAATTTAGTTATGAAAATGGCATTAACTGAGTTTTACCAACACTTTGAATGGAGGAAATAAATATGATCAAGAATTTCTATACTTTGAAGGTGGGATTTCCCATCTGAAGGATGAGAAGGCAAAGGAGAGGAGGCCTTTTCTTCCCTAGCCTCTCTTCTCTGTGTCTGGCCTATAGTCTGGGGTTAGCTCCATCCCCAGTCCATTAGCTGTAGCCTGTGTGTAGTGTCATGTGCCCTATAATGTGAGGCGGTTTGTGTGCAGTCACCAGTGGCTGCTTTTCTTATACGGGGATTCTTTCTGAGGCAGGACTCGGAAAACCTCAGATTGTCCACTGCAATTCGTGTCTCCCGGTTTTACCTCCAGCTCCTGGTGGCCAGCTTTCCAGACTGCAGTGCAATTTTTCTGTGATTTTTCCAGTGCTGCTGCTTTTCCTAGTTCTCCTTTTCTTCCAAATTGATCCATATGCTCATAATTTTCAATTTTCCATAGGGCACTTTTGACACACAACTCCAATTTAATTCCATTTGGAACAAACTAGGTAAATTACTTTAAATTCCAGTAGAGTTTTGCTTTCCTTTGATATTTCAATCTGGTCAAAAGATGGGTGGCCAGATGATAGATATTTGTTAAGATTTCCTTGGGACTTTTTGACACGCCAGTGTGTTTGACTTGCATTACTAAATTTCCCGTTCCTCCTGCCCAAGGATGCAGGTTGCTTGAGTACAGCTGATTCATCTTGGCATCTGCTACTTCTTTGTGGAGTTTCTGGGAAGCTGGGAGCAGACCTTGCCCAGGGTTATTATGTATTGTATGGTGACAGATAGCTGTGAAGCTAGCTTCTAGTTTTAGGAACTAGTATCTATTTCTATCATGGACCAGTAGCTACTGACTAACTGGTTCAGGAATATCCAGTCACCTTTCAAGAGATTTAGTGTAGGCATCCCAAAGTATGTCCCATGAAAAAGGGTTTTCAAATATGCTGATAAAAATCTGCATAAGGCATTATTGTCTTAGAGATTTATAATGCATATTAACTTAAAGATCCCAAGAAGTCCCACAGTAGAGAAGGCTGTTTTTCTGTATTTAATTCAGTGTTTCTGAAAGTTATTTGGACTCAGAACCCTAAAAGTCTCCTTATCTATTAACATTTTCTGGAATTGGTATTTAAAAGAATAATTTTTTGGGAATTCTGGCTTAGGCTGTTTCTTTTCATCACATTTAAAAATGACTTTAGGGGTGCCTGCCACTTGGCTCCCCACCCTCTCAAATAAATAAATAAGTAAAATCTTAAAAAAATAAAAATAACTTTATTTAAAACATATTTTGTGAAACAGATTTTCGTTTTATGATGAGCCTCATGTACTGGAGACTAATTATTATTATTTTTTTTCACCCTGAAAGGGGTTGTGGCTTTTATTTATTTATTTTTAATAATAAATTTATTTTTTATTGGTGTTCAATTTGCCAACATACAGAATAACACCCAGTGCTCATCCCATCAAGTGTCCACCTCAGTGCCCGCCACCCAGTCACCCCCACCCCCACCCTTCCACCACCCCTAGTTCGTTTCCCAGAGTTAGGAGTCTTCCATGTTCTGTCTCCCTTTCTGATATTTCCCACTTATTTTTTCTCCTTTCCCCTTTATTCCCCTTCACTATTATTTATATTCCCCAAATGAATGAGACCATATAATGTTTGTCCTTCTACTGGAGACTAATTAATCAGCAAAAGTTCTTCAGGATCATGCAGGTTTAGGGAAATGTAAATTTTATGTTATTTCTGATTTAGGTTGTCTTAATGGAGATCTTGATACTCAGTTCTTTGAACCCTTTGGAAACTTAATTGTGCCCTTTTAATACAGAAGCAAGAATGTGACTTTGGCAGTTAGTAAAGTAGTAGTAGATAAGCTGAAAATGAGATACAATTTACCTCTTCTGATAAACCAGACCTTTCAAATGGAAAGTCACCCAGTTAGTAACAGAAAGTGCTGTTGCCAGCAAAATGTGCCTCAAGATTCAGGCCTCACAGTGCTTTATCACTGTCTACCCAGCTCAGGGATCTTCCTTGGCAAGAACATATATTCTTTTTGACAACTTATTTATGTAATCTGAGTGACCATTTTGTCCCATGCTAACCTTTTATTACTATTCATGAATTTTTCTGAATTGGTTATATTTTTAGCCTGTTTAATTTCTTAATGTGCTGGACTGAACTCATCTCTTCAGTGGATTAATGGGTTAGGACCATTGTCTTCTATTCCTCTTCCTTGCTCATGTCAGAACCTTCTTGGCCCTGCCCTGATTTACCAGTTTCACTGTTACTCATGCCCAGCTGCTTCTCCAGGTGAGTGCACTGTCCATGCATGTGCCCCTGTTTACCATCTTTGCCCTTCCTGAGCAAGGGCTATTGGTCTGATTAGTTCACTACACATTTGTTGAGCACTTACTCTTTGTCTAGCATATTGTTAGGAACTGAGGAAAGAAGAATAAGACACAATCTTTGCACTTTCAGAGTTAATAATCTAGGGGGACATAGGCAAATAAATGGGTAATTTCAGTATAATGTGGTATGTGATGATAAAGGTAGCACAGTGTTCTTTGGGAGGTACAAGGGAGGTTGCCATATTCAGCGTAGGGCAGTCAGGGAAGGCTTCCTGGAAGACGTGACTTGAACTGAGACTTTGAAAGACAAGAGTAAAGTAACAAATGGGCAAGGGCATGGTATTAATGATGGATTTTTCAGGCAGAGGAGAGATTATGGACAAAGGCGTGAAGGTATAAGCTACAAATACTTTCGTATTGCGGTTATGTGTAGACTTTGAGGCCAAAGAAGGTCGGAGATACATCTCTGTACCCTTTTCATACATACACTCAACTCAGGCTGGATAGCTTCCTAAAGGATGGTAGGAACAATTTATCTTTGCTAAGACCCAAAGGCTGCAAGGAGAACAATCCCATCATTTAGAAAGATCACAGTACAGAATGCTAAGATGGTATGGGTGAGCTTCTTTATTCCCTTGGGATTTTCCTGTTTTTTTTTTTTTTTTTTTAAATCTGCTCTATATTTGGAGAAGGTATAGTTTTTGGTGATGATTGGTCCTACTAGATACCAAGCTAAGCAGCAGCTGAAAGTCATTGTCTTATATCCAAATGCTGGACATAGATGGTCTTGATGATAAGTAATAAGGATCGAAGTTAATATGTCACCTATATAGTCTAACTATTTATTAAACAAATATTCTTTTTCAGAGGCAGGCATTGTCTTAGGGACTGTATATGTTGATGAACAAAACAGAGGTGATTCTTATCCTCTTCTTCATAGTTTCTTATCCAGTTGGGAAGAAAGAAATTGAAAAAGTAACTAAAATTGTGTTATGCACAATGGGGGATTCTAACTAGCATGTGAATAAGAGTATGTTTAAGAGGGGTACCTGGGTGGCTGAGTCGGTTAAGTGCCTGACTCAATTTTGGCTCAGTCATGGTTCTCTGGTTCTCAGGATTGTGAGATAGAGCCTCATGTCAGGCTCCACACTCAGCAGGGAGTCCGCTTGAGATTCTCTTTCTTCTTCTCCCTCTGCCCCCCAAATACATAAATAAATTCTAAAAAAAGTATGCTTAGCAATCTTATTTCCAAATATAAGTGGTCATCTGAGCACTCATACACATAAGAGAAGATGTCTGCAAAAAGTGCTATCCTTATCACTGAAGTAAAAGCTAATAACTCTGTGGTCATACTCATTAGTTTTAGGATTTCTTAGTGAAATTTGGCATGTAAAGGAAGACTATCACTGAGCAAAATCAATCTTAGAAATGATCATTTTTATGGGTTAAAGCAAGTTGCTAATATAAAAGCCAAGCATAACTCTTTTTACCAAAGGCCCAGGAATATTTTAACCAAGGGCTCCATCTGTCAGTAGGGGAACTGTAGTGTGGCATGTAGGTGGTTAGGTAATGTTGCCAGAAGCTCACTGACTGCAGGTTATGACAAATGACTGACCCCTAGGGCCACCAACCCTGGCTGCCTGGTGCTCTGGTTGGCCCCTGCCGAGTGGCTCCTATTCTCTCACTTCTGACCAGACCACTCCTCTAGCCTGAGGCGGGTATTTTCATTATAATCCATAATAACATCGAATGGACTTTGTAATTGAATGAGCATTGTACACTGGAGACTTTTGATGGGCTCAGCTCATCAGGATTTGAAGAGGGCTGTGTAGAGGAAGAGTGAGTAGTGGGGGGCTGGGTTTGAAATGGCAGCCAAGGGACACACTTGCTGGCTTGTATGCTCTGCTTCTGCAGCCATTTGGTGAAGCAAGGTAGAAACAAAGGGTCTTAGCAGTTTTCTGTGGCATGAATTATAAACAAAAATTTGTGTTTGTAGTAATAATGATGAGCGGGGGAAAAAATGAAAACGGGGGAAAAAATCCTAGTTGGAAAGATCAGCTTGCTGTGTAAAAATCCTAGTTGGAAAGATCAGCTTGTGTAAAAAAGTATTTTTTATAGAAGTGAAATCTCTTTAGATCTCAGGATTCTTCCTCTTTGTCATGGACACCAAGATTTAACAGGAAGGAGGTCAGTCTCTGCCTGCGTAAGGAGGTGTAGGGAGTACACAGTATGTAAGGAGTACATAGTATGAACAGGAAAAAGTGAACCTACATGTCTTTGCCCTCTTCCCCTAAGGTAATTATTGCTCACATTTTCTGCTGATTGAATATTTACTGTATTCACCAATGGCTGATGAGATAATTTCTAGTGAGGCTGTTACAGGCAGTGTTGTGGACAATGAACACGGTTTAATGGATTGCATGGTTGATGGGGAAGGGGGAGAGAGAACGGTTAAGTGAATGTATATGTATTGGGTGAGGTGAGAGAATTTGTCATTGTTTGGATAACGTAGTTATCTTCTCTAATGGACAGAGGCTGTGGCATGAATCACCTCAAATGGAGGACAAAACTTTAAAAATTATATCTGATATATGACATGGGCTGTAACCTGCATTTCCAAGGTGCATATCTGGATTGCCAGGGATTAAAAACATCATACTTAATTCATTCAGTGCCCTCAATATGCATTTGTTAAATTATGTGAGTGCCAGCAGAAAATTAATTTCCTGCCTACAGTCTAGCCTGAGTACCAAGATGCATGTGCAACAGTGAGGAAACAATAGCATGGGACATGGCATGAGTCAAGGTATGGAGATAGATGGAGCAGGGATGAGGGGCTGCCACAAGGAAGTGGAGGATTGCTGGGGGAGTAGCACTTGCTAAGAAATACCAAGTGTGGACTTGAGAATGGTTGGTGGATGGCTTTCAACAGTAGACAGATCTTTAGGAAATAAGGAGCTACTGTAGGCTCTTGGTCAAGAGAGTATAGAGTTTGAGGCATTCAAGGGCTGAACAGCATTGACAAGATAGGGACTCCAGGTAGGTTTGTAGCTTGTCCTCTCAGCAATGATCCAGAGCTGAGATAGTGTGGTCTGTACTGAAGTATGACTACAAAGTGAGACATGTTTTAGATGAAGGATCAGAAGAATGTGGTGATGAAGGTATGGGGAGGATGGGAAAACTGTGAGTGAAAAATAACCTCCAGTTATAAACCATGGAGTTGCGGTTGGAGTGGTCCAAATAAAAATCAACAGAATAACAAAGCCCTATAATTATGACCTGTGTTAGGAATTGCGAAAGGGGTTTCTCTGCAGTTAATGAGCGGCTCAGAATATCATAAGAGAATGGAAGAGGCATGGCCCGTGACATATGTTTTTAAGTCTGAGTCTTTTTTTTTTTTTTACATTGGATCTGTGATGGATGCAAGAAGAATCTCTCTCTCTCTTTTTAAAGATTTTATTTATATATTCACAGAGACACAGAGAGATGCAGAGAGAGAGGCAGAGACACAGGCAGAAGGAGAAGCAGGCTCCATGCAGGAAGCCCAGTGTGGGACTTGATTCCACGTCCCCAGGATCACGTCCTGGGCCGAAGGTGGCACTAAACCACCAAGCCACCAGGGCTGCCCGGAGAACCTCTTTCTTAACTTAAAAGAGCACACATAGGATGATTACTACTTATACTAGTACTTTTTTTTTTTAATGATTGAACATTTTTTTTTCTTAAGAGACACAGAACTGTAGAAACAAACTTCTGAGATTTTTCAGAGTGGTGCTAGGAAACGACAAGTGAACAAGTTCAATATTTAACCAAGTAGTATATTTAGTATTCATATGGATGTTTGTCCTTTGGGAACCCCTGGTTGCACCTCCTAGCCAGTAGAATTACTGAAATTAAGGCTTGCTGTTCAAAAACAGTGCAAAAGATCTACAAGAACCTATTTAGGATCAATCCCTAAGATCTGGCTCAGTCTTGGTCTCTAGCTCCTATCAGAAGGGACCTGAGCTTTTTTTTTGAATAAAAATTCAACTGTTATATTATTAATTTATTATTGGGTATCTAGGAGTTAATTCCATCATGCTTGAATTCCATTAATTTGTAATACTCTATAAAACATATCATGCTCTCACTGCCGTTTGGGGTTGCAGACAGAGCGCATGGAATGGCTGTACAAATGGTTATCACACGCACTGCATGCATTTCAGTCTGGGTATTCCAGAACGGACAAGAGCAGGTGGTGATTTTCTTACACAGAATTTAATTGTCAACTTTTGTACCTATTCTTACCGAAATGTCTACAATCGTGGAACCCTTCTGATTCTTATTGCAATGTAAATTCATACATTGTAATATTTGTTTTGAAAAATTTTATATACTGGCTCACCATATGAACATGTTCTCATTGCCTACTCAGGCCTTTGAGCAATTTGCAGTCTTTTGTTAGCAAATAAAGGCCTTCAGAGCCTCCTATTTTGAGTCCCAAATTTACCAGCTGCTATCCACTACCGGGCCTCATTAGAGGCCTGCCACTCTGCTGAGAACCACACCACATGCTCCACCCTCTCTTGTCGACATATTAGCCTGTTGCTGCTCCTTAAATTACCTGGTACAAAAGCTAGCTCTATTCCTCCACAGAGAGCTACCACTCCTACCCAGTTTGAAGAGGGTCTATGTCATGATCTCTCAAACTAATTAAGGTTTGTGGGCAGGCCACAGGTTGCTACAGAGGAACTTTCCTGAAGGCTGATATCTGTGAGGAGGTTTTTTGGGGGGTGGGGTGGGATGGGGGTGGTTGCAAAAAATTACTGCAGCTGTAGCTTATATTCAAAAGCCTGTTTTTAAAATAAAAAAATGCTTTCTTGTTTTAATCTAGGTGACGTAATTAATTTTCTATTTCATACATTATTTCCTAAGGGCCTGAGAACATAATATCAATTAAAAACATTTGAAATGAAAGATTTAAAGTTTTTCTAGTAAATATACTAGAGAAGTATTTCCATGAAGACTTATTGGAAATCATGGGTTGTATCCAGTATTATATTAACTAGAGAGTATTTATATTTTTTAAATGAGAACATTACATCTTTCTAACTTTTAAGAGGATTTGTTTGCCATTTAGTGGTATAAGAAATGGATTAGATAGTGTCAGTTTCCTTAGGCTAAATGACCAAAATAAAATTTAGGACATTTTCAGATTTCTGGGAAAAGAATTTTGAAGTTTTGGTTACAAATTCAGAAAGAATAGTAAAATTACAGGTGTCCCAGATTTCCAACAAAATGAGTTGATGAAAATCTGTGTCAGCACATAAGATAAATTACTGAGTAATTTTTCATTTAAAAAGCTACAGTTTACCAAAAGGATTACTTTAAGTGGTAAATCCCTCTCATACATTCAAAAATAATTAATAGAAAATTTTTTAAAAGAGATTTTATTTATTTGACAGCAAGAGAGAGGGAGAGAGAGAGAAAGAGTACACAAGCAGGAGGAGTGGAAGAGGGAGAAGCAGGCTCCCTGCTTCTTCCCAATTAATAGAAATTCTTTTTACACATTGATTGTGTTTAGGAGGAAAGTCTGAGTGAGGTAGGAAGACCTGGCTATCAACCACCCGTACCTGTTGACATATCTTTCACAGAATTTATTATTACTTCTTTTTTTTAAAAAAATATTTTATTTTTATTTATTTAGGAGAGACAGACAGAGACAGGCAGAGAGAGAAGCAGGCTCCCCGGGAGGAGCCTGATGTGGGACTCCATCCAGATTCTGGGGTCACACCCTGAGCCAAAGGCAGATGCTCAACCACTAAGGCACCTTATTATTGCTTCTTTAGTCTTTACTTTTTTCTTTTGCTTCTTCTCTTTGTCTTTTGTCTTTCTGTATTTCTTGAGAATCATATTGCTGCAAATACCTTTTATATTTCTTCACCTTTTAGTTTTTTAGGGTAATTTCATTATTGACTTATTTCATTAACCTCTTTCAGATTTCACCTCATGCCACCATTTCTTCTCTAGTTAACACCTTCCTGGGCAGCCAGACTGATCTTTCTGGGCATTCTCTCAATCATGTTCAGAGAATGAGAATACCCAACTGTGAGTCTTTCAGGTAATGTTTTAGATGAAATACGTGCATTTAAGTTGTGTGTAAATATAGTAAGTCTATATTTTGTCTATGCTTAGTGAATGAAAACTTAATGAGGATGCAAGCACTAAGCATTATATCATAGCGTAGGGGAGACTTCTAGTTACTGAATCCTTAACAGACTTACGGAATGAAGAGTTCCTGAATCTAGTTATCTCACATGTGTAAATGAGCAGGGGCTTTTTAAAAAAATCGGCTTAGCACTGTTTCTAGGGCTTCAGAGAGAGTGTAAATGCTTCTAGATGAGAAGGAAAGAATATTTAGATTATTCAATTCACACCATTCAAACATTTTCTATGGGTGCAAATAGACACTTCTTAAAGTAACTGTTGGACAGGCATAGGGATCATTGTAGCTAGCTTCCACTGTGACTCCAGTGTACACAGTGCTTTAACAAGTGTTTGTGGATCAGAAAACAACTCAAAGGGGTATGTTTATAGGGTCTGTTATGTCTTGAGGCATGGATGGGTAGATGGAGGGAGGAAATAGGCCATCCTCTTCCTGGAAGATAGCCGTAATTTCTAATTAAAGAAATATTTATTAAGTGCTTTAGTAGTGCCAGGCATTGTATTAAGTGGTGGGAGGACAAGACAAAAAGACAGACATGGTCCCTGTCCTCATGAAGCTGGTGGGAGATAGACAAATAAACAGAAAATTGCTTTGTGTGTTAATTGGAGTTATGATGGCAGAGAGCAGAGTGTGCTGAGAGGACAGATTGGTCCTGCAGGTAGTAGAAATCATCCATGCGTAGGCTAGACTAGAGAAACAAGCCTGTGGTTTCTGGCCTTCACTCTCCTACTGGGGATTTTGGGCCTGGAAACATCAACCTTCATCTGCAATTCTCCCAGAAACAACCATTGTGGTAGTATCTCAGGTGGCCACTTAGGGACTCTTGCTCTTTACCCAGCCCTATGGTGATTTTATCTGTTTAGGGTGTGTGTGTGTGTGTGTGTGTGTGTATGCAACACATATTTTGCTATACCATTTGAAAGTAAGTTGTAGATACTATTAGACTTTTGTATGTCTCTTAAGAATAAGGTTTACTTTCAACATAAATCATAACAACATTATCTCTAAAAAAAAATAACAGTAACTTGATGAAATTATAGTATCGAGTCCATGTTAAAATTACCCGTTATTCCAAGAATGACTTTTAGGGCCATTCCTGCTGCCCTCCACCCCGAACAAGGATCCCAACAAAATGTATGCATTATAGTTAATTGTTTTATCTTTTCAGTCCCTTTCCACCCCAGAAGTAACCATGATCCTACTTTTTAACCTGTCAGGTCTGTATTTTCATACTTTTGCTATGTATGTTACAGATCTAAAATATATTACTTTGTGTATAAAATTTTACTTAAGAAGTATTGTACCATATGTATCATTCAGCAGTTTTCTTTTAACTCAGCATATGTTTTCAAGATCTATCCATGTTAACACATGTAGGCCTAATTCATTCTTTTTTTTTTTTTTTAAGATTTTATTTACGGGGCGGGGGAAGGCAGTTGTGTAACTGAGCCACCCAGGTGTCCCTAATTCATGCTTTTTAACTGCTATAAAGCACTGTAATTTATTTATCTGTTTTTTTATTGAAAGGCATTTAGGTTGTTCCTATTTTGTCATTAGCTACATTATCTTGCCTTTTCTTAAAGCCGTAAGCAGAATCTTATTACATTAGAAAGGTGTTTTCGAAAAAAAAAAAAAAAAAGAAAGGTGTTTCTGCAGATTAGTTCATTAACTTCTCAGTAAATCTCTCCTTTCATTCAAGTCCTTCTGAGACTTTTTCTGTTGTGAACTTGGTTTCAGTTTTAGAGCCCATTTAACTGGCAGTTCCAGTGTCAGATGGCATGTTTTTCTTTGCCTCCCAGGGACCTCCATGGTCCTTCCTGCTGGTATTGTAGACCAGAGGGTCTCAGATCTACCAGCGTGTTAGAATTATCTACGGAGATTTAAAATAGACTGATGCTTAGGTCTCACCCTCAGAGATTCTGATTTATTTGATCTGGGGTGTGGCCTGTGCAGCCGTAGTTCAGAACTGTGGTTGATTATTGTGAGAGTCACACAGGGCTTTACTGCAAGAAATCGGAAAGTAGGCTGTATCTTAGCTCCTGTGCATTACATACCCTGATGGTGTTGATACTTAGAACCTAATGAAGCCTGCAAAAGGTAAATAGCTATATTTCCCCCAAACATTTCTTGTGATGAGAACTTTTAAGATTCCCTGTCTTAGTAACTTTCAAATACACATTGTTTTAATACTAAAGAAATGTTTGTTTTTTTCTGAGGTGTTGTTGTGTTCCTCTAATTAGAAGATGACAGTGATGTCACAATTATGATTTCCTTTTTGTCTTGGCTCTCAGAAATTTTTCTGGAAGGGAAAACATTTATTAAGCCATATAACATGGAAAGCACTTTACCTGTAGAACCTTATTTAATCCTTCTAAATAACATTTTGTAGCATTATTCCTATTTTACATATAAGAACATGGAGGTTCAGGGAAGCTAAGCAATTCACTCAAATCTAGAAAGACTGCTGGTAGAAGAGTCTGGATTGGAAACCAAGCTGGCTTGACTCCAAAATAAAGGTTGACCTGGGAGGCAGTTTGGTAACAGTTATTCTGTGTCCTTTACTCAAAGCTGGCAGGTGCCCCAGTCAAAGCCCAGATTCCTGATTTCCATGACTGTGGGCTCACAATCTGGACAGCACAAGGAGAAAAAGTCTCTAGCAGAGACTGACTGGGGAAACTGGGGACAAGGTTACCTGCTGCCACGCCTCTGTTGGGGATTCTCAGGCTCATCATTTCTCCTGCACACCATTTCTCTGCTTCCTCCATCGATGTTACTGGGCTATGGCTCTCTCCAATACTGCAATCTTCAGGTCTTTTCCCTTTACCGTGGCTTTGTCAGCTATGCCCTGCCTTATCCCTTAACCAGTGCATTTTGCGTATTTCCATCACATATGTTCTTTTCCAAAATATTACTTAGTGGGATTATTTTGGGCTAGGAGTTTGGGGCAACATGGTGAATACAGAATGCTTGGGTGTTCGTTGGCTGCAAGAATGCCAGTGGTCTTATGAAAGGAGAATATGGAACTCGCGTAATTTATTATGTCAGCCTGATGAATTAAGGACCAAGGACCCCTTTGTATCAGTAAATGATAATAAAGAGAAATCAAGGAATTTGTGTATCTGAAAGCAGAGGGGGGTACAAGCTTGCACACGTCCTTATACAAATGTACACATTTGTGCAGAACTGTTTTGGAAAAAAAGTTTCTGTATTTCAGCTGATGTAAGAAGGTAGAGCACAATGCAGGAGGGCCTGACAGACTTCAGTGGTTGGTTCAGAGCTGGTGACGGGGCTAGCTTAGCCAATATATTTCATTAGATAAGACCTTGGAGTAAAGTAAGCTTTCATAAAGGATAAGGAAGGGGGGAGGTGTGGGGTGTGTGTATATGTCCCTGGAAATGTAACCTCATTTAAGGTGGCAAAACAATGCCCAATTAAACCACCACAATTTTGTATCTATTTGGCAAACTGATGGAAGTGAGAAAGGGAGGAAAGAGTGCTGTGATTTGTTCAGGTGCCTAGAATATTTGGAACAGGACAAACCAAACCACCTGTGAACGGAATGCCCTGCTTGTTCTGGCCAAACCCTTGAACAAGATGTTGGCAGGGAATCCAGGTAGAGAGAACATGTGTGGGGGCCATTTGGGGGATTGTGGGACGCCAGAGGGTAAGCTCTGTTGTTGCTCATGGCAAGAAGTCTCCTATCTCTCTCCCTGTTAATGCAGATGGTACACAGAGGGGTTTGTGTTGTCTATTTGCAGCCTTGTATGCAAGCAAAAACATGTTTTCTCTGTACACATCCCTGCCGTGCATGGGATAAGGTGCCTCAAGCAAAGTCAGAAAGACATTGGTTATCCAAGCTTTGACAAGTTCATTGGGTTTGGATGGGAAACTGTACACCCTAATTTGTGAGACTTTTCTTTTTAATCCTTCTCCATAGAAAACCCTTATTTTCTTCTAGGCAGAATAAATTTTAGGCTCGATTTGACTTCTTGGAGGGAAGAATCTGTTGGGAGCTAATTGAAGCGAAGCACTCCACCAACCTTGACCTAATTCCTGGGTTTTCTTCAGGTCTGTGGAGGAAGCTTGATTTGTCAAAATCCCAGGATGTTAGCTCATGATGTAGGGTTACTATGTATGACAGCTCTTATGAGCTGAATTGTATCCCCTTCAAATCCATATGTTGAAGCCCTAACACCCAGTATTTCAGAACGTGACAGTGTTTGGAGATAAGGCCTTTAAAGAGGTGATTAAGTTAAAAATGAGGTCACTAGGGTGAGCTGTAATCCAATCTGACTGGTGTCCTTATAAGAAGAGAAAATCTGGACACAGGGAGAGACACCAGGGATACACCATGCACAGAGGTAAGACCATGTGAAGGCACAGTCAGAAGTCAGCCATCTGCAAGCCAGGGAGAGAGGCCTAAGGAGAAACCAAACTGACAAATGCCTTGATCTTGGTCTTCTTGCCTCTAGAACTGTAATGAAATACATTTCTGTTGTTTAAGCCATCCAGTCTGTAGTATTTTGTTATGGCAGACATAACAAAGGATTATAACAGCCTATGTTGATTTTTACCCACCTTTGAAAAGGAGTCATATCCTCGTAGGCTGCTGGCCAAATTCCATTTAATACCTTGGGTTACCTAGTCTTGTCTTGTTTCTATTACCTCAGTGAACTAGAGCAGCTAATTTGTTTTCTAGTTTACTAATATTTTGAATTAGGAACGCATTTAAAAATGTTTTATTGGGCGGCCTGGGTGGCTCAGCGGTTTAGCGCCGCCTTCAGTCCAGGGCGTGATCCTAGAGACCCAGGATCAAGTCCCACGTCGGGCTCCCTGCATGGAGCCTGCTTCTCCCTCTGCCTATGTCTCTGCCTCTCTCTCTCTCTCTCTGTGTGACTATCATAAATAAATAAAAAATTAAAAAAAAATAAAGTGTATTTCAATTGTCTCATGAATATAACAACATTTTTGAAGAGTTTATTTCTTTGCATCAGAATACAAATAAGATTTGCACACTGCAATTAGTGGATATTGTCTTATGTCATTTTTAATCTACATGTTTCCTTCCTGTACTTTATTGGTTAAAGAATCTGGGATATTTGTCCTGCACAATTTCCCATGGTCTATATTTTGCTGATTGTGTCTCTAAAGTGTAATGGGATGTTATTTTCCCTCAGCGTTTCTTGTAAATTTTGTAGTGAAACCTAGTAACTTGATCAGATTTCATTAATTCTTTTTCTTTTTGACGAGACTACTTCATAGAAGTTGTCCTCTGTTAGGATGTACATGTTTGGTTACCTGTATTTTAGTAATGTTAACAGCTGTGGATGATTAATGCCTAGAACATTAATTCATTTGGAATTGCAAAGTGGTGACATTCTAATCCTATGAGTCCTTTTTAATGAATTAACTGGAACGTTTCTATAAAGAGGAACTTCCCCTCATCTACTATTTGGTACTCAGTGGTAAAGGAGTTGGTGTAAGAAAGGCAGGGTAAATGTTTGATTTTTTTCCAATCAGTTTTCCCAGTAGTAAAGTGATATCCCTAATATCCTCTAAAGATGACTGATTTAAACCATCATTAGGAATTTGTGATTCTAAACACATTTGATATGTTTTAATCCATTAGTCATTATCCTTATTGATGTTCAAATTGTCCTATTTTTGGCCAATGAGTCATTTCAGGTTGGGTTCTGAGTTCTCTTAACATGACTCTATTAATATTTAAAAAAATTTTTTAGTTTAAATTAAATTTAGTGAATATATACTGTATTATTAGTTCCAGGGGATAGAATTTAGTGATTTATCAGTTGCATATAATACCCAGTGCTCATGACATCAAGCGCCTTCGTTAATGCTCATCACTTAATTACCCCCTACCAACCGGCCCTCCAGCAAGCCTCAGTTTGTTTCCTAGAGTTAAGAGTGTCTTATGGTTTGTCTCCCTTTCTGTAATGATTTTATTTTATTTTTCCGCTCTTCTATATTCATCTCTTTTACTTCTTAAATTCCACATATGAGAGAAATCATATGGCATGATGGCTGCTATTTCGCTGGGCATAATACCTTCAAATTCCATCCATGTCATTGCAAATGGCAAGATTTCATTCTTTTTGATGGCTGAGTAATATACCTGTGTGTGTGTGTGTGTGTGTGTGTGTGTGTTTTTGTACTGCATCTTCTTTATCCATTCATCTGACCCTATTAGTCTCATAGCTTCTGTTCTATCTGGGAGGATTAGAGATTCCATGCTTATGTGATTTCCTGCCCTAGACCTGGAAGGAGTCTTGGATTCTTTGTGGTACTGGGTTGGTCATCATTCTTAAGGCTCTAAGAGTGGTTAATATTCCATCTCCAAGACATCAGAAACAGAAGCTGTATTTGAACCAAGGCATTATGCGGGTCATGCAGTCTATATTCTGAAGCTCTGAAAGCCCTGCTCTTGGGGTAAAGCCTGGGTTGATGGATGCACTCTCTCTTTTGTCTGTTGTTTTAGACAAAATCCCATTGAAAAAGTGATGCTAGGGATACCTGGGTGGCTCAGTGGTTTAGTGCCTGCCTTTGGCCCAGGGTATGATCCTGGAGTCTCAGGATCGAATCTCACACCGGGCTTCCTGCATGGAGCCTGCTTCTCCCTCTGCCTCTCTCTCTTTCTCTCTCTCTCATGAATAAATAAATAAAATATATTTTAAAAAAAAGAAAGAGTGATGCTAGTTATCTGGGTGTTCATCAACATAATCAATTTAGCCTCATGTTTAAATTTCTTTCATTTCTTTTAGATAATTATTTGGTCATTTTGTATGCTGCCTATGTAGCACAATATATGTGTGATTGTTGGGAGTAATTTCATCATAATAGCTTAAATAATTGGGTCGAATTATTTTTCAACCGTACTACCGTAGACATTTGCAATACAGTGGTTAAGACAAATACTTTCCTTTTTTTTTTTTTAAATTTTTATAGAACTACAAAGACCCTGAATAGCCAAAGCAATCTTTTTTTTTTTTTATTTTTTTTTATTTTTATGATAGTCACAGAGAGAGAGAGAGAGAGAGAGA
This sequence comes from Vulpes vulpes, assembly GCF_048418805.1. Taxonomy (NCBI): domain Eukaryota; kingdom Metazoa; phylum Chordata; class Mammalia; order Carnivora; family Canidae; genus Vulpes; species Vulpes vulpes. The sequence continues at coordinate 186,500,814 of NC_132780.1, forward strand.
GGCAGAGACACAGGCAGAGGGAGAAGCAGGCTCCATGCACCGGGAGCCCGACGTGGGATTCGATCCCGGGTCTCCAGGATCGCGCCCTGGGCCAAAGGCAGGTGCCAAACCACTGCGCCACCCAGGGATCCCAAGACAAATACTTTCCATTCCAGAAGTTCACTTTGTAATGGGGAAACAAATATTAATGACAATTACAATGCAAAGTAAACACTGCTATATACAGGTACATGAAACTCAGATTGCTAAGGAATGAATACCCAACACTGCCTAGGACTGGGTGGAGGGAGATTTGCCAAGGGGGTAACAGATACTTTGTGTCTTACAGGATGACTAAGAATTTTCCAGAAAGAAAGTCAGGGAAAGGATGTTATAAGCATGTGTGATCAGATGCTGCTGTTGCCTGCACAATAACCATTCCCCATCCAGCTTTCCCCTGTGAAAAAGGCTGGGAACATCAGATACTTACTTTCCCCTATTTCCTTGCATCTAAGAGTGGCCACATGTTCCAGTTCTGGCTGATGAGATGTAAGATCAAGTTCGCTGGGCTATGGTGAGTGATGCTTTTTAGAAAAGATAGATGGAGAAATGCCCAAAGAGGGTCCTTCCCTTCCCTTCTTTGGAATAGTCTATGTGAGTTCACAATCTGGAGCTGAGGCAGCCATCTTGTGGCCGTGAGGCTACAAGCCTGAGGGTGGAAATGTTTGCTGAGGATGTGGCATTAACTGAGGAAGGAGTGAGCCACCTACATACGGCTTTTTTGTGTGTGTGAAAAATGAAATATGTGTATTGTTAATCCACTGTAGATCAGGGATTCAGTTACTAGCACACAGAGGTAGCTTAACTGATTCAATGTAGAAATTATATTGCTGGTCTCTGGATTTGTCAAATAAGTTGTATAATTGTGGGACATACAGATAGAAACTGCTAAAATTATATAGGGGCTATTTCATCTCAGGCTTTTCTTCTTGAAGATTATTTCTCTTCTATACTAAGTCAAGTGATTTTATGTCAAATTTGTAGATATCTCAATCCTCTACTATAGAACATTTCATTTCCTGAAGCTGAAAACTTCCAATATGTCAAGATATTTCTGGGAAAAACAGTTTTGGAGCTTCTCAAGTAGAAAGGGATAGGAATGTTGTCACCCTATATTGTATCACTTTGAAGGATGAAAAAACTCTAAAGTTTAGAACTGACTTAGGATTTTCAGTGAATATTGCCAGAACTTTGCAACTATTTCCCAGAAAAAAAGAAAAACCAACCACACACTTTTTTTTTGCCTTAGCCATTGTAATGTTGATGGCTACTATAGGATAGTTCGTTTGGACTTGAATACTACTCCTCAGTTGTTTTTTTAAAAGATTTTATTTATTTATTTATTTATTTATTTATTTATTTATTTATTTGAGAGAGAGAGAGAGAGAAAGAGAGGCGCAGAGACAGAGGGAGAAGCAGTCCCTCTGCAGGAGCCTGATGTGGGACTTGATCCCAGACCCTGGGATCACGCCCTGAGCCAAAGGCAGATGCTCAACTGCTGAGCTACCCAGGCGTCCCCTACTCCTCAGCTTTGCTAGTCACTGAGGGTGTGGGTAGATTGCAAGTAAAAATTTGGAAACCAAACCAAAACAAACAAACTGGTAAAGGGAAGGTAGACAACAGTAAGTAAAAACAATACACGTTGTGAATCTAATACAGGGTTTAATACATGAAAGGCACTTTTCTTAGCGCTTTATAGGCATCAAGTCATGTAATACTGAGTGTCAAGATTTATATTTAGGAGAAAAGGGTTTGTATTTAAGAGAAAAGGATGGGGAAACTCAGGATTTAACATATAGTCTATGGTTTGGTTTTCTGAAAAGATGTGGGGGGAGACCTGTTTGTCTTGAACTCCCCGGGCCCTTTCAGTTCGTTATGGCATTATTTTATTATTAACTGTCTTAATACTTGGGCTCTCTTTCTTGAGCAGTACAGTGGCACAGCTGTGAAAGAAGAGCAATTAGAGTTTAACAAAGAGGTGCTAATTGTTTATAGATGCATCAGGAAGAAAAGATTTTAGAAGTTATTGTTATGATTGCTGAAGGCAGGATGAGAGTGGTGGCATACACTGATAATACTTTTATCTGATATCCCTAAGTCAAATGTACTGCCAATTACCATCTACCGTCAATTATAATCTACTGCAAATTCTCTATACAGTCTTGTTTTGCTACAATTTTCAGACATTTCTTTGCTATATATACATGATGATCAGCTTTTCATAGCTCAGAGAGAGCAATGAAAATTTGGCCATACTTAAGGGAAGATGGGAAAGTCTTGTATCAGGCTTCCCTGCAGGAGTGAATTTTGTATGTAGGTAGAGGGGTTTTTGTTTGTCAGCTAATGATGGGATAATATAGATTAAGTGGAAATTTAAAGATCAAGTCCATCATTTCTTATACAAAATTGTTCTCTTCTACTTATATTTGTCAGAGATAGTCTATATACGATATTTTGAAAGAATGAAGAAAAACTTGGAGTGTTTCATTCCTAATAGGGGTAGTTATTCTGAGATATTTTGTTTTTCAGAGTGGTTAATGGTCCTTAGGGCCACTTTTAGTGTTCCCAGTGTTTTCACATGTGTTAAAAAAGGTGCACACTCTGAGCTCACAAATTATATAAGGTTCTCTATTTAGAAGGATCATCAGAAAAAAGATGCCACTACTCCATCGGTGATGACACAAGGCTTTACAGAGTAAGGGCTGGATTTCAAAGCACATCCGCACCCCCTAGGCTGCATGCTTTTGTTGAACAGGACACAGCTGACATAGCTGTATGTGATGGCCTTGGTAACCCTGCGACAGCTCAATAAAATTATAAAAGGGTATGATTTTGTTTATGCTGACAGTTATGTGATTTTTACACTACGATAAAATTATGATACTACACATGTCCTCAAGGAAGTGGGCACCTTTTGATATAGGCATATATTTATGATTTTATTCTTTTGTTTTTATTTTTTTATTTTTAATTTCTTAAATTTTAATTTTAGTATAGTTAACATACGGTGTTATATTAGTTTCAGGTGTATAACATAGTGATTCAACAATTCCATGTATTACTCAGTGTTCATCATGGTAAGTGTACTCTTAATCCCTTTCAATTATCTGCCCCACCCTCCCATTCCTCTCCCTTCTGGTAACTATCAGCTTGGTCTCTATAGTTAAGTGTCTGTTTCTGGTTTGCCTTTCTTTTTTCTTTGTTTCTTAAATTCTATGTATCAGTGAAATCATATGGTATTTGTCTTTCTCTGACTTATTTTATTTAGCATTATACTTTCTAGATCTATACCTATTTTGTTGCAAATGGCAAGATTTTGTTTTCTTATGGCTGAGTAGTATTTCATTATATATAATACAATATAGATATAATATATAATATATATAATATATATCTTAATATATAATATATATATAATCATATGTATATGATTATCCATTCATCCATGGATAGACACTTGGGCTACTTTCATAATTTGGTTATTGCAAATAATGCTGAAATAGCGTAAGGGGGGTGCATATATCTTTTTGAATTAGTGTTTTTATATTCTTTGGTAAGTCCAAAGTAGTGTAATTACTAGATCACAAGATAGTTCTATTTTTAAGATTTTGGGGAAACTCCACTTTTTTCCACAATGGTTGTACCAGTTTACATTCCTACCAACAGTGCTCAATGGTTCCTTTTTTTTTTTTTTGGTTCCTTTTTCTCTACATCCTCTCCATCACTTGTTTCTTGAGTTTTTGATTTTAGCCATTCTGACAGGTGTAAGGGGATACTGCACTGTGGTTTTGATTTGCATTTCCCTGATGATGAGTGATGTTGAGCATCTTTACCTCTGTCTGTTGGCCATCTGGATGTCTACTTTGGAGAAATGTTCATATCTTCTGCCCATTTTAAATTGGATTACTATTATTTGTGTTTTGAGTTGTATGCGTTCTTTACATATTTTAGGTATTAATCCTTTATCAGATATGTCATTTGCAAAAATCTTCTCCCATTTAGTAGGTTGTCTTTTAGTTTTGTTGGTTGTTTGCTTTGCTGCACAGAAGCTTTTCATTTTTATGTAGTCCCAATAGTTTATTTTTGCTTTTGTTTCCCTTGCCTTGGTAGACATATCTAGAAAAATGTTATGGCCAATGTCAGAAATTATTGCCTGTGCTCTCTTCTAGGATTTTTATGGTTTCCCATTTCACATTTAGGTCTTTAATCTATTTTAAGTTTATTTTTGTGTATGATGTAAGAAAGTGGTCCAGTTTCATTCTTTTGTGGTTCCTGTCCAATTTTCCCCACATCATTTGTTGAAGAGACTTTTTCCCAATGTATATCCTTGCCTCCTTCATCATAGATTAATTGATCATATAATTGTGGGTTTATTTCTGAGCTTCCTATTCTATTAATCTATATGTCTATTTTTGTGCAAGTACCATACTCTTTTTTCTTTCTTTTTTTTTTTTTTGCTGGTCTATATTTTTTAAACTTCCAGTGTAATTAACATACATTGTTATATTAGTTTCAGGTGCATAACATAGTGATTCAACAGTTCCATGTATTACTCAATACTTATTTTTTAAAAAGATTTTATTTATTTATTTATTTATTTATTTATTTATTTATTTATTCATGAGATATACAGAGAGAGAGAGGTAGAGACACAGGCAGAGAGAGAAGCAGGCTCCATGCTGGGAGCCCGATGCAGGACTTGATCCCAGAACTCCAGGATAACACCCTGGGCCAAAGGCAGATGCTGAACTGCTGAGCCACCCAGGTGTCCCTTACTCAATACTTATTAAGATAAGTGTACTCTTAGTCTCCTTCACCTATTTCACACATTCTCCCACCCATTTCCCTCTGGTTACCACCTGTTTTTTGTCTATCGTTAAGAGTCTGTTTTTTGATTTGTCTCTTTGTCTTTTATCCCCCATTTATTCACTGTTTTGTTTCTTAAATTCCACATATAGGTGACATATGATATTTGTCTTTCTCTGACTGATTTATTTTGCTTAGCATTATACTCTCTAGCTCCATCCATATTGTTGTAAATGGAAAGATTTCATTCTTTTTTATGGCTGAGTAATATTCCATTATGAGTGCAAGCGCGCGCACGCTTGTGTGTGTGTGTGTGTGTGTGTATCTCACATCTTTTTTATCCATTTATCTGTGGATGAATATTTTGGCTGCTTCCATAGTTTAGTTACTGTAAATAATGCTCCAATTATGTAGTGCCCTTTTTGTCTCTCATTCCAGTCTTTGTTTAAAGTCTATTTTGTGCAATACAAGTATTGCTACCCTGACTTTCTGTTGACATACACTTGCATGATAAATGTTTCTCCATCTCCTCACTTTTTAAAGAAAGATTTATTTATTTATTTGAGAGAGAGGGAGAGCATACAAGTGGTGAGAGGGGCAGATGGAGAGAGAATTCCCAAGCAGATTCCCTGCTGAGCTTGAAGCCCAATGTGGGGTTTGATCCTAGGACCCTGAGATCATGACCTGAGCTGAAATCAGGGGGAGTTGCTGTTTGAGCCACCCTGGTGCTCCCCCATCCCTGCACTTTCAGTCTGTATATCTTTAGGTCTGAAATGAGTCTCTTGTAGGCAGCATATAGAGATGGGTCTTGTCTTTTTATCTACTCCATCACCCTATGTCTTTTGATTGGAGTGTTAAGTCCATTTACATTCAAAGTAATTATTGATAAGTATGTATTTATTGCCATTTTGTTACTTGTTTTGTGGTATTTGTAGTTCTTCTCTGACTCTTCTCTTATTCTCTTTTATGGTTTGCTGGCCTTTTGTAGTGATATACTTAGATTCTTTTCTCTTTATTTTTTTGCATATCTATTACTGGTTTTTGATTTGTGGTTATCATTAGGTTTGTATATAATATCTGCTGCATATAGCAGCTTATATTAAATTGATAGTTGCTTAAGTTTGAGTTCATTCTTTACACCTTTCCCCTCTACATTTCTGGTGTATGGTGCTATACTTTACATCCTTTTATTTTGTGAATCCCTTAACTGATTTTTATGATATACTTATTTTTACTGCTTTTGTGCTTCATACTTTTTTACTCTTACTTATGACCTTTCCTTTCCACTCAAAGAATCCCCTTTGACCTTTCCTGTAGGTCTGGTTTAGTGGTCACGAACTCCTCTAACTTTTGTTTGTCTGGAAAACTCTATCTCTCCTACTATTCTGGATGATAGCCTTGCTGGATAGAGTATTCTTAGATTTTTTTTTCCTTTCAGCATTTTGAATATATCATGCCATTTTCTTCTGACCTGCAAAGTTTCTGGTGAAAAGTCTAGAGCCTTGTGGGATTTCCCTTGTATGTAACTGTCTTCTTTTCTTTTTAAGATTTATTTTATTTATTTTAGAGGGGGAGGAGGGCCAGAGGGAGGGAATCTTCTAGCAGACTCCTCTCTGAGTATAGAACCCATCGCAGGAGTTGATCCAATGACCCATGAGATCATGACCTGAGCTGAAACCAAGAGCTGGATGCCTAACCAACTGAGCCACCCAGGTACCCCTCTTTTGCTGTTTTAAAAATTCTCTATCATTACTTTTGGCCATCTTAATTCCTGTGTTCCTTGGTGTGGACCTTCTTGGGTTGATGTTGTTGGGGGAATCTCTGTGTCTCCCAGATGTGGATATCTGTTTTCTTCCCCAAATTAGGGATGTTTTTAGGTTTCCTGGTTTGTTTGTTTCCTTCCTTCCTTCCTTCCTCCCTTCCTTCCTCTTCCTTCCTTCCTTCCTTCCTTCCTTCCTTCCTTCCTTCCTTCCTTTTTTTCTCTCAGGTTTATTTATTTTAGAGAGAATGAGACAGCACATTAGCAGAGGGAGGAGCAGAGGAAGAGGGAGAGAAGGAATCTCAAGTAGATTCCCTGCTGAGCACAGAGCCGGACTTGGGGCTCAACCTCTCAACCCTGAGATCACCACCTGAGATGAAATCAAGAGTTGGTCGCTCATCCAACTGAGCCACCCAGGTGCCCTGCTATTGTGCTTCAAATAAATTTTCTGCTCCCTTTTTCTTCTTCTTCTGGGATCCCTATAATGTGAATGTTATTATGTTTTATGGTGTCACTGATTTCCCTGTATATTCTCATTATTATTATTATCATCATCAACATTATTATTTCTCTCTTCTGTTCAGCTTGATTGTTTTCCATTACTCTGTCCTCTTGGTCACTGATCTGTTCTTCTGCTTCCTCTAGTCTACTCTTTGTTCCATCTAGTATATTTTAAATTTCCATTATTGTGTTCTTTCTCCTTGTTAAGGGTCTCTTTGAGGGCCTCACTCTTTTCTCTAGTCAATTGAGTATCTTTATAATCATTACTGTAAATTCTCTATCAGGCATATTTATCTCTGTTTAGGTTAGGTCTCTTGCTGTGGTTTGCCCTGTTCTTCCATTTGGGACATATTCCTCATTTTGTCCTATTTTATGGGTCTGTTTCTGTGTGTTGATAGTCAGGTATGTTTCCTGCTCTTGAAAGTAGTGGCTTTATGAAGAAGAGGTCTTGTAGTGCCCTTGGTGCAGTGTTTCCTGTTCACTAGATACTGGCCCTTCAGAGATATCTCCTATTTGAGTTGCATGCACTCTGATATTGTGGCTGAGCCACTTTTGCCTTTAGGCCAGTTGTCTGCAATGGTTCTCTTTGCCTGTTGTGGAAGTGTTTTGTCCTTGTGTTGTTGGTGGGGCAGTTTGGGGATGCCTTGCACTTATGTTGAGTGAGATCAGGCGTTTGCCAGAGATGCAGTAACACCAAACTTCAGGGTGATTTCCCTGTGTTGTTCCTTGAGAGGCTCTTGTTGGTGAGTGGGGCTGGCAGTCACACTAGGTGTCTGCCCCCAGCCCATTGCTGGTGCCTCAGTTGGATTGCCGTGTGGTTATCTTCCCCTCTTTTGAAGGCTGGAGTCACTTTGGAGTGGTGCTATCCCCTGTCAGGACTCCTTGCACACTGCCAGCTTATAGGACTGTTTCAGATGGGATCTGGCCAAGGTGTACTGGAGGTGGCAGGTGCATAGGAGAATGTGAGACAGGGAGCATGGTGTCAGTAAGGGCCACACTGGTCACTGTGGGAGAGGAATCTGCAGCCACTGGGGACAGAGGCAGGCTGGATTGGAGGGCCAGGTCTACAGAGGTGCATGGGGGTAGTGTTAGTAAGATTTGTGTGGGTCTGCTAAGGAGGAGACCAAGGTCTGACTGGAGAGGGCATGTCTGCAAGAGAATGTGAGGGTGGGGGTGCTGTTAGTAAGTTAGGTGGAGATGTTGGCACTGTGCTTGTTCCAGCAGGTATTCCTGGGGGTTAGGGGAAGAAAATGATACCCGCCAGCTCCCTTGTTCCTGGAGAAGTCTCCCAAGGATACCTTACCTCCAGATTAGTATAGAAATCTCCTCCCATATATCCTAGATGTTTATATAACTGTAGTTTCTATGTTGTATCTCCATGCATTTATTTGTTATAATCTTTATGGGCAGGGACTCAGTTTCCTCTTACCTTCCAGATCTCCCAGAGCCCAGTTTACTGATTCTTAAAATTCCAGGGGTTAAGCCTTGCTGATTGTAAGAATTGGTAAAATTTGGCCCCTCTGGTGTTCAAAACCAAATGTTATGAGGATTTGTCTTTCTGTGTGGGTCCCCATGCCTGGGGTGCCTGGGGTGAGGGTCTATTTTTTCCCCTGTTGGCATCTGCCAGGTTCCTCTCTCCTGTGGTCCATTTAACCCTTGACCACATCTCAGTCCCTTCCAACTCTTCTTTGTGGCCTTCTCTACATCTAGCTGTGGAGAGTCTGTTCTGCCAGTTTTTGGGTTGTTTTCTGGGTTATTTACACTAATGGGTGTTATAGTATCCATGGGATGAGGTGAGCCTTGTGTTCCTCTTCACCATTTTCCCCTGTAAGTTTTATTCTTTAAACCACATCTATAGTTGTATAATTTCTCACATTTATCTTAAGACTTGCCTCTTAAAAATGAGATTTATATTTTGAAGGAAAGTGCAAGTCATCATCAAATAGCTCTTGTATATAGAAGTACTAGGTGGGGAGTGTTGGGGGTAGATGGGAATTAATGAGTTTTGTATCATGATTTTCCTTGATTGTTCTCCATAGATCAAGATGCCTTGGTATCCAAATAACTCTTACAAAATTTTTAAAAATTTTTATGTTCTTACAGCTCTTGAGTAAAGACTAGAGTAAGCTTAGAACTACTTGAGATACTATGAATTATTACTAGTGGAAACGTATTAAAATTAAATCTCAAAAATTATTGCTTATGGAAAGAGGATATTGAAACTAAAATCTCAGTATAGCAAAAGCTTTTTCTATTTGACTTTTCTTGCTCCATGAAACTTTAGTAGTTTTCCTACATCTAAGATTATATATATGTTTGTATGTCATAACCAAGAGGTAACATTCTTTCTATATCCTGACGCAAGTCCTTTATCAGTATGTGTTTTGTAAACACTTACTCCCAGCCTGTGCCTTGTTTTTCATTGCATTCTTGCATCTGCAGTCTGAATATATGGCTTGTTGTAAATAGAAGCTGAAGAGCAGTTAAAATGGTTTATTATGGAAATGTAAAAATATACATGAGTTTAGAGAGAATATAGTAAAGTTTACCCTGAGATGTACAGTTTGATGAATTTTAACAAATACGTAGTTATACAATACATTTAAGATATGGAATATTTCCATCATTCTCAAAAGATTCTTTGTGCTCTTTTGAAAGTGAATCCTCTCCCACTTCTCTCAAGGCTCTGCCAACAGATTACTGTTCTGTAATTTTGCTTTTTCCACAGTGTTATATAAATGGACTCAAATACTATGTGTCTTTTTAGTCTGGCTTTGTTCACTTGCATAATACTTTTGAGAATCATTCATGTATCCAAAGTTTATTCCTTTTTATTGTTGAGAAGTATTCCATTTCATGGCTGCAGCACAATTTATTTATCCACTAGGTAGTTGATAGATACTTAGATTGTTTCCAGGTTTGGGCAATTATGAATAAAGCTTCCATAGAGATTTGCATAATGGTGTTTGTGTGGACATAGTTTTCATTTTAGTTAGGTACATACTTTGGGTTCATATTACCATTGGGTCACACAGTAAGTGAGTATTTAACTTTATTGGAAACTATCAAACTGTTTTCTAAAGGGACATATGTTTTTTGCCCTCTCCTCCTTTTTAAAATTGGATTGTGTGATTTTTTTATAAGTAAATTCTAAGAATTCCTTATACATTTTGGGCACAAGTCCTCTATCAGACGTGCGTTTTGCAAATATTTCTTCCACTCAATGGTTAATTTTTGCCTTGTCTTTTAAAATGTCTTTTTAAAATTTTGTTGTATAATAAACTCTTTTATTTTTATTTTTATTATTATTTTATTATTTTTTTTAATAAATTTATTTTTTATTGGTGTTCAATTTGTCAACATACAGAATAACACCCAGTGCTCATCCTTAAAATGTATTTTGAGGGGCACTTGGGTGGCTCAGTCAGGTAAGTGTCTGCCTTTGGCTCAGTTCATAATCCCAGAGTCCTGGGATTGAGCCCCACGTTGGATTCCCAGCTCAGCAGACTGCTTCTCCCTCCCCTTCCCTTTTAGTCTGACTAAATTCATGTTTTCTCTCTCTCAAATAAATAAATAAAAACTTTAAAAAAACCAAAGTGTCTTTTGAGGAGCAGAATTTTGAAATTTTGATAAAATCCAATTTATCTTTTTTTTTGGCTTTTTATTTTTTTATTTTTTATTTTTTTAAATAAATTAATTTTTATTGCTGTTCAATTTACCAACATACAGAATAACACCCAGTGCTCATCCCATCAAGTGCCCCCCTCAGTGCCTGCCACCCAGTCACCCCCACCCCCCGCCCTCCTCCCCTTCCACCACCCCTAGTTCATTTCCCAGAGTTAGGAGTCTTTATGTTCTGTCTCCCTTCCTGATATTTCCCACACATCTCTTCTCCCTTCCCTTATATTCCCTTTCACTATTATTTATATTCCCCAAATGAATGAGAACATACACTGTTTGTCCTTCTCCGATTGACTTACTTCACTCAGCTATCATTTGTAAAAATGGATTGTCCATTTTGCATCATATCTCAGAAATCTTTTCCTAACCTAAGGTCATAAACATTTTTCTCCTATGTTTCCTTCTGGAGGTTTTATGATTCTAGGTCTATGGTCCATTTTGAGTATCCTTTTGCATATGGTGTGAAGTAAGGGTTAAGGTTTATTTACGTATTTTTTTGCAAATGGAAATCCAATGAATTATATTAGCATTTTATGTTAAAAAATAATTTAGAGAAGGACAAACATTATATGGTCTCATTCATTTGGGGAATATAAAAAATAGTGAAAGGGAATAAAGGGGAAAGGAGAAAAAATGAGTGGGAAATATCAGAAAGGGAGACAAAACATGAGAGACTCCTAACTCTGGGAAATGAACTAGGGGTGGTGGAAGGGGAGGTGGGCGGGGGGGTGGGGGGTGGGGGTGACTGGGTGATGGGCACTGAGGTGGGGCACTTGATAGGATGAGCACTGGGTGTTATTCTATACGTTGGTAAATTGAACACCAATAAAAAATAAATTTATAAAAAATAAAAAATAATTTACCCATTAAACTACCTTGGCATCTTTGTTGAAAATCAATTGACCATATATTTGTGAGCCTGTTTCTGGACTCTGTTGTGCTCCATTTTGCCAATGGTATAGTCTTGATTATTGTGACTTGGTTGTAGTCTTGAGGTTAGGTAGTTTGAGTCTTGTGACTCAGTTCTTATTTTTCAAAATTCTTTTGCATATTCTATGACCTTTCCTTTTCTATGTAAATTTTAGAATCACCTTGTCAATTTCTATAAAATCCTTGCTGGGTTTGATTGAGATTGTATTGAATCTATAGATCAGAATTGGGAGAACTGACAACTGTATTACATCTTTGATCCATGAACATAGATATATCTTTTCTATTTAGGTCTTTTTTTTTTGTTTTGTTTTTGTTTTTTTTTTATTTAGGTCTTCATTAATTTTTCTCTTCGATGTTTTACAGTTTTCAGCAGAGAAATCCTGCATATATATCTTTTGGATTTACTTTTAAGTATTCCATGATTTATGATACTATATTAAATGTCACTTAAAAATTCAATTTTAGTATTTTCTTGCTAGTACTCAGAAATGCAACTGAGTTTTGAATGTTGATGATCCTGCAGTCTTTAGTTCTAGTATTTTGTAAATTCTTTGGGATTTTTAATGTAGACAATCATGATATTTGTGAATAAAGACTGTTTTATTTCTTCCTTTCCAATCTATATGCATGATATTTCTTTTTCTTGTCTTATTGCACTGCTTAGGTCCTTCAGTATAATGTTGGGTAAGAGTGGTGTGTGCAAAATTTGATAAGTAGTGTGTGCATAATGAGATCAGGTACCTTGTTCCTGATCTTAGCAGAAATCCATTCAGTCTTTTACCATTAAGTATGATGTTAACTGTGAATTTTTGTACATATCCCTTATTAAGTTGAAGAGGTTTCCTTCTATTTTTTAGTTTGGTAAGAGTTTTTATCATGAAATGATGTTGAATTGTGTTAAATCTTTTCCTGTATTGAATTTTAGAATTTAATCTGTTGATATGGTGAATTACATTCATTGATTTTCTTTTTTTTTAAGATTTTATTTTATTTATTCATGAGAGACACACAGAGATAGGCAGAGACACAGGTAGAGGGAGAAGCAGGCTCCATGCAGGGAGCCCAATGTGGGATTCAATCCTGGAACCCCAGGATCACACCCTGAGCCAAAGGCAGATGCTCAACTGCTGAGCCACCCAGGCGTCCCCATTCATTGATTTTCTAACATTGTGCCAACTTTGCATACTTGAGATAAATTCTGCTTGTTCATGATGTATTATCCTTTACATATGTAGCTAGATTCAGTTTGATAATGATTTGGGGAAAATTTGGAAATATTTTGTTCTGAAATCTATTTTATCTGATATGAATATTGCTATACATCTTTCTTTTGATGTATATGCTTGGCATATTCTTTTGGATTTCTTTACTTTTAGCCTATCTGTGTATTTATATTTAAGGTATATATTTTATAAATAGCATGTCTTACTTTTTGTTTTTTATTATTTTTATTTTCATTTTTTGTTAGGTAGACTCTTGGATGTGGAGCCTAATGAGGGCCTTGAACTCATGACCCTGGGATCAAGACCTGAGATCATGTCAGACACTTAACCAATTGAGCCACCATGGTGCCCCATGTCTTGCTTTAAAAAATCCAATATGACCCTTTCATGAAGATGGCCCTGAAGGCAAAGAAGGAAGCCCCTGCCCCTTTCAAAGCCAAAGCCAAAGCAAAGGCTTTGAAAGCTAAGAAAGCGGTGCTGAAAGGCATGCACAGTCACACAAAAAAAGAAGATCCATAGTCACCTACATTCTGACGATGCAAGACGCTGCGTCTCCAAAGGCAGCCCAAATATCCTTGAAAGAGCACCCCCAGGAGAAAGAAGCTTGATCACTATGCTATCATCAAGTTCCCCCTGACTACCGAGTCAGCCATGAAGAAAATAGAAGACAACAACACACTTGTGTTCATTGTGGATGTCAAGGCCAATAAGCACCAGATCAAACAGGCTGTGAAGAAGTTCTATGACATTGATGTGGCCAAGGTCAACACCTTGATCAGGTCTGATGGAGAGAAGAAAGCATATGTTCGACTGGCTCCTGACTATGAAATGTTTGGACTGGCTTTGGATGTTGCCAACAAAATTGGGATCATCTAAACTGAGTCCAGTTGGCTATAAATCTAAATATAAACTTTTTCACCATAAAAAATTAATCTAATATGACGTTCTCTGTCTTTTAGTTGGAGTTTCTCCATATTTTTTCCCATGTTTTTCTTTTCCTGCCTTCTCTTATGATTCCAATTTATCTCCACTATTGGTTTACTAATTATCTCTTTTTAAAAATAGTGGTTTCCTATGATTTGCAATATGCATGCAACAATCTACAAATTTATAAAGTCAATAAACTTCTAACAGTCTACCACCAAATAATTTAGTATAATTCTAGTATAAGAACCTTTTGACAATAAATTTTGTTTCTTCTCTCCCCTACTGTGTGATCTTGATATAAGACATTTTACTTCTACAAATGTTATAGGAAAATTATATTCCTGTCTGTTTTTTATCCTTAGCAGTTTGACTATTATGGGTCTGGTTGTGTATAGTGTTATCATAGTATTGCTCATCCTGCTTGAAGTTTTCTGGTCATTTGTTTTCCTACATTATTTTTAGAAAATTTTTGGCCATTGTCTTTTATTTTATTTTATTTAAAAATTTTTTTATTTATTTATTCATGAGACACACACACACACACACACACACACAGAGAGAGAGAGAGAGAGAGAGAGGCAGAGATACAGGCAGAGGGAGAAGCAGGCTCCATGCAGGGAGCCTGATGTGGGACTCGATCCCGGGACTCCAGGATCAGGCCTTGGGCAGAAGGCAGGCACTAAACTGCTGAGCCATCCAGGGTTCCCTGGCCATTGTCTTTTAAAGAACTTTTTATTTTGAAATTATTTTAGGCTCACAGGAAGTTGCAAAATATAGTGAGTTTCCATGTATCCTTCACACAGCTTTCTCCAATGATGACATCCTACATAATATTAATTATAAAAAATCTGGAGATTGACACTGACATAATATTCTTAAGCTACAGGTATTATTTGGCTTCTGCCAATTTTATACTTTTTTGGTGTATATTTCTATGGCATTTTATGACATGTATAGACTCATGTAACTGACATAACAACAAAGATACAGAACTGTTCCGTCAAAGAAGAAATAAACTTCTTCATGCTGCTCCTTCAGCCATTATCTTTTCACGTATTTTTTTCTTCTCTATCCTCTTTTGCCCTTTTTGGATTCTCGATAAATGCATGTTAGGACATTTGATATTATTCCATGGTTCTTGGTTGCTCTATTTCTCTCTTTCTCTTTGTAGTTTGAATAATTTTGATTAATCCATATTTAAGTTCATCAGTTCCTTTTTTCCTCCAAGATCTTTCTATTCTGCTGATTTGTTTATAAAGAATATATTCTTTGTCTTGGATGTCATGTTTTAAATTTCTATCCTTTCCATTTCTTTCTTTCTTTCTTTTTTTTGAGAGAGAGAGAGAGACAGACAGACAGACAGTGCATGAGTAGGGGGTGGGCAGAGGGAGAGAAGGGAGGAGAAAGAGAAACTTAAGCAGGCTCCATGCTTGGAGCCTGATTCATGGCTCCAGCTCATGACCCTGAGATCATGACCTGAGCTGAAATCAAGAGTCAAATGCTTAATTGACTTGACTACCTACGTGTCTCCATTTAACTTTTTCTTACGGTTCTCACCTCTCTGCCAAAATTTCCATCTATGTACATGCTTACTTTTTTTTGCTAGGGCCTTTAATATATTAATCATAATTATTTGAAAGTTTGTCAACATCTGGACCATCTCTGAGTCTAGTTCTGTTGATTACTGTATTTCATGACAATAGGCTGGTGTTTTCCCGTTTTGATTTCGTGTTAGTTTTGGTGTTTTTGTATGATTATTAGATATAGTGTATAGATATACACAGAAGACTAAAGTAAATAGCATTTTTGCATTTTGTCAAGCTGTTAGTATGGGACTGAGTTACACTAGACAGGAGTTGAGATGGGTTTGAGTTTTGTTGTGGCTCTCATTACTTTCAATGTATCATAAGCTTAAATTCCTCCAGTGGTTGGAGATGTTTCTTTGTGCACAGAGTGGAGACTTGCTGGGTTGAAAACAAAAATCAGTGCTTCTTCACCCTTAGCTTTCAACCACTCTGCACCATAAAGGGGACTATTTTTTTAAAAAAAGATTATTTATTTATTCATTCATTCATTCATTCATCACACACACACACACACACACACACACACACACACACACACAGAGGCAGAAACACAGGCAGAGGGAGAAGCAGCTTCCATGCAGGGAGCCTGATATGGGATTCAATCTTGGGACCCCAGGATCATGCCCTGAGCTGAAGGCAGATGCTCAATCACTGAGCCACCCAGGTACCCAAAGGGGACTCTTTAAAAGCTTTTGTCCCTTCCCTAATGGTAGACTGATTTTGCTTATTATTTAGTGTTATACTTGTGTTGAAGTTCCTGGAGTGTTCTATGTTCTCCTAGTCTAGTCTTACCCTGAGCAGACTCTGTATGCTTGGTACATAGTTTGGTGTTTTCTCATATCCTTGCCCTTCTTCCTATGGTAGCCAAGCTCTGCCTTATATCTTGGTACTGGGTGGGAGATAGTTTCCTGATTATTATCCCTATACACCCACCCTATTGTACACCCCCTCCCCCAAGGGGAGTGTGTCCACTTTCCTATGTTGTCCCCAAGCTTTCTTATAAGCACTCAGTAGAAGCCTGCGGGAAAAATCTTATGAATAAAGGCAAATTCCCCTTGTATCTGGACCTACTACCTATACTGCATTGTCATACTAGCACACACTTGGCCTTTATGAATAAAAATTTTATTTGGGTTCTTCTCTCTCCTGTGTTCTGCCAAAGATGGAAAAGTATATGTGTCCTATTTCTCTTTGTTGAGGTTTGTCCCTCTTTGGAATTCAGTTTGCTTTGCTTGCTTATAACCTTAGCTCTCTGTTGGGATGAATAAAAGTTGTGATTTTTAGATCATCCATTTTTTTTCCATTGTCAATGTTGAAGTGACATTCTCTCTTGCTTCTACATCCTAAGTAGAAGTGAAACTCCAAACATTTATTTTTAATGCTTCACTCCTTCAAGAAATACATTGAGTCTATATTGTGAGCCAGAACCTGGGAATACAATGATGCATAAGAAATAAATGAATATAATTTGGAGATAGAGTTGACAGGACTTGCTGTTAGATTGTTTGGAAAAGGTGAGAGAAGGTGAGGCACCAATGACTACATGACAGAAGGGAAAGGATGGGGAGCCAATGAATAATAAGAAAACTGGGCCAATGTATTGGTCTGCATAAGGCGAGAGTCATAAAGAAGGGTGATCTAACAAAATGAACTAGAAATGACTGGTTGTAGTCTGAGGAAGTAATATTTGAATTGAGATTTTTGGAGGTGGTACAGTTTCTGGTAATGACAAGGTCTGGAGAGCAGCCATGGGAGTGGCAGGCTGTGGTGTTGAGGAGAGAAAGATCATTAGGGTGAGGAAAATAAGACACTTTGAAGCCAGAGTGTTTATGCTTCACCCAAATGGGGGCTGAAATACCATTGATGACATCTGAAGAAAGGATTAAAGAGGAAGATTGTAAATTAGGAGTTAACATCTTTTCAGAACAAGAGAATTGAATGGAAGGCCAATGGATAGGGGCAGAACTGAATGCTCTGGGTGTCAGGGAAGAAGGAGTTTGCAAGGGCAGAGTAGAGACGACCTCCAAGTGAGATTTAGGAACAAAAAATTCTTCCCTATTATCTGGTGCTAAGTATATGGAACTTTGAAGAAAACAACTATATACTTGTGAGGGTTTAAAGGGAGGCATTATCTTCAGAAGCAAGCAGGTTTCAGTTAAGCTAAACAGGTGAAGGGAAAGATTTTGAGAAAAGGTTGGGATCCCGGGACATCTCCGTTTTTGTGCATATTGAGTCTATAGCTTTCAGGAGTGCACAGCACTTTAAGTGTTACAAACATGTTCATTCCATGGATTAAAATAGTGCCCCAAACTCCATCCCTGTCTCTGACAACTTTGGCTTGGAGGAATCAGGCAAGAGGCAGACAGCCAGTCCTGGACACAGTTCTGTTTCTCCTGAAGCAACGACATTTTGTGCAGGCGCCCTTGTGAGCGTTTCCGCACTAAGCCTTTAGTGCATGCCACCTGATGTTGAGACAAGCCTCCAACAGCATGGCGGTGACATGGACTCCAGGTTTTACTGTGGCTGCACCAACCAGGTTGCTAATTAGGCCCAATTGTGAGGGTAGTTTTTGTGCTTTGGACACCTGTCCACTAGGAACTGGACTGAGACCACCAACTCATTTCCCACAGGTCACGGAACAGCTGTCAGATGGTATAATTTGGTCGAGTTCATTTGGAGCTGCTTGCAGAAGCTCTCTGAAGCATTATGCTCTACATAATGTGCATGATTAATGCTTGTTTATTTGGACAATCCTGTGTTGTAACTAAAGTGGTGGCTTATTTTATGCCAGTTATAATATACCACTCCATTCATGGGACGGAGTTCCATTGAGGATATGAAGTAGAGTGATAATGTTCAATCTATTTACTAGGGAACCAAGTCATTGCAGCCATTCTGCAAGCTGCTTGCTCCATTTGAGTGATGATTCTGTGCTTAACTCTTCTGAGAAAGGGATCTGGGCTCATTTCCATTCTGAAGGGTAGGTGGAAAACATATCTGAAAGCAGCAGTCATTTTGACAGCAGGGATGTCTTAGTCTAACTGCCTTCTGTAGGGGGAATAATGCAACATGTTTTCTGTCCTTAGGGGAAAATCTTGCTGTCATGTCAACCTTGGACCTTATTGCCAGCCAAGGTACACATTGGCAGAGTTAGAAATCTTTGCCTTACATAGTCCAGAGGCTGTCCCGATTTCTCCCATGTTCCTAATGTATACACACAAGTGATTTTTTTTGTGTTGTTTTTGTTTTTGTTGTTGTTGTTGTTGTTTTTCCAAACAAGAAAGGGCACTTTACTGGAAATCCTAATTCAGGTTTGGCCTCTGCCTCTAATTGGGTGTGATCTTGGGCAGGTCACCTTGGCACTTTATTTTGCTTTTTGCAAAATGTTGGAGCTAGTCAGGTGGTCTCTTATGTCCCTTTTATTTTACTTGGCACCAGCCTGTGGCCCTGTGATTGTATTTATTTAGTTGTACTTCAGCTAGTGATTGTATTTAGTTCCATGGCACCAACTTTCATAACTCAATCTTTCCTATTGATGTCTAATTATGTTAGAATCCTTCTTGGGTGTGAGGTCCCCAGGTACATTATGGTTCAGAGGGAGGCAGGTATATTTATGTTATTTGCAGACTTTTTGTCCTAAATATACTTTAGGCAAAATATGCTTTTTTTCCCCTATTTTGTCTTCACCTTTTGTGTCTTTTCCTGCCTATGAGTAATATCTTCCTCTTTTAACTTTCTGCTGTCTTCTCTTTTCAGGAAAGTAGCTGATATCAATTAATTAGATAATAGTGAGAATTTGAGTTGGTGTATTTTTTTTCCTGGCAATATATATCTACGTGTGTAAATGTCTGCAATTTGTCTGCAATTTATCGCATCTGATCATATGCCTAAATACTGTGCCAGCCACTTCCATTTGTTATCTCACTTAATGAGTATGACAATCTTGGGAAGGAGGTACTATTATCTTCGTTTTGTAAACATAGGAACTAAAGTGCAGAGTTTAATCAGAGCTTGGTTGATATTACCCAATAAACTACTGTCTCCAGAGTACTTTTGACTTATGAATCCCTCTCACAGTCAATATGTCACAGACAATATGTCAAATCCCCTTAAGAACTTAAAAATTGTTTTGTTATTTTTGCATGGGTATTCTACAGAAATGATTAAGTAAAATGTTTTAATGTATGAAAGTGTATTATTTAACATTAGATTATTTAAAATCCAGTCCTAATGATTTTATTTATGATAAGGAAAATTTTGACATCTTTCTTTGTTACATGTGGTACATATGGATAAATTTACTTTAAAATAATTGTATGACAAAAGATGATTTATTGACAAATTAGTCAATGACATATTATTTTTGGCTCAAGGTACTTAAATGGATTTACTTGGTTTTAAAATCTAATTCTATCTTAAAGCATCAAAATAGATACAACTACTTTATGACTGTTAAAATTCTTGTATTTTGGACTTAAAATCATTTAATTTATACTTCACAATTTGCATTTTGTTTCTAAGAGGCAAAATAAGAAGAATGCTTCAGGTTGCTTCCTGCAAGCTTTGCAAGTCAAAGAGCACATTTATAGTGTGGTTAGCCTTTATTTCCAACAAATGCAAAGATAATTTGAGAGTTACTATATTATATACTTTTGACACAATTTTTTAAAAATTTAGAGCCACCTTGATGTGCTTTTTGGGAATTATGAACAGATAGGTATAATGTAAAAATCATCTTCATACAATTTCACTGCATTTTTATGCTTTTTATATCAACTTTTCAATGGCCGTATCCCTTATTCTTCTTGCTTTTGATGACTGGCCTATATTTGCAAATTACATAATATGTGATGAGAGATAAAATCATCTAAAATGGTATAATAGTTAAAACTTCAAGGTAGTGATCAGCATTTAGTTAAATGATAAATGATTGAGTGGCTAGGGTTTTAGCAAAAAATATTCGCTATCAGTCTTGCTCATTCGACGCATTACTGACAGGCTCTCAAACCATTCTGTTTCATTGTGGAAATGATTTCGATTAATATTTCATGTATTGCTATTTTGATGAATAAAAACAACTGATGCTATTATTGTTTTAAACACAAATGGCTTGAAAAACATCAGTGTGGGGTGGGGGGCACAGCTGTATTTGGCCGTGCATTTTACTCATGTAGTTTAAGGTGAATCTGCTCTGCAGGCTGATGCCAAGATGAAAATCTGGAGACAGACATGGAAGTCTTTCCCACTTCACAATTTTATTTTTGTCTTCCTCTTTCATAATTGGCTTACACCTCCCAGGGCAGTCCGGAGGAGACTAGTCAGACAGGGCAGGGTATAGACAAAGCCTCCTTTCCTTTCTTGCAGTGCTGAGAGCCTAGGCTGCCCCCTGTTGCCCCATGTGCCCACTGACCTGGCTTCTCAGGCAGCTCTTTCTTCTGCATGTCCTCTCCCAAAGGCCTCTTTCTGCTTTCCTGGGTGGCAACCAAGCAATCAGGTAAACTGATCCAAAAGAATGTGCTTATAGTTCTGAGATGTTAAGGAGAGGGCAAAGATTTCTGATGCTTGTTGTCTGAAAATGATATTTTAATTCAAGGAAATGTCTTCAAAGGTAAGGATTGCGTATCTAATGGCAGTAGTATCCCCAGGCCATCATGAGAAGATTCTCTACTCTGGGTTCATGCTTTATAGAGACCCATTTTGGTCATCCTCTGGCCCAGTCCCTCCCCACAGAACAGGAAGTCTTTGGGGGCCTAGGAGAGATACCCATCCAGAGCCTGGGTCTTCAGGATTTCTCTGGTCCTTCTTTTTTTTAATTTTTAAAATTTTTTATTTAAAAAAAGATTTATTTATTCATGAGACACACACACACACACACACACACACAGAGGCAGAGACACAGGCAGAGGGAGAAGCAGGCTTCATGCAGGAAGCCCGATGCGGGACTTGATCCCAGGTCTCTAGGATCACGCCTGGGCCGAAGGTACTAAACCACTGAGCCACCTGGGCTGCCCCTCTGGCCCTTCTTTTAAGGCATGTACAAATTTCACTCTGGGTTCATTTTCCCAAGGACGGACCCTGCTGTTATTTGGCCAATAGGGCAGCCCGGCTACTGTTTGGGATGGTGGGGGGCAGAGCCTGGATTTGCTAGTTGGAGTTAATAATGTATGTATAAGACCCGTCTGGGTATGAGAAGGAGCAGAAATGGAAAGAGAGGAGGGTGAGCAGTGACTGGAGGTCAGCTCTCTTTTTTGTACCATATTTTGGTACAGAGCTCCGAGGAGCCTGAGCATTCTAGATTTGAATCTGACCTAGCTTGTTTTGACAAGCAACATTTAACTAGGTGGGAATATAGAACATATTTCATATACAATGTTTTATTATGATTTAAAGATTTTAAATATTTGGATGTGTGGTGTGTTTGCTTCTGTTTGTACTACTTTTTTTTTTTTTAAGATTTTGTTTATTTATTCATGAGAGACACAGAGAGAGGCAGAGACATACGCAGAGAGAGAAGCAGGCTCTCTGTGGGAAGCCTGATGTGGGACTCGATCCCAGGACCCTGGGGTCACAACCTGAGCCAAAGGCAGACACTCGACCACTGAGCCACTCAGGTCCCCCGTTTGTGCTATTTATACTGTATTTATACTTATCATTGTGGGTCCCCCACAATGTTAGGGGTGAGCCTATCTATAGAGAAAGGGAAAGGTCAGTTCCTGTGGTATTCCTCAAATGTCACCATCTCTATATCTGCCCAGGTCGAGGACAGATTCCTTTCTTCCCATACAAAAAGCAGCGCAACAGACTGACCTGGCTCAGGACAATGGTCACAGGGAATCTTTGCCAAGAGCTGGAGAACTATTGAAGGAGAATGATGAATCTCCTTTGTTGCTCTTTGAGGAAATAAGTGGGTTTCAATTAAGTGAAAATAAACTGATATTGATATCTTTAAAAACATCTCATTCAGGGATCCCTGGGTAGCACAGCGGTTTGGCGCCTGCCTTTGACCCAGGGCGCGATCCTGGAGACCCGGGATCGAATCCCACGTCGGGCTCCCAGTGCATGGAGCCTGTTTCTCCTTCTGCCTATGTCTCTGCCT
This sequence comes from Vulpes vulpes, assembly GCF_048418805.1. Lineage (NCBI taxonomy): Eukaryota > Metazoa > Chordata > Mammalia > Carnivora > Canidae > Vulpes > Vulpes vulpes. The sequence continues at coordinate 186,523,365 of NC_132780.1, forward strand.
CTCTCTCTCTGTGTAACTATCGTAAATAAGTGAAACTTTAAAAAAACAACAACAAAAAAAAACAAAAAAAATCTCATTCATTTGCAAAAAAAAATGTTCTGCAACAACTACAGCGTGTATTAATTTTGTTACATTTCTTTGATTTTCATGGCGTACTCTCTTGAAATCATTTTGTGGTTGTGTTTTGGGGCATGTTAACTCTTAAATGAATGAAACTAAATTGATGTGGTTTTCCACGAGCTGAAAAAGTTATGGTTTCAGTCTAGATATTAAATGGTCTTCCAAAAATCTGATGCAAAACATTGTGTAACAACCATAAACATGTCAAGTTCTTGAGCACTTGGGTGGTTCATTTGGTTAAGCATCTGCTTTCAGTTCAGGTCATGATCCCAGGGGTCCTAGGATCAAACCCTTCATCAGGCTCCCTGCTCAGCAGGGAGTCTGCTTCTGCCTCTACCCCTCCCCCTGCTCATAATCTCTCTCATGCTCACTCTCTTTCAAATTAATAAAATCTTGAAAAAAATTAAATTCTTTTGACTCAGTAAGTCTCACATCCAAATATCTTAGTCCCTTTGGGCTGCTAGAGCAAAATACCAGAAACTGGACAGCTTATAAACAACAGAAATTCATTTCTCATGGTTCTAGAGGTTGGGAAGTCCACACTGGCAGATGTGGTGTCTGGTGAGGACATAGACAACCATTTTTCCACTGTAACCTCACCTGGAGGAAGCAGCAATGGGTCTTTCTCAGCCTTTTATGAGGGCACTCATTTCATTCATGTGGGTAGAGATCTCATGACCTAGTCACCACCCCAAACCATCCCCTGCGGGTTAGTATTCAAAATCTGAATTTTGGGAGAACCCATTTAGCCCATAGCATTACCCTAAGCAAATTATATTTGTAATTATCCCTTGATTATTTCTTGACTTGTATTATTTATTGATGAAATTATTATTAAAATCGTGGTAAGAATGTAGAAACAAAAATTTCTGAGAATAGGGATCCCTGGGTGGCCCAGCGGTTTAGCGCCTGCCTTTGGCCCAGGGCGCGATCCTGGAGACCCGGGATCGAGTCCCGCGTTGGGCTCCAGGCACGGAGCCTGCTTCTCCCTCCTCCTGTGTCTCTGCCTCTCTCTATGTCTATCATGAATAAATAAATAAATCTTTTTGAAAAATTTCTGAGAATATTAAGTAAAAGATGTGATACAAAACTCATGTGCATGTGAAGTATGGGAAAAATAGGAGAACACATTAAAAAAGGCTGGAAGGATGCATACAAGTGCAGTAATAGTTCTGTTCAAGTTAAGGAATTATATGCATAGAGTTTCTCTTTTTTACAAATTAATGTATATCAAAGTTTGATGCATGAAAAGATGAAACATTCAGAAAGTTCTGTAAGGTTTATTACATAAAACAGCTCTTCCATCTTCCCCATCCCCTTCACTTCTCCGTTCTCTGGAAGTAACAACTTCCATTGTTTTTCTTTTTGATATTTAACTCCGTATCTATGAATATCATGCTTTTTTGTAACTGCTTAACTAATTAATTTTTGCAAATAACCACCTCTTCAGTTACTTATCATTTTACCCCAGCTTCTCAACAAGTCATTTTGTTTAGGTCATCATTTACTGTTTATATTATTATGACCAGGTAAGTAAATAAATACTATTTACAGTTAAGCCATGACCTATACCAGGGTTGTATTTCCTTTGGTTTTCTGTGAGTTAATCATTGTTCTCTTTTCATTCACTTCACTCTTTATGTTCTCATCACTAATTCCTTTATCACACATTTAAAGTTTCTCTTGGGGTGCCTGGGTGGCTCAGGCAGTTGAGTGTCAAACTCTATTTCAGCTCAGGTCATGAACTCAGGGTCATGTAATCCAGCCTCATCTCTGGCTCCATTCTCAGCATGGAGTATGCTTGTTCCTTTCCCTCTGCTCCTCCCCATGCTTATGGATGTGCTCGCTCTCCCTCTCTCTCTCATATATACATAAATAAATAAACAAATAAATAAATATCTTTAAATTTAGCTTCTCTTAATACTTCCAAATATATCATGTGTTTTCTCTGTTTTATCTCCTTGAAGACATTTCTCATAGGATCTTGACACTGCTTCAGTCTGGACCTCAGGTCCACTGTGCAGAGATGTCCCTTTATGACCATCTTGTGGTTTGCCACTGTTCTTTTTTCAGATGGATTTCTATTTCTGGGGGTGGGTATCTTCCTGTTTCTTGGTCCACTTCTTTATTTTTTAAAATTTTTTTTGAATTTTTAAAGATTTTATTTATTTATTCATGAGAGAGAGAGAGGGAAAAGCAGGCTCCATGCAGGGAGCCTGACATGGGACTCAATCCCGGGTCTCCAGGATCACGCCCTGGGCTGAAGGTGGCGCTAGACCGCTGGGCCACCCACGCTGCCGGACTCCTTCATTTTGGAGGAGCACATCTTTTAGTAGCTTCCTGAGAAAGTGCATGGGAGGTGTATTTTTTTTAAAGCTTGCTTATCTGAAAGTGTTTTATTCCCCTCTCACACTTTATTGATAATTTGACTGGGTGAACCTAGTTGGGCCTGTTTTCCTCTTAGAAGCTCAAAGGAATTTTTCTATTACTCTGTAGCTTCCAATGTTACATTAGAATATCTAGTGCTCATCTAATCTTCCCTATTTTCCTCTTCATACTTTTTATTTTTTATTGATTTTTAATTTTAATTCCAGTGTAGCTAACACACAGTGTTATATTAGTTTGAGGTGTACATATAGTGACTCAACAGCTCCATATATTACTCAGCACTCATCAAGATATGTGTGCTCTTAATCTCCTTCACCTATTTCACTCATCTTCCCCAACCACGTCCCTCTGTAACCATCAGTTTGTTCTCCTGTTCAAGTACTAACCAGGCCCAACCGTGCTTAGCTTCTGAGATCAGATCAGATCAGGCATGTTCAGAGGAGTATGGCCATAGACCAGTTTGTGCTCTACAGTTAAGAGTCTATTTCTTGGTTTTTCTTTTTCCTTCTTCTTTTGTTTGTTTCTTTTGTTTCTTAAATTCCACATATGAATGAAATCATATGGTATTTGTCTTTCTCTGACTGACTTCTTTCTTTTTTTTTAGACTTTTTATTTATTTGAGAGAGAGAGAGAGAGAGAGAGAGAGAGAGAAAAGCACAAGTAGACAGAGCTGCAGGCAAAGGGAGAGGGAGTATTAGCAGATTCCCTGTAGAGCAGAGAGTCCAAAGGCGGGCTCGATCCCAGGACTCTAGGATCATGACCTGAGCTGAAGGCAGATGCTTAACTGACTGAGCCACCCAGGTACCCCTGACTGACTTTATTTCACTTAGCATCATACCCTTGAGTTCCATCCATATTATTGCAAATGGCAGGATTTTATTCTTTTTTATGGCTGAGTAATATTCCATTACACACACACACACCACTTTTTCTTAATCCATTCATCTATTGGACACTTGGGCTGCTTCCATAATTTGGCTATTGTAAATAATGCTGCAATAATCATAAGGGTGCATATATCTCTCTGAATTAGTGTTTTTGTATTCTTTGGGTAAATACCTAGTAGTGTGATTACTGGATCTAGAATATTCTATTTTAAAATTTTTGAGGAACCTCCATATTGTCTTCCACAACGGTTGCACCAGCTTGCATTCCCACTATCTGTGCAAGAAGGTTACTTTTTTGACACATCCTTGCCAACACTTGTTGTTTCTTGAGTTTTTTATTTTAGTCATTCTGACAGGTATGAGGTGGTATTACATTGTAATTTTGATTTGCATTTCTCTGATGATGAGTGATATTGAGCATCTTTTCCTGTGTCTTTCGGCCATTTGGATGTCATTTGTTTAAAATATTTTATTTGTTTATTTGAGAGAAGGGGAAAAAGAGAGAGAGAGGGAGAGAATGATCAGGGGGAAAGGCAGAGGGAGAGGGAGAAACAGGCTGTTCATTGAGCAGGGAGTCCCTCTGTGGGGCTGGATCTGAGGACCTTGAGATCAGGATCTCAGTCAAAGGCAGATGCTTAACTGACTGAGCCACCCAGGCACCCATGGATGTCATTTAAAAAATTTAAAGATTTAAAAATTTATTAGAGAGAGAGAGAGGGAGAGAAAGAGAGAAGAGCACAGTGGGAAGGAGTAGAGGATGAAGGAGAGAGAGATTCCCATGAAGCTCCCTGCTAAGCATAGAGCCCAACCAGGGACTTGATCCTTCCACTCTGAGATCATGACCAGAGGCCAAATCAAGAGTTAGGTGCCAGATATGCTGAGCTACTGAGGCACCCCTTAGATATCTTCTTTGGAGAAATGTCTATTCATATCACCTGCCCTTTTTAAATTGGATTATTTAAAAATATATATTTTTGTTTGTTTGTTTGCTTTGGTGTGTTGAGTTGCATCAGTTCTTTATATATTTTGGATACTAACCCTTAATCAGATATGTCACTTGCAAAAATCTTCTCCCATTCAGTAGGTTGTCTTTTAGTTTTCTTGGTTTTTTGCTTTGCTTCACAGAAGCTTTTAATTTATATACAGTCTCAATAGTTTATTTTTGCCTTTATTTCCCTTGCCTTGGTAGACATATCTAGAAAAATGACATTATGGCCAATGTCAGAGAAATTATTGCCTGTGCTCTTTTCTAGGGTTTTTATGGTTTCCCTTTTCACATTTAGGTCTTTAATCCATTTTGAGCTTATTTTTGTATATGATGTAAGAAAGTGGTTCAGTTTCATTCTTTTGCATGTAGCTGTCCATTTTCCCCCATATCATTTGTTGAAGAAACTGTATTTCTTCCATTGTATATTCTTTCCTCTTTTGTCAAAAATTAATTGACCATTAGTTGTGGGTTTATTTCTGGGCTTTTTATTCTTTTCCATTGTTCTATGTGTCTGTTTTGTCCCAGTACCATACTGTTTTGATTTCTATAGCTTTGTAATATAACTTGAAGTCGGAATTGTGATATCTCTAGTTTTGTTTTTCTTTTTCAAGATTGCTTCAGCTATTTGGGGTCTTTTGTGGTTCCATACAAATTTTAGGATTGCTTGTTCTAGTTCTGTGAAAAATGCTGTTGATTTTTGATAGAGACTGTATTAAATCTGAGGATTGCTTTGGGTAGCATAGACATTTTAACAATATTTGTTCTTCTAATCCATGCGCATGGAATGTCTTTTCATTTCTTTGTGTCATCTTCAATTTCTTTCATCAGCGTTTTATAGATTTCTGATTACAGGTCTTTTACCTTTCTGATTAAGTTTATCCTAGGCATTTTGTTATTTTTGGTGCAATTGTAAATGGGATTGTTTTATTAATTTCTCTTTCTGCTGATTCATTAGGAGTATAGAGAAATGCAACAGATTTCTTTTTTAAGAATGTATTTATTTATTTTAGAGAGATACACAGAGACTGAAGTGGGGAGGGCCAGAGGGACAGGGAGACAGAATCCCGAGCAGACTCCATGCTGAACATGGAGCTTGATCCCTGAGCACAATCTCATGCCCCCTGAGATCATGACCTGAGCCAAAATCAAGAGTCAGATGCCAAATTGACAGTGCCACTCTGGAACCCCTGAAATGCAACAGATTTCTGTACATTGATTTTGTATCCTGCAACCTTATTGAATTCATTTATCAGTTCTAGTAGTTTTTTGGTGGAGTCTTTAGGGTTTTCTATATATAATATCATATCATCTGCAAATAGTGAAAGTTTGACTTCTTCCTTACCAATTTGGATGCTTTTTCTTTCTTTTCGTTGTCTTATTACTGTGGCTAGGCCTTCTAGTACTATGTTGAATAAAAGTGGACATCCTTGTCTTGTTCCTGACCTTAGGGGAAAAGCTCTCAGTTTTCGCCATTGAGTATGATATTAGTTGTAGGTTTTTCATATATAGCCTTTACAATGTTGAGATATGTTTTCCCTAATCTTGTTTATTGAGAGTTTTATCATGAATGGATGTAGTACTTTGTCAAATGCTTTTTCTGAGTCTATTGAAATGATTATATAATTTCTATCCTTTCTCTTGTTAATGTGATATATCACATTGATTGATTTTTAAGTATTAAGCCACTTTTCCATCCTGGGAATAAATCCCACTTGGTTGTGGTGAATCATTTTTTAATGTATTGTGCAAATTGGTTTGCTAGTATTGAGGATTTTTGCATGTATGCTCATCAGAGATATTGGCCTGTGGTTCTCTTTTTTTGTGGTGTCTTTATTGGGTTTTGGTATCAAGGTAATCCTGGCCTTGTAGAATGAATTTGGAAGCTTTCCTTTTTTATTTTTTGGAAAAGTTTGAAAGGAATAGATAGTAACTCTTCTTTAAATGTTTGGTACAATTCACCTGTGAAGTCTCTGGTCCTAAACTTTGATTTGTTGGGAGTTTTTTTGTTTGTTTGTTTTCAGGTTTGTTGGGAGTTTTTTGATTACTGATTCAATTTCATTGCCTGTAGTTGATCTGTTAAAAATTTCCATTTCTTCCTGCTTCATTTTTGGTAGGTTATATATTTATAGGAATTTATCCATTTCTTCTAGGTTGTCTGATTTGTTGGCTATAATTTTTCATAATATTCTCTTATAGTCCCTCTTAATGCTTTTAAAATACTTTTCTCATTCCTAGTTTTCCAAAATTTCTCACACACGGGCCTTGAAGTGTGTGTGTGTGTGTGTGTGTGTGCGCGCGCGCATGTGTGTTTTAACCCATTGTGTTGAGCACTTACTGGGTACTTTCAGTCTGGAAACTCCTTTTATCCTTCAGTTTGGGGCATTTTCTTGAATTATTTCTTTGATGCTTTTCTTCTCCATTTTCTAAATTCTCTGACATTTCTATTATTTGAATTCTGGACCTTCTGGACTAATTTACTGTTCTAATATTTTATATTGCATTGAGTTTTCATTCTACTTTCTGAAAAATTGTCTTGCCTTTGAGCCTCAGCCCTTCTACTGAAAATTTCATTTCTGCTGTCATAATATTAAAATTCAAGAATATGGGACACCTGGGTAGCTCAGTGGTTGAGTGTCTGCCTTCTGCTCAGGGTGTGATCCTGGAGTCTTGGGATTGAGTCCCACATCAGGCTCCCTACATGGAGCCTGCTTCTCATCCCTCTACCTATGTCTCTGCCTCTCTCTCTCTGCCTCTCATGAATAAATAAATAAAATTAAAAAAATTCAAGAATACTTCGCTTGACATTTCTCTGAACTTTTTTTTATAACATCATATTTGTTGGGTGAGTGCAATATTATGTTCTCTTATTTTTTCTAAAGATACTAAATTATATGTTTATTTTATTTTTGCCTTATTTATTTTTTAGAAATAAATTGTTTAGAAATTTTTTAGTGTTGTCTCTGTTCCTTCTGAGTTCCTTTAATTTATGGCTTTCTTCAATGTTAGAAGATCCTTAGCAGTTCTCTCATATTTAAGACAGGGACAACACAAAGTGTCTAGAAGCTCTGGGTGTGGAGGAAGAATGGCTTGTGGACTTGCAGGCTTAACTTCTGAGTGATCTAGTTCAGTTATTTTTTGGGAGAAATATTTTTGGCTGCCACTATCTTTAGATCTCTTGTGTTGGGATGGTCAAATTATCTGGAGAAGAACCTTTCAGTCTTTAGTCCAAAGAATATAAACCTAGTTGTCAGTGTCCTGGGAACTGAATGGAGAATGGGGCTCCGGGGCTTCACCTTTCAGTATATAGACTTTAACTTAATCCCCTGTTTTCTTTTTTTTTTTTTTTTAATCCCCTGTTTTCAATAGACACTTCTTTCCTCAACTCTTCCTTGTGTACCTTAGAGCAGACTGGATCCCTTTAGTTCCTTTTATCCATTCTTCCACTAGAATGGGAGTTGGGCATCTCTCCCAGCTGCTTGAGTGAGGGGGGAATCTGAGATCAAACCAACTATCCTGGTTTTAGCTCCTTTTCACTCCACTTTCATTGACATCTCCCCTCTAACTCTTGAGTATGTCTGGAGTTCAATAATGTATATATGTACATTTAGTTCCTTCAACTACTGACTCTGTCCAGCTTTCAACTGGTCTGCAGGTCAGTTGTCATTTCATCCATCTACCTGCCAGCTGCATAATGTTGTTGCTCTTTTATTTTCTTTTGTTGTCTTTGCTTTGTTGGTTAATGCTTAAAAATGTCTCTTTGCTCTCACTTTATAGGGCTTCAGATAGAGAGGAGGTAAATATATATATTCCAGTCTCCATCCTTGTTCAAATGCCTGTATTTTTTCTTTCACTATTATACAAAATTTCTGACATATGATGTTTTAATTTTATATGTTTTATATTTTTATCTTTAAACACATTTTATTTCTGAGTATTATGGATAATACAGTCATGTAATTCAAAATTCAAGATACAACAAGATACATAGTGAAAATCTTCCCTGACCTTCAATTTTTGTCCATGGAAGTATGTAGCATTACTATTCATGAGTACCCTTCCAGAAACATTATTTTTTGTATTTAAACAGTTGGTTATATCTTACACATTAAATTCATCGTTAAAAGTACAAAATTACTATTATTATTTTTTTTGCCAGGGACAGAAAAGCAATATAAAGTTTGCAAAAGAAGGAAATTCTTACAACTTCCTTTTGAACACATCTTTGTCTTTCCTCTGATCCATCCATTGCTGTGGCAATCAGCTGTGGGTGGGTGTCAGCCAGCCTCCTGTGGGTATATTCCAACAGTGCCTCAACTTACCTCAAACCTGTACTATGAGCACCTCTCCTGTCTGGAGTTTCTCTGACACCTGAAGGTGGAAAATCTTAGGACATCCTGCGAGTACTCACAAGTGTCCACCCACAAGTACAGGGAAATGAGACGTTTTTGGAAGCAACTTTGTCCAGTGGAAATGGGAGCTGATTGTTAATTGCTTTCTTCTCTCTTCTCCCAGCCAGGTTTTGACATGTATTTCATAAAGCTTCTCAGACATTTTTGCAGGATTGAGGAAAACCATGGTCCATTAGTGGTGGCCAGATAGGAACCTGTCCTTGCAGAGGCTTCCCTTTCTGTCTTTAGCAACTTTCTCCTCATTATGCCATGAGATCACTTCCCACATCAGCCCTTTACAGGCAGGGTTTTGTTTTAGGCTCTACTTTTGGAGGAAGCCAGTGAAAGACTAAAAGTTCTTTATGATGTTACTTTTAATGATGTCTTTTAAATAGAAACCCTGTAATCCTTGTGCAAGATCCATGGCATGAAAAACCTCTTTTCTCCTATCAGGAAGCCTTCTGCTAGTGCCTTTGCAAGCCCACTGATCACAATTTATCCCAGAGTAACTTTAAACAATTTTTTGAATGGGTAATGTATGTACATGGTACAAAGTCTAAAAGTACAAAAGCAATTTAGTAAAAACAAGGTCTTTCATCCCTTCCCCCAGCCTCCAGTTCTGCTTGCCAGAGGCAGCAACTGCCTTCAGTTTGTTTTGTGCCATTTCAGAGAAATTTTCTATGTACACAAAATCATATACATTCACTAGACAAGTATTTGTTGATTGAATATATGTGTATATATGAATACATGTTATTTTCTTTTTACAGAAATAGTTGCATGCTCTAACTCTATTCTGCATCAAATTTTTTCCCCTGAGAAATGCTCACCTGAGTAATTTTAATTAATAATAGCATATGGGCAAGATTCTCTGATACTAACAATGATGGTGGCCAAAATAATTACAGCCATCGGGGAACCTGTATCTTTCTGACCCACTTATCTTGTTGATGGGGCCGAGATGGAAAGGAAGACTACCAACGAACCAGGGGAATGGTGTGAGGGCAGCGGGTCTCAGGTAGGGATGAGATCCCAATTTCCTTTCACCAGGTGCACTTCCTGGGAGCCCCAGTTCCCTGTTCAGTCTGTTCTCTAGGATTCACTGGAGATGGGCCCTGAGCCTTGCACCCTGGAAACCCTCTTCTTTGGTGCAGGCAATATTTATCTCTCCTATCTTTCACCCTCATTAATCTGTGTTACTCCTTCAGATGTAAGGACATTTGTAATTTGAAAACTAGAATTTAGGATCTCTATAAATAAGTGCCTTAAGTTTAATACATTGAATTAGCAAGGAGAATCCAACTGACTTTTAGACTCTCAACATCCTAGAACTTCTGGAAACTTTAAAGATCATTTGGACCCCACAATAAAGCAATTCCCTCATTTGTGCTCCATTGCATTAATGTTAGATCTAAGACTTGCATTTGGGTTCTACTAAATTGCATGAAAGGAAGATGTTGGTAAGCCCAGATGATTCTTTTTTGGAACCAGGACTAAAGAAATTGTATGATCCCTTTCATTAAAATGTTTGGGATAAATAATTCTTTTGTTGTTCCCACTGGTCTTTGAGTAGATGCTGTGTTTTTACTACTGCCTTAGTTCCATATTAATTAAATTTAGTTCACTATGGTCCTGTGGCCTCATCTGTAGAAATTACCTCCTATAATAGACTAAGATAAAAAGATACAATATTTTATTATTACTATTGTAATAAAAATAACTAATATTTAGTAGTGCTTCCCAGCATATAAAGTAAATGCGAATGATTTTATTGAACCTTTAGAACAACTTTGTATGACACAGCAAATTGTATTTTCCAAAGATGAAAGGTTTATATTTCATCTCGCATGCTCTTATAATCCAATGTTGATGTTTCTCCATGAGTAGGGTGCAATAGACTTTTATAACTACCTCTACCAATAGAATATGTGGACGTGACACTCTGTGACTTCCAAGGCTGAATCACAGCTTTCTTCTGGATCTTTCTCTCAAGATATGCTCCTTTAGAGGCACTGTGTAAGAAATCTGGCTACCTTGAAGTTGCCAGGATGGAGAGACCATGTAAAGAGAGTGTGCAGAGACACAAAGAAATGGCTGAAGTATTTTAGTGGCTCTAGCTCCTAGCTGTTCCTGTCTTTCCAGGCCAGATGACATATGAGTCAAGAATATATGAGTGAAGAAGCCTTTTAGAACTACCCAGCTAAATTGCTCCCAGATTTTTGACTCACAGAGAGATAATAGCTAATGTTGTATTAAACCACTAAGTTTTGGAATGATTGTTATATAATCATAGTCATGGTGACATATGGTATTATTATTATTATACCTATTTAACTGTTGAGAATATTGAGATCAGTGGCTAGCTGAAGGTCTCGTCAAGTGACAGAGTAGGAACATGCCCTCATATCTTTAGCTCTGATTTCCATGCTACTTGTTCTTCTCTCTGCAGGTTAAGTCACACACACAACTTCTTCAATTTTACATGAATCTGGGGGCGGTGACTTCTTTCCAAATTCCTGAGTTTCCTGTTCACCCCCCCCCCCCCCCCCCGCCTCACCTACACCACAGCTAACATGACCACTGTTGTTCTGCTGTATGACCACTCATCTCTCAGGATTTGACTCAAAATACTTTGTTTGGCTCACCTATGTCTCTGGTTTTAATCAAGCTTCAGGAGCCATGTAGTGACACTACTTTAAGGCTGTCATGGGGAAGGATCTTCCTGAAGGGAAGAGGAACATTTTGCTGTATTATGTGGGCTGCTCATTTAAACCCATGATAGCCTGGCACCTGTGTCCTAGTGAAACAATTCAGTGCGCTTGTGAGTGGGCAGAGAGCCAGTCTAGCAGATGGTCATGAGAGAAGGGACCATGTACCGTGTGATCATCAAGTGTGCTTGCCCAGGGCGGGAGTCCCTGCCAAAAAGGTCCAAATGCCTGCCCTTAGAACTGAGTCTTATTTTTATAAGGATGCCTAAAATAGAAAAAAAAAAAAAGCCTGGAAAAAGCTTAATAGAAACAACATTTTTTTTTTTTTTGATTGAGCTGAGAACTTAGAAGCGAACTGAGCTGCGGTAGGAGAGACCTTTCGGGAGTTGAAGTGCTTGGTCAAAAGTGCTCACTGTAGAGCTTTTCCCCCTGGATTAACAATAGCTCACTATGAAATAAGAGAATGTGGATATTCACTGTGCATGCACCGGAGTTGTATCCAAGACCCATAGCTCTATCAATGGGATGATTCTGGTAACATTTGAGGCAAATGGAGACCAGTGTCTATGGCCTACCTGTCTGGAAATAGGAGTTGCAGCAGATTAGTAGGCAGTTAGGCTGGGAGTTCACTGAGACATTGGCAGTAAACACCTCATCACCAGAGCCCTCTTGCCTTTCCTCGGTCCTCTAGCCATCTAAAAGCTCCCTAGTTCAGATCTACTTAATCCTCTTCCTTCCAGAAAGACTGAGCACTATGTAACGTTTTTGGTTGTTCAACACCCATGATATTGTAGACACTACCAATGGATTTTTCTTTTTAAAAAATGTTTATCCCTATTTAATCTTCAGTAGATGTTCATGCATTCATTTTTTTCCAAAATTATTTATTATCTTTTCTCATATTGTGAGAGAATATGCCTCATGGTAGTGGAGATATGGAGATTTAAATTCCAGTCTCAGATTTCCATTTCATTAGCAAGTAAAATTATACAATGGCAGTTATGAAGCAGGATGTTAAAGGCTATAAGAAAGTTGGAACAAAATATAATGGAAAGTAAGAGAGAAAAAGAGGAACGCATCCCTTATACCCTTCACCCACGCCTGTAGGAATAGAGTGTTTGTAACAGACAATGGCTCTTACTACTATTTCTCCTTAGAAAATATGTTTGTATTGAATAATACTTAGAGAATATAGGTAATCCAATAAAATGAAATAAAAATTTCCGTTAACTTCTCATCCATAGACAACCACTGTGCCTATTTTGATATGTACATTTTAGTCATTTGTGTGTGCACACCACACACGCACACACACACACACACACACACACACACCCGATAGGATAATACTAGATATTTTGTTCTGTAACCTGCCTTTTATATCCACTTTTGATCATCATTTTGATCATGAAACATTTTACAACAGTATTTTAAGTGGTTGCATAGTATTCCATTGTATAGGTATAGATCCAAATGAATCTTCTGTTTTGGGATTTTAACATGTAACCCTCGCCACTATCTAACATGCCAAATAAACATACTAATAGCTCTATATCTTATGTGTATCAATGATGATCTTAGGATAAATTTTCAGAAGATGAAATATTTAGACAAAGCAAATCTACATTTTCTGCCAATTTGCTTTCAAGAAAGACATCCTTCAGTTGCATGGAATTCTGATAGCCCTGCAGTTTAATTTTTAAAGATTTTGTTTATTTATTCATGAGAGACACAGAGAGAAAGGCAGAGATATAGGCAGAGGAAGAAGCAGGCTCCATGCAGGGAGCCCGACGTGGGACTCGATCCTAGGACCCTGATAACAGGACCTGAACCAAAGGCAGATGCTCAACCACTGAGCCACCCAGGTGCCCCGCCCTGCAGTTCTAACAACATTTTACAACATTCAACAAATTACCACAAACTCTGAACATTTGGTAGGTGAAAGATGTATTATCACTGCTTTTCTGATTTACATTTCTTTGTTTACTAAGAAGATTCTATAAGTCTATAGTAGGTTATGTAAAATTTACATGGTTGTACTTAGAAACAGAATCAAGGCTTACTAGGCATCAGTAAGAATGAAGATTTTTTAATAATAAGCCAGAGCAGACCATTTAATTTAACTTTTTAATCAGTATGTTTTGGATCTGCAGAATGATATAGCTGGAAAAAAGGGGGGAAGGTAGTAGAGGATTGCATTAATAGAAATAAGAATACAGTTACTTCTAGAAAGTGGGAGGAAAGGGCAGCACTCCATATTGCCCTGGCCAGGTCTTATGTGCTGGTTTTCACATTTTCAGAAGTTTGTGAGCCCCTCCCTCCTTTTCAAATTTCAGAGGCTTCCATATACTTATTCATTGTATTCGAACACATAATTCAGTGCCCTTAGTGGGAAAGTGCAAGGGAAATCACAAATGGACTTTAGAATTTTGTAATGCTTTTCAAGGTCCAAGGGGACCATTTTATTTGTTAAACTGGATTCGTACATGATGATTGTTTTGCATCTTTTTATTTCTGCTATTTCCAGGGATCTAAAGATTTATTCTTCAAGAGGATCATTAACAGCAAATTCCCTCTGCATGTTTTTATATGTTTGTATAAATATCAGGGTGGTGATATTGTTTCTATGGGGTATAGGGACAGAAGAGGAAAGGGGAAAAATGATTAAGGTTTTCTTTGTATATCTTTTTGCTTTCACTACTTGCAATGAAAATGTATTACTTTTCTTTTGGAAAAAAGAAAAAATTGGTGAACTTATTTTTTAAAAGATTTATTTCAGTGAGAGAGAGAGCATGGGAGGAGGTGCAGAAGAAGAGGAAGAGAGGAACCCAAGTAGGCTCTCCTTTGTGAGGATGCTCTTCCCATCCTTCTTGGGTTCTAACTCCCTATGCTAGCTGCCCCAGACCCTCCCTCACTTCTATGATATCTACCTTGCTCTGCTCTTGCTTAAACATTTGTTATTACCATTGGCTTAAAGGTCCTTTACTGAGAGAAAATGAGTGAAAATATCACTAAGGGTGGCAAAACATGACAGACACCTAACTCTGGGAAACGAACAAGAGGTAGTGGAAAGGAAGGTGGGTGGGGGTTTGGGGTGACTGGGTGATGGGCACTGAGGGGGGGCACCTGACGGGATAAGCACTGGGTGTTGTGCTATATGTTGGCAAATTGAACTCCAATATAAATAAATAAATAAATAAATAAATAAATAAATAAATAAGTAAATAAATAAATAAATAAATTTTTAATAAAAAAATAAAGGTCCTTTACTCTTCAAAGCTGCTAGTCATTCTGTTTTCTTAACATTAGACATAAACAGCTGAATGTCATAGATGACAGCCACTAATGCCAGTGGTTGGATCAAAGAAGTTTCCAGCTGGATAATATGAGAAATTATTTCTTATGTATTTCACTTTATAGAGGAAACTGAGGTTGAGGTGAGATGTGGAAGATAGTGAACAGAAACAGGGCAGGTGAATGCTGGGCAGGATTCAGGCAGGACTATATGCGAGGATGCGAGGAGGCGGGTGGGCAGATATGGCTCTGCATAGATGCCAGCCAGCCACAGGAGTCCAAGAAATATGGAGGTCTTTTTTTTAGAGGTAGAGGATTCATGGAGAAGAATTTTTCAGAGTCAGAATGGTGGGTAGACAGAAAAAGGTGGTCGGTATAGCTCTTCCTGCTTCAGGAGTGAATTGGAGTGACAAAGTGACAAAGTGAAGGAGTGACAAACTCCTTCACAAACAGTTCAAGGTAGTTGACAGTGTAGGGCTTCCACTTGGCCATTTATTTTTGAAGGGACCAGTCTTTGAATAAGGTTTGAATAACCGTCAGGAGCAATTTCTACCCCTGTTAGGATTTCTTCAGCGTGCTGACATTTGATGACAATATTTGAAATGTGCTTACGGTGCAGAAAGGCATTGGGGCTGGAGACTGTCCTCATAAGTGAGTAGACTGGAGCTCATGATCCATAAGGTGCCATTTCTTTGGGGATTCAAGTTTTAGAGCTGTGTTTCTCAGGGACTACCCATATTGAGATCACTTTAGATATTTCTTAAAAATGAGACTCATCTTCCATTGCAGAGGTATGATTAAGAATCTCAAGGGAGGAGGCAGCGGCTGGAAATGTGAATTTTAGCTAAGTTTCTCAGGGGTGTCACAAGCACTCTCAAGTTTGAGACACTAAGAAAGGTAAACAGCACAGCAAACTTGCTCAACAACTATTCTTTGTTTAAAATCATGTTCCCTTATATAATATTTTTCTTATGTTTTGGTAGTGAGATTTATTTTTGATGGTAACAAGTCCAGAGAGGTAATGTCCTGAGTCTGGTACCAAATTTGCGGGAGAATTTGTAAACATTTAGCTAGACAACCCATACTGCCATCTAGTGGTAGTTCATTCAATTACAGCTAGCTGTAGCACAAATTCTTTTTTCTTTTTCTTTTTTTTAAAAAGATTTATTTATTCACGAGACACAGAGGAGAGAGGCAGAGACCTAGGCAGAGGGAGAAGCAGACTCCCCTCGGGGAGATCCCGAACCCCAGGATCACACCCTGACCCAAAGGCAGACGCTCAACGGCTGAGCCACCCAGGAGTCCCTGTAGCATAAATCCTTAAACCTTATGTTGTCTATGGCAAGGCAATTCAACTCTGATTTAAAGGAATCCATGTTCCAACTAGAGATTATTTACAGTATCAAATCCTTTTCACATTGATTAGTCTTACTGTCAGTGTACCATGTCATTATATTAAAAGATTTTTTGGTAGCTATTTAGACTTTTTTTTTTTTTTTTGGCTTTTTCCTCTTACATATTTTATTTTATTATTATTTTTTAAATTTAAATTCAATTTGCCAACATATACTACATCATTAATTTCAGATGTAGTTTTCAATAATTCATCAGTTGCATATAACACACAGTGCTCATCACATCCCATGCTCGCCTTGATGCCCATCACCCAGTTACCCCATCCCCTCACCCACCTCCCCTTCAGCAACCCTCAGTTTGTTTTCCAGAGTTAAGAGTCTCTCTTGATTTGTCTTCCTCCCTGATTTTTTTCCCATTCAGTTCCCCTCCTTCCCTTATGGCCCCTTGCAATATTTCTTATATTCTGCATATGAATGAAACCATAGAATTGTCAATTCTCTGATTGACTTATTTCACTCAGCATAATACCCTCCAGTTCTATTCATGTTGATGTAAATGGTGGGTATTTATCCCTTCTGATGGCTGAGTAATATTCCATTGTATACATACCTATACCACATCTTCTTTATCCATTCATCTGTCAAAGGACATCTTGGCTCCTTCCTTCTAGTTTGGCTATTGTGGACATTGCTGCCATGAACATTGGGGTGCAGGTGCCCCTTTGTTTCCCTGCATCTGTATCTTTGGGGTAAATACCTAGTAGTGCAATTGCTGGGTCATAGGGTAGCTCTATTTTTAACTTATTGAGGAACCTCCAGACTGTTTTCCAGAGTGGCTGTACCAGCCTGCATTCCCACCAACAATGTAAGAGGGTTCCCCTTTCTCCATATCCTAGCCAACATTTGTTGTTTCCTGTCTTGTTAATTTTAGCCATTCCAATGGGTGTAAAGTGGTATCTCATTGTGCCTTTGATTTGTATTTCCCTGATGGCAAGTCATGTGGAGCATTTTTTCATATGTTTGTTGGCCATGTGTGTGTCTTCTTTGGAGAAATGCCTGTCCATGTCTTCTATTTCTTGACTGGATTGCTTTTTACATATTTTATATCTGCCTGTTAGATTGCTCAGAACATCATGAATACAAACCCTAGGTAGTTTCTAAAAATTTTTACCTTTCATATGTGTAATAAAATTTTATTGAAGTCAATGTGTTTTTTTTAAAGATTTTATTTATTTATTTGACAGAGAGAGAGAGAGAGAGAGAAAGAAAGAGAGAGAGCATAGGCACAAGCAGCGGGGAGTGGCAGGGAGAGGGAATGGGAGAGGGAGAGGGAGAGGGAGAAACAGGCTTCCTGCTCAGCAGAGAGACCCTGGGATCAGGACCTGAGCTGAGGCAGATGCTTAGCCAACTGAGCCACCCAGGTGCCCCAAAGTCAATAAGTTTTATTAAGAAATCTTTAGATACTTTTTATTAATTTAAGGGGGAAAATATGATATTAAGAAAATTTTGAAGAAGTACCTACAGATTTTAATAAAATGAGAATATATTAATCAATATTAAGCTTTATACATTTTACAGCAAACAGAATAATTTTTATAAAATTCACTATATTGGGCAGCCCCGGTGGCGCAGCGGTTTAGCGCCGCCTGCAGCCCAGGGTGTGATCCTGGAGACCCTGGATCGAGTCCCACGTCGGGCTCTCTGCATGGAGCCTGCTTCTCCCTCTGCCTGTGTCTCTGCCTCTCTCTCTCTCTCTCTCTGTGTCTCTATGAAGAATAAATAAATAAAATCTTAAAAAAATAAAATAAAATTCACTATATTCTTGCAATGTTAATCTTAAGAGCTTCTGATACATATTGTGGGAAATTGAGTAAGGTATGAAATATTATAGACTCACAAACTTAATATTACCTTGTGGTTAAATAGGTAAGAATAGCTATAGTTACTTTTTATTTATGTGAAAATATTCATGTATGGTTATATAGTCATATTTATGTAACATATTTCTATTATTTTCATAAAAAGTGTTTTTAGTGAAATCTCAAGTGTATTTCTTTTTTTTTAAATTTTTTATTATTTATTTATGATAGTCACAGAGAGAGAGAGAGAGAGGCAGAGACACAGGCAGAGGGAGAAGCAGGCTCCATGCACCGGGAGCCCGACGTGGGACTCGATCCCAGGTCTCCAGGATCGCGCCCTGGGCCAAAGGCAGGCGCCGAACTGCTGCGCCACCCAGGGATCCCTCAAGTGTATTTCTTATATAATTGCTTGTACAGATATTTGCTAACAAAACTATTTTTAAGTTTTGGGCGATAAAATAAGCAATCTTCTTCAAAAGGGTTGGATCCAGTAGAGATTGTTTTAATGATGTCTTCTATTATTTTTTTATTTTAAACATTTTATTTATTTATTCATGAGAGACACAGGGAGAGAGAGAAAGGCAGAAACACAGGCAGAGGGAGAAGCAGGCTCCATGCAGGGAGCCTGACGTGGGACTCGATCCCGGGTCTCCAGTATCACACCCCGGGCTGCAGTGGGCGCTAAACCGCCGAGCCAGGCGGGCATCCCTGATGGCTTCTATTATTAAGATCTGGCCATGATTAATACTAGAAAAAAGTTTTGAGCAGCATAAAGCCAAGGATAAAGAATTTCAACAAGGATAATGAGATGAATGATTCTTATTTCTTAATTTCCTTATAATATTTGAAATTCCAGAAAATTTTCAACTTTATTTTTATTTATTTTTTTTTATTAACTTTTTATTTGAATTTGATTTATTTAACATATACTGTATTATTAGGGCAGAATTTAGTGATTCATCAGTTGCCTATAACACCCAGTGCTCATTACATCAAGTGCTCTTCTTCACGCCCATCACCCAGTTACCCCATTCCCCTACCCACCTCCCCTCCAGCAACCCTTAGTTTATTTCCTTTTTTTAAATAAATTTATTTTCTATTGGTGTTCAATTTGCCAACATATAGAATAACACCCAGTGCTCATCCCATCAAGTGCCCCTCTCAGTGCCCCTCACCCAGTCGCCCCTACTCCCTGCCCACCTCCCCTTCCACCCCTAGTTTCCCCTAGTTTGTTTCCCAGAGTTAGGAGTCTCTCATGTTTTGTCTCCCTTTCTGATATTTCCCACTCATTATTTCCTATGGTTAAGAGTATCTTATAGGTTTGTCTCCTCTGTTTTTATCTTATTTTACTTTTTCTTCCCTTTCCTTTATCTGTTTTGTTTCTTAAATTCCACATATGAATGAAATTATATGGTATTTGTCTTTCTCTGACTTATTTTACTTAGCATAATACCCTCTAGTTCCATCCACACCATTACAAATGGCAATTTTTCATTATTTTTGATGGTTGAGTAATATTCCATTGTGTATGTGTGTATGCACACACACATATATATTCCAAAATGTATATCACATTTCTTTATACATTTATCTGTTGATGGGTATTGGGGCTCTTTTGACTTTTTGGCTATTATAGACATTGCTGCTATAAACATCAGGGTGCATGTTCCCCTTTGAATCACTGTATTTGTATCCTTTGGGTAAATACCTAGTAGTGCAATTGCTGGGTCATAAAATAGTTCTTTATTTTTAACTTTTTGAGGAACATCCATACTGTTTTCCAGCATGGCTGCACCAGTTTGTCTTCCCACCAACAGTGTAAGAGGATACTCCTTTCTCTGCATCCTTGCCAACATCTATTGTTTCCTGAGCTATTCATTTTAGCCATTCTGACTGGTGTGAGGTGGTATCTCATTATGGTTTTGATTTGAATTTCCCTGATGCTGACTGATATTGAGCACTTTTCATGTGTCTGTTGGCCATTTGCATGTTTTCTTTGGAGAAATGTCTGCTCATGTCTTCTGCTCATTTCTTGACTGGATTTTTTGTTTTTTGGGTTTTGAGTTTGATAGGTTCTCTATAGATTTTGGATTATAGCTCTTTATCTGACATGTCTTTTATAAATATCTTCTCCCATGCCATAGGTTGCCTTTTAATTTTGTTGACTGTTTCCTTTGCTGTGCAAAAGCTTTTTATTTTGGTGAAGTTCCAGTAGTTAATTTTTGCTTTTCTTTCTCTTGCCCCTGGAGATGTGTCTAGCAAAAGGTTGCTGTGGCCAAGGTCAAAGAGGTTGCTAACTCTGTTCTCCTCTAGGAATTTGATGGATTCCTGTCTCACATTTAGATCTTTCATCCATTTTGAGCTTATTTTTGTGTATGGAATAAGAGAGTAGTCCAGTTTCATTCTTCTGCATGTGGCTGTCTAATTTTCCCAACACCATTTGTTGAAGAGACTTCTTTTCAGTGGATAGTCTTTCCTGCTTTGTCAAAGATTAGTTGACCATAGAGTTGAGGGTCCATTTCTGGATTCTCTATTCTGTTCCATTGATCTATGTGTCTGTGTTTGTGCCAGTACCACACTGTCCTGATGATTACAGCTTTGTAATAGAGCTTGAAGTCTGGAATTGTGATGCCTCCAGCTTTGGTTTTCTTTTTCAACATTCCTTTGGTTATTTGAGGTCTTTTCAGGTTCCAGACAAATTTTAGAATTATTTGTTCCAATTCTGTGAAAATGCTGATGTATTTGGTAGGGATTGCATTGAATTTGTAGATTGCTTTGAGTAGCATAGACATTTTAACAGTATTTGTTCTTCCATGAATATGGAATGTTTTTCCATTTCTTAGTGTCTTCTTCAGTTTTTTTTCCTAAGCAGTTTTCAGAGATCCTTTACCTCTTTGGTTAGGTTTATTCCTACGTGTCTTATGGTTTTTGGCGCAATTGTAAGTGGGATTGATTCCTTGATTTCTCTTTCTTCTGCTTCATTATTAATATATAGGAAAGCAACAGACTTCTGTGTGTTGATTTTATATCATGCAACTTTGCTGAATTCTTGCATTAGTTCTAGCAATTTTTTTTTGGTGGAGTCTTTTGGATTTTCTACATAGAATATGTCATCTGTGAAGAGAGAAAGTTTGACTTCTTCTCTGCTGATTTAGTTGCCTTTTATTTATTTTTGCTGTCTGATTGCTGAGGCTAGGACTTCCAGTGCTATGTTGAACAACAGTGATGAGAGTAGACATCCCTGTCATGTTCCTGACCTTAGGGGTAAACTTCTCAGTTTTTGTCCATTGAGGTTGATATTCACTGTGGGTTTTTCGCATATGGCTTTTATGATGTTGAGGTATGTTCTTTCTATCCCTACATGTCAGAGAGTTTTAATCAAGAAAGGATGCTGTACTTTGTCATATGCTTTTTTCTGCATTAATTGAGAAGATCATGTGGTTCTTGTCCTTTCTTTTTTAATGTGGTATATCCACTTTGATTGATTTGCAAATTTTGACCACTCTTGTAGTCCAGGAATAAATCCCACTTGGTCATTGTAAATAATCATTTTAATGTATTGTTGGATCCTATTAGCTAGTATCTTGGTGAGAATTTTTGCATCCATGTTTATCAAGGATATTGGTCTGTAATTCTCCTTTTTACTGCAGTCTTTGCCCAGTTTTGGGATCAAGGTAATGCTGGCCTCGTAGAAAAAGTTTGGAAGTTTTCCTTCAATTTCTATTTTTTTGGAAAAGTTCTGGAAGAATAATTATTAATTCTTTTTTAAATGTTTGGTAAAATCCTCCTGAGAAGCCTTTGCTGTATCCCAAATGTTTTGAACTGTTGTGTTTTCATTTTCATTTGTTTCCATGTATTTTTAAAATTCTTCTTTAATTTTCTGCTTGACCTATTCATTCTTCAGTAGGATGTTCTTTAATCTCCATGTATATGTGATCCGTCTAAAGTTTTCTTGTAGTTGCCTACAAGTTTTATAGCATTGTGGTTTGAAAATATACATGGTATAATCTCAATTATTCAAAGCCCTTGTTTCCTTGTTGATATTCTACTTAGATGATCCATCCATTGCTGTGAGTGAGGTGGTAAAGTTATTCTTTTGATCTTAAAAGTAACACAAACTCATGACTTTGTTTTGTTCACTGCTGTATCCCTGGTCCCTAAAAAATTATTTACACATTGTAGACACTTAATAAATATTTATTGAATGAATGAATGGAATCATAAATGTTCAAACAATATTGAGGAGAATCAGATAGAGAAAATAATGGTTAATAATATACTGTGTATTCCTATAAAGTTTTAACAATCCATTTACCTATATACTAAATTTTGAAAAGAGACTATTCTCCAAATACTTTGCATAGCTTTATCTTTCAGTAAAATATATATATATCTGGACTAGTATATATTTATACCTACCTTATTCTTTCTAATGGATATATAGTATTTAATTATACAAATAAATAATCACTTTAGTCAGCTTTACATTGGGACATTTGGTTTGTTACCAGTGTGCCTCCAAAATTATTTAACAATATGAGAATTCCTTTCACCAACACTTTTGCTAATAATGAGTAGAAATTTATCTTAAATGAAATAGAAATGGGTGGAATAATTATTACTTAATCTGATGAGTGATATTTCATCTCTGAATATTCCATCTTAAGGAAAAAAATTCTTTTCCTTTTTTTAAAAAAATATTTTATTTATTTGACAGAGAGAGCATGCACATGAAATATGAGTGATATTTCAACTCTGAATATTCCACCTTAAGAAAAAAGTTCTTTTCCTTTAAAAAAAAAGATTTTATTTATTTATTTGACAGACAGAGAGCATGCACATGAGGGAGAGAGGGAGGGAGGAGCAGACTTCCTGCTGGGTGGGGAGCCCTAAAAGGAGATTGACACCGAAGCTGGGCTCCATCCAAGGACCTTTGGATCATGACCTGAGCTGAAAGCAGATGCTTTATCAATTGAGCCACCCAGGCACTCCAAGAAAATAAATGACAGCAATATGCTTAGGTTTATGAAAGGGTTTATGAAGTTATCAGCATTTCCATGGTAGACTAACTTTTATATTTATATTGTAATTAAAGTTCTGTATTATTAAATAGTTATTGATTGTTCAAGCTTTAGTTAATACAAGTTTAAAAGCTTCAAAATATAAAATAATAATTTGCAGGGCTCACATTGTTTCAAAGATTACAGTAATTAATTTTGCACATCAATTTTGCAAACTCAAACCTCTTAGCACAAATGTTATTTTGCAAATGCCATTTACTGAATCCTTAAACTGTGCAATTTCTTGGAGGAAAAATTGGCATTTTATAAAAATAGATGAATTATTAAGAAGAAAGTCATCAGTTCTACTTTGCAATCTTGCTAAAAAAGCAGTAACATAAATTACATTTGTACTTATTATTCCTATAGCCTGTTTTCTAAAACATTGGATAAATAATAATGAATTGTAAGAAAAAGGTACAGATAAAACAAGACATTCTTGGTGTGCTTATTTTCTTGGTCTTGCAGTTTGGTGAGAAGGGTGACTGGAATATTTGCATCTTGTATTGCGTAATGAGACCAACGCAAAATGATTGCAGCTCATGTAAAAGACAGGGTGGCATGCTTTCAGTTTTAATGGGGATACTCAGAAAAGTTCCAATTCTTCCTGACATTTCTTATAGCCAAATAAACGTGGTCTAGGTTGGAGTGTTTAT
Organism: Vulpes vulpes; assembly: GCF_048418805.1. NCBI lineage: Eukaryota > Metazoa > Chordata > Mammalia > Carnivora > Canidae > Vulpes > Vulpes vulpes. Next base: position 186,547,068 of record NC_132780.1, read on the forward strand.
TATGAAAATAAGAGGAGAGCAAGTCAATTATATTTCAATGACTGAATAGCCAGGGGTCCTCATTAAAATGATCAGAAAGATTGCAGTGTTGCTTTCTTCTGTGTAGCTGCTGATTAAGTTGTATAAGAATGACATGGCCTTTTGGGGAGCAAGCCAGTGTGTGCCTTAGTATCTGGAGCCAGAAACTATTGAACCCTCCCAGAGTGAAATGTGTGCTACCTTGAGAAAAAAAAATATATTTTTTCTTATTGGATGATGGATTTTGAAACTATGTATGTAAATTTGTTAAGATTTGTTATTGTATGAAAGCTTTAATTTGTGCTTTGCTGCAAGAAAAATGCCCTTTAATATATCAATGATGAGGGATACTTCTTATATTGACTAAATTAGATCTAGTTTACTAGAGTAACATTTATAATGCAAGTAAATAATGTGTTGAGAGAATATTTAGTTTAAAAATCTACTACTATTCTTTTCTTTTAAAAATTTCTACTGGCCAGGTTTTTATTTGGGGGGGGGGAATAAGGTATAAAATATTATGAGGAATATAAAATATTTTCTGCTCCTTCTTTTCCATTTGCATGTGGAGACAATATAGCTTAATATAGCAACATAGCTTAAGAGCAAACCTATTGCTTAAGAGAACAGATCCTTGCTTTACTTTTATATTTTTTAACAGTTAAGAATAACAGCCTCAGGTCCTAAGTCAGATCCCAATAGTTAAGATACCAATGTATTCAAAATCCTCAATTAGGCAATGCATACATGGTAAGATGCATAAGCCCCTGAACCTTCATTTAGTCAATTTTCTAATATTGTGTATTTTTTTAATGAGAGAAGATATACATAATTTCTAACAAGACTCAAGTTCATGGTATAAAAAAAACTGTTTTTAGTTCTTTAATGGAAATGAAATGAACTGATTGGTTTTTATGAAACACAAAATGAACTACATCTTTTTTTTTTTTTAAGAAAGATTTATTTATTTATTTGAGAGAGAGAGACTGCATGAGCTGGGGGAAAGGCAGAAGGAGAGAGAGAAGCAGACTTCCCACTGAGCAGGGAGCCAGACTCAGGGCTCAATCTCAGAACTCTGAGATCACAGCCTGAGCCGAAACCAAGAATCGGATGCTTAACTGACAAGCCACCCAGCTGCCCTTGATTGTGTTTTCTAAAACTATCTCTTCTCTCAATCAATGAAGTGTATTTTAAATGATTACCTATGATTTGCATAACATCCAGAAAAGAAAGGTGTCAATATTATAAACATAAACCATACTAAGACATATTAAAACTGTACCAACCTCAGCAGGTGTGTTTCAAATAAGTGAAAAAACTTTTTATCCAGTAGTTACCTTAGTTGAATAGTTATCTCCCTCTTTTTGCTAACTTCACTGGTCAACTCAATAAAAAATAATAAAACCCATTTATTAATCTAGAAGTGGCAGAAAAAAAAGAGAGCTATAGCTGAATTCTATTCTCAAATCTGGCTTCATAGTAGTATCATTTACCATTAAAATGACCTAAGATAAATGTTCAATATTTAACATTATATGATGAATGTCATCATTACTTATAATGGGGTCAGGAGGAGTTGCAGATTTTAAGTGAATTATGTTTGGGGGTTGATTTTCCTAATGCTAGTCAATGGGAGTACAAGTAAGGACTCTTTTATGTTGTAATGTTATAATTTCACTCCTACTAAGTAACCACACTGTAAAGTTGACTACACCATCAAGCAGGTTTCAAAATAACAGTTAGAGAAAAACAGGGTTATCATGATGCCTTTTTTTTTTTTTTTTTGGTGTCTATTCTGACATGCGATTCACTGTGAGAGAAAGAACACAATGGGTTGCAGCCTGGATTAAAGGAACTCAATTATGTGCCTCTCAAATACACCACAGAATTTACCAGTGCACAGATTTTATAATAGTATCATTCTGCCCTATAGTTTTCTTCAAATTTATGCCTTGACCGCATGAAATTTGAAAAATGTATCCTTTCTTTTTTCAAAGGGAATAAAATATCTATGGAAAGCATTAAAATAGGTTCCTTTTCACATCTACATTGCTTCTGGTCTTAGAATACTAATGCCTTTTATTTTACTGAAATATATTTCAAAGGATTAAGCAAATTGTTGCAGAATCACTCCTCAAGAAGTGCTAGTTTAAGCCTGGCAAGGCGGGATGCAGGGCCTGTCTTTCTGCAAACCACCAGCAATGTGTTTTAGACACATAGACATGGGAGTGGATATAGCTGTATCTAAAGCAGCTCTAAAAAATAAAAAATAAAAAAATAAAAATAAAGCAGCTCTATCCTCCTTTGGCTGTGCTTCTCAAGTTGTGTCTCAGTACACATTCAGGGACCTCAAAACCAAATTTTGATTGACATGTGGAATGTCCTGTTTAACAAATGAGTATACATAAGATGTTACTCGGTGATATACATAGGAAGAAACATTGAACTGAAACAGGATATAGCATGATATGTAACTTGCTGTAAGGGGAAAAGGCATCATTTAGGGTCAGGCCAGTGCATGCTCACTAGGACACGTGAGAATTTTGCCTCATGAACATATGAGAGACAGGTAAGAGCAGTAGGTGGCTTCATCACAAAACAACAGCCTATAACATAATGCAATAATTGTGAATGTCTATTTAGACACTACAGATATTATCTTTCTTTAGTGACAGTTTGTAATCATTGGTGTCTTGTTTACTGCTCTTTGAGTCATTTAATTCCTTAAGGCCTACTGTTGGGGATTCTAGTACTCAAAAGTGTGCTGTGGATATCCGAAGTTTGAGGGGCATTGCTCTGTGCTGCATTTAATTTTTAAGTATTAAAACCATTTTGAAGGGGATGCGTTCTTTCACAATAATATAGTCAAATATGTCTTGGGAACAAATAAGTTACACACACTTCTTGATTGCAGGGTTTCTTAACTTCTACCATATAATATGCATTTTTATTCTAGTAAGGTAGTTAGATTTTCTGAAATTTATTTAGCCCTAGACTCCTTTTTTTTTTTTTTTAAGATTTTACTTATTAACTGTGTGTCATGAGAGACACACAGAGAGGCAGAGACATAGGAAAAGGGAAAAGCAGGCTCCTTGCAAGGAGCCCAATGTGGGACTCCATCCTGGACCCCAGGATCATGCCCTGAGCTGAAGGCAGACACTCAACCACTGAGCCACCCAGACGTCCCTGTTCTAGACTCCTTCTTTTAGGGACAAGTAGTTTTTGGTACACAGTTTGGGAAACTGGTTAGAAATGACTGAGAAGTCTCTTTTCCCCCTTTCTCTTTCCCACTTAAATGGAATTGGTGGTGTGGGAAACTTTAACATTCTCCAGGTACTTACAGTGGATATCAACCCTCGTTGCACAGCTAGATTTGCCTTTTAGGTCTTTATTTTATTTGACCCAGTACAGCTGCATATTAAGACTGGGGGTGCTGGGGATGGAGCAACAAATAAGCTAGTCATTGCTGTGTGGGATACAGTCCACAGGCAGATGTGCAGGAATGTAATCACGGACAATCTGGTGAGGAGTACCACCACGGAGCAGTGAATAGGGACCCCAGGTAGCAGTGGGGAGGGAGTGGCTGAAACAGTTTTACCCTGAGCTGATATTTTAAATAATTTGATGCTGAATGCAGGCAGAGCCTAGGGAAGGAATTTAATATACCAGGGCCACTTAATTCGAAGATGAGAGAAGACTATACTTGCAAATGTATGATCTCAATTTTAGACATGGCATTTTCTACTCCTGGTACTTATCTTAGGCTTTCTCTATGTGGGAGTTTAGTGCTTGTTCAAATTTGAAAACACTTCCTAAAATTTTTTTAGTATTCTTAATGGATCATTTTAACATATCTTACACCCATAAGATCAAGTCCATGTTGAGAAATCAACCACGGATATGATTATTAAGTTGAAAGAAAATCTATCCTTCGATACTGAGTTTCTTTATATCTATCATCTATCTATCTATCTATCTATCTATCTATCTATCTATCTATCTATCTAAAAGATTTTATTCATTTATTAGAGAGAGAGCACAAGCAGAGAGAGAGGCAGAGGGAGAAGCAGACTCCCTGCTGAGCAGGGAGTCCGATGTGGGGCTCGATCCTAGGACTCTGGGACCACGACCTGAGCTGAATGAAGGCAGATGCTTAACCGACTGAGCCACCCAGGTGCCCCTCTTGAGTTGTATTTGTGATGAAACTGGAAAAAAGGAAATAATGTAATAATTTTAATATTTTATGTTTTATTTTTCTTTTAACATCTTACTTGCATTTTAAAGGAAATATATTTCCCTTCAAATGTTAACAATATAAAATTTGAGAATAAGTTATAGTATATGAAATTATATGACAAATGTTCTCACTGTGAAATTAATTTACTATAAAAAGGAACCATAACTATCTCAAAATGACCTAATGCCAGCAATGAGCTTTCCATCTTGGATATCCTCAGAATAATTGGCCTTTTAGTTGATTTGAGTACCTGACAGCTAAGTCAGTAATAATTACCTATGGCATGCTTTACTTTTGCTTTTATATTAGAATACTCTGCTAATGAATGAGTATATGGTATCTTTAAACAATTATATTTGACTGTATTTGAATGCTTTGCTCTTCATTTAAATAATTCTCTATGGAAATATGTTCACACATCAATAACTACAGAGGAGATTTTTTAATTTAATTAAAAGAAAAGCAGCACACCCATGAGGCCTTTTTATGGTTAAACAATTGTGACTTAAAACTGTGTATTAATTTTGTCAATTTACCAGAATATCATTTCAACTTTATGACAAGCTTTCAAGTTTATTTAGGGACAGTCAGAATCTATACAATTATATTCTTAATAACTTATGCTTTATTGTATTCTCCAGTATACAGGGAATTCTAACTACTGGGAATCTTTTATCCATCTATAATAGGGGTGTTTTCTCAATAATCACTAGGTCTAAACTGAACCTTGTGGTTGGTTTTCACTCAGTAGAAATGTCCGGCAAAGTAATTTATTATTATGTCGGCTAAATCAAGAATGAGGTAAGTTTATTTCAAGAAAGAGGATACGTTGGGCTCTTATTATTCATAGTAATTCTTTTTTATTTCATTGAAATATAATTGCAGTTGGGTATTTAATAGTGCTTTAATGTCAATTTGTGTCATGATTTTTATGTTAAGTATATGTTTAGAAGAAAATTAGTAACTGGAAAGAAATTTTAAATCTTAGGAAATGTATTGTTTACAATCAAGTAAAACTAGTTTCTACCTGTGATGATAGATTAAAAAAAAGCACTTATTTGGAAATTTGGGTGCTACAGAGAAAGCAAGTAACATAAGACATTATTTGTTGAGTTAGAAGTCACAGGAGAGTTCTAAGTAGATGGATACCACATCTGTTTTATCTAGCTTTTATTTATGAAAAAGTCATCTTAAAATTTATGTATTGATCATAATAAAGTGTGCACTATTCTAGAGTCTGAGGGTTGTTAGATAGGAATTAAATAATGTTTTAAGGCATTTGTTGCTAAGAGTATGCATAGATTTATACAAATATTGTTTAGAACTATATCTCTATATGTATGTATGTGTATATTAATCTTAATATTTTTAGTATATTACTAGGCTACGCCCTATGCCAACAAATTTTAAACATGTTTACCATATAATCTTATTACAAATTTGTTTTTGAAGATGTGCACAACTAGAAAAATTGTGACATTAATTTTTTATACTTAAGTTGGATATGTAGAATGTGTACCACTGTTTTTTTCCATATATTTTATATTGTTTTATGAATTATAGGCTCTTGGACTTGGAAGGAATTTCTAATCACCTAACCTACTGGTTTTCAATAAGGGGTGATTTTTGTCTCCAGAGGCTATTTGGTAAAGTCTGGAGAGATTTTTCATGGTCATGTCTCAGGAGTTATTATTGGCATCTAGTAGGTAGAGGCCAAGGTTGCTGCTAAGTAACCTGTAATCCACAGGATGGCCTCCACAACAATTATCAAGCCCAAAATGTTGGTTGTATCAAGGTTGAGAAACTTTGACCTGGGTCAGCTAACTATTTTTGAAGTAGCTCATTCTTACTGTGAAATGCTGTTTCAATATTTAGAAAATCAACACAAAGAAGTTATAGAAAGCACCAGTGGATGTTTATTTCATTCTTTTCCTTTCTTAATATGTAAATAAAATGTTATGCATTTGCAAAGTAAATTGTAAACAAAGATTCCAGATAATTATTTTTTCAAGGTGACCTCTTTAGGAAGCCAGACACTTTTTCTAATGATGCAAATATCTCAAAACATTTCTAGAAATGCCTTAAAACACTTCTAGGAAGCACACAAAAATCAACTGTATATTATTTAAATATTTAAAAATTGGTCTCAACTTGACAACTTTAGTTGTCGAAGATGAATGACTTTCTCTAAATCAGATTTTCATTTGAAGACTGAGATCTGCCACTATTGAGGAGAGAACGAATGTTCCAAATTGTTTTCCAAAATATTTTGTGCAATGGCAAATCATTGCAGTAAGTGAAACCTCAGACCACTCTGTAATGATAACAGAATTTTGATTACTTAAGTTCTGAATATGACTTGTTTTAAAAAGACTAATGTAATTTTGTACTTTTTTATAGTCAAAAAATTTTTATACAAATGCATAAATATATGTATTTATGCTTATATTCCATTTTATGCTAACAAATTTAGTGTTGCTTAAAACCTACAATTCATAAATATGTTATTTTAAAAAAAACTACAAGCTGTGTATGAACCTAACATATGTAATGATTTTTGAAATAAAAATTTAATTGTCAGGATTTCAAAGAATCTCATAATTTTATTATAGAACTTTCTTCATAGTGATAATCTTATTTTTATTTGATAACCTTACTTTTGAGTTTCATGTATGCTAGTTCTTAATATATTAAGAAATATATTCAAAAAAATACTTTCTTGTGGGATACTTGAGAAATATAGATAAAAATAACAAATATTAGTTTTCAAATTAATATGATTTATGTCCTTATTCTTAATAGTAATTTGAATAATACGTTTATTAAATACAAAATTGTTTAAATTTTTATTATTTTCTATAATTATCAAGTTATGATTGCATATGATTGGAGTTTAAATATCTAGAGAAGGACATAAAAAATTCTGAATCTCCTGCCAGGGTACAGATTTTTGATTGGGAATGAATAAAAGGAGTATTCAGATTTTCACATAATGGTCAATGTCTTTTATCTGGATGTGACTAAACTTTCCACTTTTCATTAGTGAGCTCTGGCCTTGAATAACAGCCACTGATTTCTTGACAACCTTCTAGAAGAAAAAAATTCTGTTATAATATTAATAGGGAATTGAATCATTTTCAAATAACATAAGATCAGTATCTGAATATATTGTGTACATGCATATGTTGGTTCTAAATTGAATGTTAACATTTTATCATCACCCTCTTGGTTTTACACCTAAAATTTAAAAAGACTGTAAAATGATTTTAGGTTTGTTTAGTGCAGTAAAATACATCTAGAATTATCCAAATATATAGCTTTTAGATGGCACCACATCTATATATAAAGAATTCTTAACAGAGAAATAATGAGTATGAAAGAGACATGAAATAAATATTTATTTATTTTTGTTTCCATAGAAATAAGTGCAATGAACATTTTCATGAAGTTAAAATAAAAATGTATATTACATTTATAACAATTTATTTATAGAGATATTTAGAAGTTATTGGCATTTCATAGCAGTTTGAAATAAAATATGAGATATAATAAAAATTTTCATGAAAAGTGTCTTTGAGATAAAAATTTTGATGAATTGATGAAAGGAAAATAAAACAACCTATATTCATAGAAAGCCAAACTAAGCAGATCTTTGTTACACTTTCTCAAAATGTCACGTAGTTTAGAGTCTTCCATGGAAATGTTAGATATAAAAAAATGGCAAATTAGAAATGATTTAGAAGTTTTGTCTTTGGTATTTGAGATTATTCTAGGAAAAAATTGAGAGGAAAGTATGATAGAAAACTGACAACAGTTACAAAATGAAATGTTAAAAACAAAATTCCCAGATCATTATACACATGGAGAGAAAATTGCTGGAGAAGTTGCCTATATTCAGAAGCCAGCTAGAAACAGAATTAAATCTCTGGATAGTCAGTTGAATCATTGTCTTGTGGGCCAATAACCTATCTGGGCTGAGTGGTTGTAGCTAAACAAGATGAAAGGTGAACAACTCCATTATAATTATTTTCAAGCAACCTAGACCATCACCGTCAGAATCCAGGGTGAGCATATTTTTCACTTTATATCAACATGCTTTTCTTCTAGTATAGGTACAAATATCCTTTATCTGTACTGTCCATCAGGACCAACTTTCTTTTGTAGAGCCTTGAATTTGGCAAATGTGAGAGGTATTTGTGGAATCATGGAAACATTAAGGTTAGATGAGCCATGGTGATGCTGGATAGTCCAAGAAAGCAATTTTGGAAATAACTACTAAAATGGTATGTTGCAAGTTATTTAAAGTGCTTGTAGCAAGGAAACAATACATTAATTCCAGCTCTCCTGTTCAATCTCCATGGATTTAATGGTAGTCACTTCCCAAAACCAGTAGAGGAAGTAGCCTTCACTTACTTGTCTATGATAGCAGAGCATTTACCACGGTCTCCTATAAATCCATGCAGGTCAGTATCTGCAGGTCAGAGGTCTGCTCTCATACTGTGTTAATGTATTTCTAACACCATTGTAATATGTTATCATTGTGAAATAAGAAACTATCATATTTACTTTTCCTCGCACAGGTGCAATGAATATCAAGGGCTTACAAGAGAAGACCATTTGAAGATTTATCCTCTTTTCAGAAAAGAAAAACAAGTTGGAAAATTGAGGTAACTTTGTATCTCCTAAAAATGAAAAATACCTAGGCTTTCAAAACCACAAAAATATACCTCTTGTATCTTTAAGCCTATAAGAATCATATGGCAACAGATTTACAGAGTTTAAAGGGAATTGATCCAACACCCCCTCCCACCGCCCTCTGGTGCTTACATCCCCACCACAACCCTATAATTAAGAAGTTGTCTGGTCTTGGCTTGAACATTGCTCGTGAAAGAGACTCACAAATTCCTGGTGCAGATCATTTTATTTTGGGATGCTTCTCATCATTATGATTTTTCTGACTAAATCAAATATTACTGAAATGTTAAGTATGCGCTCTCAAGACACTGACATTTCTAGACAAAGGAGGTCCTGAGCAGGGGAATGTGATGAATCTTCACATATGCAAACAGCAGGCAATCAGGCTGCTAGTTATGATTTTCATTTCCAGGAGCTCCATGAAGGATTTCTATCTAGACTGAGTTATTTTTCTGAACAAAATTATTGAAATGGCATAAAATTTTTGTGTACTCCCCTGTTCTGCTCTTACATGTGAGAGTTATCTTTGATAATTTAATGAAAAGGATGTGAACATTAATTTATGGAGAATCACATCATCTTGTTTTTAATAATTTATATCACAAGCGCAGCATGATACATTTGCTCACTCATTGTAAATTCAGATATTTTAAACAAAATTCAAATTCATTGCACATTAGCCTGGTAATTTATGTGAGACTATTATATAATTTTTATGTTTATACATTTCACAGTGAATGTAGAGAATTTTGGAATACTGTCATAAACCATTACTCTTCTGACCTTTATGTCCTTGCCCCAAAGACGATTTTCTTCTAATGTACATCTACTCCCTTAACTGAAATTCATTTTCTATAGTAAAAAGAATTCAGAAACTTGATCCCTGCATTTTTAGATAAACCATAAAAACTATGTTTTGGACAAAACTGTATATACAAAGCAGTTATATCTATTTACCAGAAGCATTGATTACCGTGCAGAAAAAAAGATACATACTTCAAAGAATATTTACATGCACTAATGAATCTAAATATTGCATCTTATCCTGCTATATAGCTGCAACTGCATTGTGGCATAAAAAGTGTACAACATGGAACATTGTGCTTCATGCTTCTCTCATGCACATTTGCTGTATAAACGCCTTTGTTTCATAGTTTGATCTAATCCTAATTTTTAGGCTCTTTATTGAAGAACATCTATATGTGGGTAAAATTGGTTTCTCTTAGAAAGATTGATCTCTCTTGAATTAGTAGTATACTTTAGTATATGATGGTTTCATAGCAAAACTAAAACTAAAATAGCAATACAAAAAATTGTTCACACGACACAGAGATAGGTGATTATATCAAACGTGGGATTCATTATCAAGCTCCATCAGTGAAAGTGTGCATAGCAGTGTAATATTAGTGTAGCACAGGGGAGACAAAGGGCACAAACTTTTCAACCTCAGGTTTTAAAATATATATTTATTTATTTTTAGAGAGAGTGAGTGAGGAGAGACAGCAGGCACATATGCGAGCTGATGAGGGAGCGGCAGGGGAGAGGTAGAGAGAGAGAGAGAGTCTCAAGTAGACTCCTCACTGAATGCAGAACACTGCGTGGGGCTCAATCCCAGGACCCTGATATCATGGCCTGAGCCAAAATCAAGAGTTGGTCACCCAGTCAAGCTGGCCACCCAGATGCTTCTCAACTTCAGATTTTTTCTCATCAGGCATCTACTACTTATCTAGAAAGCATGCAATGAATGTTCATGAATCTCTTCTATTTGTCATTTGAACAGATTTCTTGTAAGCTTCACCATTTCATTTGAGTTAAAATTAGATGTAATAAAGAATAGAATATTTTTATTTTCCCAACCTTTTAGTTTGAAAAGTTTCGAATATAAGGAAGGTTGAAACAATAGTAGAATGAATACTTGTATTCACCTAAATTCACCTATTTGTACAGATTTAAACATACATATGCAATATAAATATCTCTCTCTATTTTTTTCTAAGCCTTTTGAAGTTGAGTTAGTTGCAAATGTCAGGACAGTTACATATCCTCAGAATAAAGAAATTCTCCTGAATAACTTGAAAACCATTATCACACTTAAGAAATGAACAGTAATTTCATAAAACAACTATTCCATATTTAAATTTTTTTCTACTTAGCTCCAGTATCCTTTCTCTCTATTTTAATTTTGTCCTGATCCAAGATACAATCAAGGCTCATGTATTACAATGTTAAATATTTTTTTTCCCTAGGTGATTTTCATTGAGAGTACTAAAATAATCTTATGATAAACTCTGAGGTGATATTTTGCTCTCAAGGTTTAAACCAATTATACATTTGTATCTTGATTTTTTATAATACTTTCGGACCTTTGACAATATACCAAAATTTTGCTATTTTTCATGACATCCTTACACTGAGCACAAAATTACCCAGCAGAAGGGTGACGCATATGGAGCCGATCACAGAACAGTGGCTTAATAGAGTTAGTCGTGTGACCTGCCAGAAGTTGACCTCATTTCAGAATTCCATTGGAGCACGATGCATCCAATTCCACATAGAATTTGAAAATCATGCTAACATTAATGGTAGCTCTCAAAAAAAAATTATGGTAGCTCTTACTTTGACTTTGGTTCAAAGAATCAGGTATAATGATTTTATACTTTTCCAAGCAGTATTTGTACTTCTACTAATACATGTAGAAAAGAAACTGTTAAACATGAAGCTGAAATTGCATATATTTTGTAGTTATTTTGCCACAGTGTCTGTGTCCCATTCTTCCAGAGATAGCATGAAAAGATCTGTAATACCCTTCACTTTCCTAATTTTCTTAGTGTTTTTTGTACCATTACTTCCACATGTCTGCCCTCTATCGTGATAGTCTTGAGGACACATTAGAGTAAAAGTTTGAATTCCCTTCATGAAAAAGCCATTTTCATCTTTCAAGGGCATTTTCACCTTTCAATGCCTGTCTTGAATGTTGCTTCTTTTACAACCATAGGTATGATGTAATTTTATCTTCCTGTGAACTTACGTAGTGCTTGATCTTTTTTTCTGTTAGGGTCCCATCACATCCTCTTCCAGTCATGTACATAGACTTTACCATGTTGTTTCCTGTTCTTGTCTCCCATATTGCCTAGTGAAAGAATGAGTATACTCATCACCTGCTCTGAGCTAGCACTGTGTTGGGGGCTTGTATGTATCACCTCATTTAATTCCGACAACAGTACTATTTGATAGGTACTATCATCCCTACTTTATAGCTGAATAAACAGAGAGGTGAAGTGATTTATTGAAGATTGTATAGCTAGCTGATCAATGGTGTAGACAACTTGAATTCAGATCTGTTTGACCTGACCAAATTTCACATTCTTTCAATCACAAAAATTTGCCTAGATCGGGGCCTTACCTATAACTGGTGCTCACAAAAACTGATGAAATTAACTGATGGATGAATTCTCCATTGGCTTTTTTTCTGATTGCCTTGGTAAGATCCCTTGGCCAGTGAACCAGCTCTGTCTCCAAATCTCAAGAGGGGCAACAGTGGAGACGGACCTGGCAGGCACTCCTTGTGCTCTTCACCAGAAACCGTGACTTATTTTTAGGGCACTGACAACAAGAAATGCCTGTTCTATATGCCAGTCCTCTGGCAGCCAAGTGACTATTTAACAAAGATAGTTATGGACTCATGCTTCTAATTCTCCAAACTAATCATTGAATCAAGTAGAGCCTAAATAATACCTCCTCTTTGTATTTCTTTTATAACTGGCAATGTACTTTCATACACATTATCTCTTTTGACCTTTGCAACAGCCCATAAGAGAGTCAAAATGAATGGATAACCAAGCTGCTTTGTATTTGTCGATTGAGCATGAGCTCACCAGATTGCTGTTGTGAGATCATGATTGCCGTAAGCCCTGAAGGTTTACAGGAGAAAATTGATAACTTGAAATCATGTAGCACACAGCACTGAAAACAACTAAGAACATATTTTTGATGTTTTCTTCCCCTCAATAACTAGAAACTTGCTTTTGCTAATTCTTGGATTTTTTTTTTCTTCTTTTCATTCATTTGCCAAAGGCTCATCTTTCCCATGTGTCCAGACTACTACTCAGACTCTCAAACATTTTGACTGCTTTCTAGCCGGACCAGTGCCTATATTTTATAGCTTATTCCAACAGCCTAGTAAGAGTACTTTTTCTTTCCATTTCCTCACCTCCATTTCTTCTCTGGACCAAGTTAAAACTTCTACCCCCAGAACACACTGGTTTTTCAATATATAATTGCCAGATCTGATGGTCTTTGCTCATGCTCTAGCCTGTTTTTTCTACACTATTTGACATTTTTGATTCTGAAAATTCTCTTTGGTTTCTGCAACACAACTTTTTTTTTTTTAACCATTCTGGTATCCCATCCCCCCCCCCCCCCCCCCGGTTCCTTTTCTTCTCCAGGCCCCTGGGAATAAGCGTTGATATTTTCTAGAGTTTTATCCTGACATTTATTCTCAATTTAGACTCTTTCCTTGAGAGCTCTAACTCATTACTTTAGTTAGCACCTATATATGCTGATGCTCTTTATCTATATGTGTCTATCTATCTATCTATCTATCTATCTATCTATCTATCATCTATCTATATACCTACCTATTCATCCATCCATCTATCCATCTATATTTATATCTATATCTATCTAGTTCAGACTATTCACATTTTAAATTGCCCACTGGATCACCATCCACTGATTTAATCAAGAGAATTTTGGTCACTGATATAGTTTCTAGGTTGCAATAGTAGATAAGATGCACATGATACTGTCTTTCACAGATTTTAGTAGGAGGAGACAGGGAGAGTGACATAACAAATGTTATAAGCAAACATATAAAAATATTTGCCAATGATAAGTATTATCAATAAAATATAGCAGAATGATATGGTAGAGAGTTACTGGGGGTTATATTAATTGGAATTAGAAAGGATCTCTTTGAGGAGATATTTCAGTTGAGACTTGAATTGCAAGAAGGAACTAGATGGGCAAAAATTGGAGGGAAGAATGTCACATTTTAGGAGACAGTGCAAAACCTTTGAGGCAGAAATGACTTGGTGTGTTCAAAGAGCAGAATAGAAGGCCACTATTGGAGCAAATATATGAGCTGGAAGGAGATAGAAAAAGTGAGGTTATAGAGGTAGGAAGGGGTTAGATCAAACTACAAAGATGTAGTATTAAAGTTTTATAGAAATATTGACGGTGCTGTGATATCCTTATTGTATTTTATGAAAGTATCCATCTGTAGTTGTGGAATTGTGGAAAAAACCCTAATCCATTGTTACAGATATTTTGCTTGAAGCTTTAATTAAGAAAAAAGTCTTCTAAAAAGTGTAAAAGCATGATTCAATTTCAGCCTGATATGCTTAAATCACTAGTGGTTAAATGCAGAGAGAGAAGGGCCTATCTTTTTTTAAGATTATTATTATTATTTTTATTCAGAGAGATTGAGGCAGAGACACAGGCAGAGGGAGAAGCAGGCTCCATGCAGGAAGCCTGACGTGGGACTTGATCCCGGTCTCCAGGATCACACCCCGGGCTGTAGGCAGCGCTAAACTGCTGTGCCACCGGGGCTGCCCGAGAAGAGCCTATGTTGAAGAGGCATGTGAGTGTGGTTTTTGGCATGATGTTGACTAGAATCAAATGCATAGAAAATCCACAAAATTTTTGAGAGAGTTTTATTGACAAAATCATGTCAATAGTCTCTGGACTAAAAAGAGACTAAGATTGTCAGAAATGAGCCTCCAACATCCTGTAAGTGAGATGTTCTACTGCTTCAAAGGACATATCTTCCAGTATCCTCCTCGAATTTGCCAAGAAAATACAGAAGATGTTTTTTCAAAGGTCAGAATTGAGAGCCATGGAAAACCATGAACAAAGGAGCCTCTCCCAAAGTGAGAACAGAGCCTACTCGAGGACCATTCTCAATCTTCAAGATAAATGAACCTGACAACATATGCTGAGTGAGATTTCAGGATTTTTATTGTCCAGTGATTGCTGTGTGTTTTGTATTCCTCCCATTTAAGAAGGGAGTATTTAGGTAGATATGTTGTTCCTCTATCGTATGTGGAGTATGTGAAAAAGAAAACCTGTCTTTGTAATTCATAGGTCTCCAGAGCAAAAGGAACTGCAACTGAACCTGAGTCAATCATGCAAATCTTGATTCTTGAGTCTGATGTCATAATTTGGATAAAACTTTGGATATAGGAAGATATATTTTGTATGTGGAAGGGCATAAATTTTATGAAAAAGAGTGTGGACTGGGGTAGATTACCAAAATAAGCACTAATCGTCCACTTCATTTCTGCCACCCCCATGGGACAAGTATACCTCCCCATCTCTTGACTTTGGTCTCAGAATGATTTCCTTTAGCTACTGAGATATTAGTAGATGTGACGTACAAAAAAAGGATTTAAAAATTTTATTTATTTTAGGGAAAGAAAGAGAGAGAGAGAGCATGCACATGCATGTATACAAGCAGGGGGAGGGGCACAGACTCCCAAACAGACTCCCCAATGCAGGGCTTGATTCCAGGACCCTGAGATCATGACCTGAGCCAAGATCAAGAGTTGGATGCTCAATGCACTGAGCCACCCAGGTGCCCCGCAAAAAAAAAATGACTCTAAATGCCCCCTTGTATCTCTGCTGTTGTGATGAGAAGAGCTTCCTGTAGATGATTAACTGCTGCAACCTTATCCCAGGTCCCTGAATAAAGTACATGTGGTGCACACCGGAGCCCAAGTGGGGGAAGTGACATTTATACTCAGATTTGGAGCTCTTTGTCCACTTTCTTATAATGTAAAAATTATGGTAATAACCTCCATCATATTTTTATGATACAATCCATAAGAAAACCATAAAAATGTATAATTATAAAAAAAAGTCTGAAATATGGATTTATATTTGCTAAAAGATGAATCTTGACCCGAGTGCAGAGAGTTCCTTAAGATATTAGCTAAAATATGTTGTATAGCTTTATTTGAGGTATAATTGACATAAAATTAACTGTACATATTAACTGTGCAGTGATTAAATTTCAACATGTATATCGCCTGTGAAACATCACCACAATTAAGTTTGTTAATAATATACCCATCACCTAAAAAGTTTCCTCATGCCCTTTTGTTATCCTTTCTTTCCATCCCTCCCCACCTAATCTCCATGCCCAGGCAACTACCAATTTACTTTTTATCATTATAGATTAGTTTAAATATTCTAGAATTTATAGAAATGGAATCATTCAACACTTTTTTCCCCTGACATCTTTCACTCAGCATAATTACATTGCGATTCATCCAATTTGTTGCATGCATCAAGAGGTCATTTATTTTATTGCTGGGTAATATTCTATTATGTAGATTATCATAATTTGTTTATCCATCTACCTATTGATGAACAGACATTTAAGTTGTTTCCGGTTTTGATCTATTACAAGTAAAGTTTCTATGAATATTCATAGACAAGTATTTGTATATGCTCCTTTTATCTTGGAGTAAAATTTCTGGATTGTATGGGAGGTGATTAACTTTTTAAGAAACTATTAATCTGGTTTCCAAAGTGGTGATGCCATTTTACATTCTTGCCAACATTTGGCATGGTCTATTTTTATGCTCCTTGTGTGAACACTTTCTAGTTTATATGGATGTCTTGTAATTTTTTGTTGAAAATTATACATTTTAAATAATACAATGTCACAACTTTGGAAATCAAATTTTCCTCCTTTATCCCCACCCTGTGCCAAGGTTTGTCATTATTGCTGCTTGTTTAATGGTTTTTATGAACTAATTCTATAAAGTCTTTATTCTTTGTCATGTGTGGCCACTGAAATTTCTACTCAGTTTACTGGTCAGCTATATTGGAATGGTGATTTCCCTAAAATGTCTGGAACCACCAAATCTCCTGTCTTTCCTGAGGAATCCTGTGTGCATGTTGAGGAATGCCTCCAATACTCAGGCAATTTTCAATTTGTTTTAGCCTTTACTTCTTGTGCAGAGTCACAAAGTCCACTAGGGATGAGAGCTTATAGACTTCTCAGGTCTTTTCTGAGCATGCACATTACTCTGGGTATGGGAACACTTCACACATGTGCATGGTCTTCTAGACTTCCTTGAACTTTGGTAGTCAGAAATTTTCAAAGCCCTCTATATTAGTTTGCTAGGGCTGCAATAATGAAACAACACAGATTGAGTTGCTTAATCAACAGAAATTTATTTTCTCATAGTTCTGGAGGCTAGAAGTACAAGATCAAGTTGTTGGCAAGTGTGATTTCTCCTGAGGCATCTCTCCTTCTCTTGCAGATGGCTGCCTTCTCATGTCCTCATATGGCCTTTTCCTCTGTGTGTGCACATCCCTGGTGTTTCTTCCTCTCATTATAAGGACACCAGTCATATTGGATTATGGTTCCTTGATTATTACCTCATTTAACCTTAATTACCTCTAAAGGCCCGATCTCCAAATATCGTCATAGTCTAAGGTATTAGAGTTAGGACTTCAACATATTAATTTTGGGGAGATATAATTCAGTCCATAATGTCTCCTATTGATATCATTCCCCAATTTTCCTTTTAAGTTTTTTGATTAGCGTATTTTCTTGCCCAACTGTAATCTACTCGATCAGGCAGCCATGATGTCAAACAATTGCTGTTGATTTTTCTTGACAAATACCCCTGGAGAAAAGACTGTCTGCACTAGGTAAGCTCTGAGTCAGGTCACATAAAGAAAACCTTGTGAGTAGAGTCCTCCGGGGAATCACAAAACAGGTAAAATAATGACAATTTTCTTGGAATAGGGCTTTGGAGGAACTCCAAACCTATTCTGTCCTCTCTAGTGACTTTCAGGTGTAATTGTGGCCTGTTAAATTTACAAGGCTACTGCAGACCTGTGGAAAGGTGAGGGGGAGGGGAAATAGAGCAAGTTAAAATACCACAAAGCTCACTGTTCTTACTGATATTCAGCCTTTTGTCTTGAATAAATATTCTGCAGATTATGACAAGTCTTCGGTTATTATCATAGCACTGAAATGATATTTGCCAGTATTCTTGTTGCTTTTCCAGAGGAGAGGATTTTTTGGAGGTTCATATTCATTCCATTGATTCCTATTTATTTCTTTTGAGTTAGCTTTTGTAATTTTTTAATTAAGTTTTAATTTAAATGCCAGTATAGTTACCATATGGTGTTATATTAGTTTCAGGTGTATAGTGTAGTGATTCAACAATTCCATATATTATCCACTGTTCATTACAAGTGTCCTTCTTCGTTGCCATCACCTATTTCACCACATACTCCCGCTCACCTCCCTCTGGTAACCATCGTCAGTTCATTCTATATATTAAGAACCTATTTCTTGGTTTCTCTCTCTCTCTCTCTCTCTCTCTCTCTCTCTTTTTCCCTTTACTTGTTTGTCTTGTTTCTTAAATTCCACATATGAGTGAAATCATATGGTGTTTGCCTTTCTCCAACTGACTTATTTTGTTGCTTAGCATTATATTCTCTAGCTCCATCCATGTTGTTGCAAATGGCAAGATTTCATTCTTTTTATGGTTGAGTAATATTCTGTTGTATATATACATACCACTTCTTTGTCCATTCATCTATTGATGGACACTTGGGCTGCTTCCATAATTTAGCTACTGTAAGTAATGCTGCTATATACATAGGGTGGATGTGTCCTTCTGAGTTACTGTTTTTGCATTCTTTGGGTAAATACCCAGTAGTAAGATCACTGGATCATAGGGTAGTTTTATTTTTAATTTTTTGAGGAAGCTCCATACTGTTTTTCAGAGTTACTGAACCGTTTTGCATTCCCATCAATAATGTACTAGGGTTCCTTTTTCTCCACATCCTCTCCATCACTTGTTGTTTCTTGTGTGCATATGTTGTTGTTGTTGTTGTTTTTAAATTTTAGCCCTTTTGACAAGTGTGAGATTATATCCCACTGTGGTTTTCATTTGCATTTCCCTGTTGAGTGATGTTGAGCATCTTTTCCTGTGGCTGTTGGTCAACTGGATGTCTTCTTTGGAGAAATGTGCACTCATATTTTTTTTTCTCATGTTTTCTGTTCATTTTGTGATTGGATTATTTTTTGGGGGTGTTGAGTTGTATCAGTTCCTTAAATATTCTGGATACTAACCTATACTAGATGTGTCATTTGCAAATATCTTCTCCCTATCAGTAGGTTATTTTTCAGTTTTGTTGGTTGTTTCTTTTGCTGTGCAGAAGCTTTTGATTTTGATGTAGTCCCAATAGTTTATTTTTGCCTTTGTTTCCCTTGCCTTAGGAGACATATACAGAAAAATGTTCCTAGGGCTGATGTCAGAGAAATGACTACCTGTGCTCTCCTCTAGGATTTTTATGGTTTCAGGTCTCACATTTAAGCCTTTAATACGTTTTGAATTTATTTTTGTGTAACAAAATGGTCCAGTTTCATTCTTTTCATGTAGCTGTCCAACACCATTTGTTGAAGAGACTTTTTCCCACTGCATATTCTTTCCTATTCTGTTGAAGATTAATTTATCATGGAGCTGTGGATTTATTTCTGGGTTTTCTATTCTCTTACATTATCTATGTATCTATTTTTGTCAGTACATACTGTTTTGATTCCTGAAGCTTTGTTATATAACTTGAAGTCTGGTATTGTGATACCTCCAGTTTTTTTCTTTTTCAAGAAATAGCTTTGGCTATTCATGGTATTTTGTGGTACCACACATACAAATTTTTAGGATTGCTCATTCAAGTTCTGTAAAAAAAAAATGCTGTTAGTGTCTTGATAGAGATTGCATTAAATCTGTAGATTTTTTGGGTAGTATGGGTATTTTAACAATATTTGTTTTCCAATCCATGATCATGGAATTTCTTTCCATTTCTTAGTGAGAACTTCAATTTCTTTCATCAGTGTTTTATAGATTTTCTAGTACAGGTCTTTCACCCTTTGGTTAAGTTTATTCCTATGTATTTGTTATTTTTGGTGCAATTATGAGATTATTTTCTTAATTTCTCTTTCTGCTGTTTCATTATTAAAATATAGAAATGCACCAGATTTCTATACATTGATTTTGTATCTTGCAACCTTATTGAATTCATTTATCAGTTTTAGTAGTTTTTTTGGTGGGGTCTTTAGGGTTTTCTGTATATAGTATCATCTGCAAATAATGAATGGATGCCTTTTATTGGATGCCTTTTATTTCTTTTTATTGTCTGATTGCTGTGGCTAGACCTTCCAGTACTATGTTGAATAAAAGTGGATATCCTTGGTGTCCATGGGCCTGCAAAAGGTCTGGGGTCTCTTGAGGGACCTGGCCAGTACCATATTCCTGACTGCCCTCCTCTGCCACAGTAGCATTCCTGGAAGGCAGTGGATCCAGGAGCACCAGTGGCCCCAGACTATGTCTTTCCATGTGAAGCAGAACATGATCCATTGTCTGGAGGTAGAGGTGAAGAATCATTACTGGCTGAGCCTGCCCTACCTCACCAGGGAGCTGGAGTAGGGCCATGCTGGGAGCCTGGCAGCAGTTTTCGAGGCCATCAAGGTGGCCAGCATGTCCAAGTTACCCCTCCAACAGATATGTGGTAGACCAGCTTGACCATCTCAATGTCACCAAGAAGTGGTCCTAACCCACAGCGACCACTTTGCAATTGAATGGATCACTGGGCTGCCACCTCTTGATCTGATTCTGGAACTGAAAAACTGGAACCTCTGGAAGAAAATGAGCTTTTGGACCAGTTTTATTGAATAGCAAATGTGAGTGTAGTGGTCTACATATAGAGTATATGGGGCTCCAAACTCTATGTGGTCCATCCGTCATATTGTTTCCTTTTCCATTGCCCTAATAGGTAATGGAAATACAAGACGTTTCTAGATCACAGAGGATATAAAATGTATTTTGGATGAAAGCTTCAAAAAAATCTGCAAACTGTGGTTTGGAATCTGTGCTTAAGTATGAGGCATTTGATGGGGGCTTACCTTTGGTCAAAACAATAATTGCCTAAATATAAGTGAAAAAAATGAGCTTTTTCAGTTAAACTTACTCCTAAAAATAGCATTTTCTTCTGGGATTGCTACTAAAAGTAGACCTTTGAATGAAGTAAAAGGTATTCATCAGAACTGCTACACGAAATTGTATTTTAAAAACCTTTTTTGGGGTATCTGGGTGGCCCAGTCGGTTAAGCCCATCTGACTCTTGGTTTCTCCCGAGGTTGTGATCTCAGAGTGGTGAGATCCAGCCCTGCCTAGGGCTCCGTGCTGGGGAAAGGGGTCTGCTTAAGATTCTCTCTCTCCTTCTGCCCCTCCCCCTACTACAAAGAAATAAAAAAATCTTTAAAAATTAAAAAAAATTTTTAAATACCTTTCTGAGGTGTAATTAGTTAAATTTACAGTCCACCAGCTGAAGATGTTTGTTTTTTCAAATTACCTTTTTCAGTCAAACATTTTACAGGTATTACCAAAAATAGTAATCCTATCACCTGGGGCTATTTTACATGTGAGGAAATATTTAAGAAACTTGTCAAAAATCATACCCAATAATCAGTGTGACTTGGATTTCAATTTCTCTAATCTAGAAATCATGACTGCTATGTATATATTTAATAGAACATTTTCAAAACACATTGAAGAAAAATAATTCAATCCCATTACCCAGAGATGAAATAATTGTCTTTTATATATTTTTCCTTTTAGTTTTTTAAATATGTATACGCTTTTTGAACATATATTGAGTCTATATGGATAAATAGAATTGAGAGCTAAAAACTAACATTTAATGATCATGATGCATATTGCCAGTGGCTTTCCAGAAAGATTGTAAAACAATAAGATCAATGTATGAGAGTGCCAATCTAATTTGCCAACATTGACTTTCTCGTTAATAAATGATTCATGATCCACATTAAAAGAAAAAAAAAAGTGGACATCCTTGTCTTGTTCCTCACCTTAAGGGAAAAGCTCTCAGTTTTTCCTCATTGAGTGTGATGTTAGCTGTGGGTTTTTCATGTATGGCTTTTACAATGTTGAATATATGTTCCCTCTAAACCTTGTTGTTGAGGGTTTTTCTCATGAATGGGTATAGTGCTTTGTCAATGCTTTTTCTGCATCTATTGAGATGATCATATGGTTTTTATCCTTTCTCTTACTGATGTGATGTATCACATCAATTAATTTGCAAATATGGAACCACCCTTGCATCTCAGGAATAAATCCCACTTGAGGGTAGTGAATGATTTTTTTTAATGTATTGTTGGTTCTGTTTGATAATATTTTGAGGATTTTTGCATGTATGTTCATCAGCGATATTGGCCTGTAGATCTCTCTTTTTTTGTGGTGTCTTTATCTGGTTTTGGTATCAAAGTAATCCTGGCTTTGTAGAATGAATTTGGAAGCTTTCCTTCCCCTTTTATTTTTTAGAAAAGCTTGAGAAGAACAGGTTTTAACTCTTCTTTAAATGTTTTGTATGATTTGCCTGTGAAGCCATCTGGTCTTGGACTTTTTTGTTGTTGTTGTTGTTGTTGTTGAGAGTTTTAAAATTATTTATTCAGTTTCATTGCTGGAAATTGGTCTCTTCAAATTTTCTATTTTTTCTTGCTTCATTTTTGGTATGTTATATGTTTTTAGGAATTTATCCATTTCTTTTAGGTTGTCTGATTTGTTGGTATATAATTTTTCATAATATTCTCTTACAATTATTTGTACTTCTGTGGTTTTGGTTGTTATTTCTCCTCTCTCATTTGTGATTTTGCTTATTTGAGTACTTTCTATTTTTTTCTTGATGAGTCTGGCTATAGGCTTATCAATTTTGTGGATTTTTTCAAAGAACCAGCTCCAGGTTTCATTGATCTGTTGTTTCTTTAGGTTCTATCATTTATTTCTGCTCTAATCTTTACTATTCTTTCTGCTTTGTTTACTGTTCATTTTCCACCTCCTTTAGATGTAAGGTTAGGTTGTTCATTTCAGATTTTTCTGGCTTCTTCAGGAAGGCATGTATTGCCATAAACTTCTCTCTTAGAATTGCTTTTGCTGCATCTCAGAACACTGTTGTGTTTTCATTTTCAGTTGTTTCCATGTAATTTTTTTATTTCTTCTTTGATTTCTTGGTTGACCTATTCATTGTTTAGTGACATGTTTTTTAAGCTCCATGTATTTTTTCTCTTTCCATATTTTTTCTTGTGGTTGATTTCTAGTTTCATAGCATTGTGTTCAGAAAAGATGCATGGTATAGCTTCAGTCTTTTTGAATTTGTTGAAACTTATTTTGTGTCCTAATATGTGACCTATTCTAGAGAATGTTTCATGTGCATTTGAAAGAATGTTCTACTGTTTTAGGATGGAATGTTCTGAATATATCTGTACAAGACATCTAGTCCCTTATTATCCTTTTAATATCCATAAGATTAGTAGTGATTTCACCTCTCTTATCCCTGTCTATTCTCTTTTTGTTATTAGTCTTGCCAGAGGTTTGTCAGTTAAAAAAGTCTTAAAAAGTAGCTTTTGGCTTCATTGATTTTCACTGTTATAATTTAGTTTTATGTTTCATTGATTTATGCCTTGATTTTTATTATTTCTTTCCACTTAATTTGGGTGTAATTTGTTCTTTTTCTTCTAGTTTCTTAAAGTAAAATATGAGACTTTTCTTCTTTCTAATATAGGCAATTATTCCTTTAAAAATATCCCCAAAGTACTGTGCTTGCAGCATCCACAAATTAAAATATGTTGTTTTCACTTATATTTAGTTTAAAATACTTTCTTTTTAAATTTATTTTTATTTTTAAGTAATCTCTACACCCAATGTGGAGCTTGAACTTAGAATCCTGAGATCAAGAGTCACATGCTCCACAGACTGAACCAGCCAGGTGCCCCATATTTTAAAAATACTTTCAAAAAAATAAAAAATAAAAATAAATACTTTCTAATTTCCCTTTGGATTTACTGGACCCATTGGGTTATTTAGAAGTGTATCATTTAGTTTCTAAATGTTGGGGAATTTTTAAAAGATATTTATTTGTTTGTTTATTTATTTATTTATTTATTTGAGAGAGAGAGAGAGAGAGAGAGCATGCAGGTAGGAGGAGGAGCAGAGTAAGAGAGGAGGCAGGAGGGGAAAGAATCTCAAGCAGATTGCCCTGAGTGCAGAGCTCAATGAGGGGCTTGGTTTTACAACCCTGAGATTATGACCTGAGCTGATACCAATAGTTGTTCACTTAACTGACTGAGCCACCCAGGAGCCCCAGTGTTGGGGAATTTTTTAGACATTTTCTTGTTATTGATTCGTCATTTAATTCCATTGTTGTTAGAGAATATATTTTATTTTATTCAAATCCTTTTTTATTTTATAATAACTGTATTGTTGCCTTGAATATGGTTTATCGTGGTAAATTTCTTAGTGCACTTGAATATATATTCTGTTGTTGTTGGGTGGGAGTATTTTATGGTTGTCAATTAGGTCAAATTGTTTGATAGTGTTTTTCAAATCTATGTCCTTACTGATTTTTTTCATCTACTTATTCTATCAGTTACTAAGAAGAGTTTTGAAATCTCTGACAGTAATTGTGGGCTTGTCTATTTCTTCTTACAGTTTTTTTGTATATATATTTTTTTATTGGAGTTTGATTTGCCAACATATAGCATATCACCCAGTGCTCATCCCATCAAGTGCCCCCCTCAGTGCCCGTCACCCAGTCATCCCAACCCCTCACCCACCTCCCTTCCACTACCCCTTGTTGGTTTCCCAGAGTTAGGAGTCTCTCATGTACTGTCACCCTTACTGATATTTCCCACTCATTTTCTCTCCTTTCCCCTTTATTCCCTTTCACTATTTTTTATATCCCCCAAATGAATGAAGCCATATAATGTTTGTCTTTCTCCAATTGACTTATTTCACTCAGCATAATACCCCCCAGTTCCATCCATGTTGAAGCAAATGGTAGGTATTTGTCATTTCTAATGGCTGAGTAATAGTCCCCCATTGTATACATAGACCACATCTTCTTTATCCATCATCTTTCGATGGATACCAAGGCTCCTTCCACAGTTTGGCTATTGTGGACATTGCTACTATAAACATCGGGGTGCAGAGTTCACTGCATCTGTATCTTTGGGGTAAATCCCCAGCAGTGCAATTGCTGGGTTGTAGGGTAGCTCTATTATTAACTCTTTGAGGAACCTCCACACGTTTTCCAGAGTGGCTGCACCAGTTAACATTCCCACCAACAGTGCAAGAGGGTTCCCCTTTCTCCACATCCTCTCCAACATTTGTTGTTTCCTGTCTTCTAATTTTCACCATTCTCACTGGCATGAGGTGGTATCTCATTGTGGTTTTGATTTGTATTTCCCTGATGGCAAGTGATGCAGAGCATTTTCTCATGTGCTTGTTGGCCATGTCTATGTCTTCCTCTGTGAGATTTCTGTTCATGTCTTTTGCCCATTTCATGATTGGATTGTGTGTTTCTTTGCTGTTGAGTTTAATAGTTCTTTATAGATCTTGGATACTAGCCCTTTATTTGATACGTCATTTGCAAATATCTTCTCCCATTCTGTAGGTGGTCTTTTAGTTTTGTTGACTGTTTCTTTTGCTGTGTATAAGCTTTTTATCTTGATTAAGTCCCAATAATTCATTTTTGTTTTTGTTTCTCTTGCCTTCATGGATGTATCTTGCAAGAAGTTGCTGTGGTCAAGTTCAAAAAGGGTGTTGCCTGTGTTCTTCTCTAGGATTTTGATGGATTCTTGTCTCACGTTTAGACCTTTCATCCATTTTGAGTTTATCTTTGTGTATGGTGTAAGAGAATGGTCTAGTTTCATTCTTCTGCACATGCCTGTCCAATCTTCCCAGCATTTATTGAAGAGACTGTCCTTTTTCCAGTGGATAGTCTTTCCTGCTTTGTTGAATATTAGTTGACTCTTCTTACAGTTTTAATAGTTTTTGCTTCTTGTACATTGAAACTGGTTAGATGCATAAACATCAAGAATTTTTACATCTTTTTAATCAATTGACCACTTTATCATAATGAAATGACCCTTTTTATCTTTGACAATTTTTTTGTCCTAAAATTTACTTTGTCTAATATTAAAATAGCCATACTGGCTTTATTTTTTTTCTGACTTTATTTTAATTAGAGTTATCATGATATATCATTTTACCATGCTTTTACTTTTAACCTATTAAAGTCTTTGTATTTAAAGTTTGTGTTTTGTAGGCAGCATATAACTGAGTTTTATTTTTTTATGTAATTTGACAATCTCTGCTTTTAATTGGGGGTTTAGACTATTTACATGTAATTTGATTATTGGTATGGTTAGGTTTATTTTTTTTTTAAGATTTTATTTATTTACTTGAGAGAGAATGAGATCACAGAGAGATAGGGGGAGAAAGAAAACTCCATGCTGAGCAGGGAGCCCGATGTGCAGCTGGATCCCAGGACCCCGAGATCATAACCTGAACTGAATCAGTCAGATGCTTAACTGGCTGAGCCATCCAGGCACTGGTAAGGTTAGGTTTAAATCTGCCTTTTGGTGTTTGTTTTCTATTTGCCTCATGTGTTGTTTCTTTTTTATCTTTCCTGCTGCCTTCTTTTGGGTTAAATAAATATTTTTTGTGATTCAATTTTATCTTTTTTGTTGGTTTATTAACTATTATTTTTTGTTTTCTTATTTTAGTGGTTGCTTTAGAATTTATAGTATACATTTTTTTTTACTTATCACAGTGGACTTTCAAGTGATACTATGCCACTTTACAAATAGTATAAGAACCTTACTATAGTATACTTCCACTTCTTCCTTCCCATTGTGCTATTGTTGTCATACATTTTACTTCTACAAATTTTATATGCCCTATACTACATTGTTATTTTGTTTAAACAGTCAATTATCTTTTAAGGAGATTTGAATAATAAGAAAAAAATCTTATGCATTTATCCATGCAGGTTGTATTTCTGCTGCTCTTCATTACTTTGTATAAACCCCTATTTCCTTCTGATACCATTTTCCTTCTTCCTAAAGAACTTAATATTGCTTATAATGTGGCTTTATTGGTCATGAATTCTTTCAGCTTTAGAATGTTCAAAAAGTCTTTTTTTTTTCCACTTATTTTTGAAAGATATTTTTACTGGGTATAGAATTCCAGGTTAACAGTTTCTCTCTTTCAGTTCATTAAAGAAGCTGTTCTAATATCTTCTTGCCTTTATTATTTTTGATGAGAAACCCACTGTCATTCTTATCCTCATTTATCTCTGTGTAATGTGTCTTTTATCTCTGATTTTCTTTTTATTGCTGGTTTTGAGCAATTTGATTATGTTGTGCCTTGGTGGAGTTTTCTTTTTTTTTTTTATGTTTGGAGTTTTTGACATTCTTGGATCTGTGGGCTTATTGTTTTCATTAAACTTGGAAAACTTTCTGCCATTAGTTCTTTAAATATTTTGTATGCCTTCCACTTTGGAAACTTAAATTACATATATGTGAAGCTTATTGTGGAGGAAACATTATAAGCAGACACATTTTTGGGAAAGTCTATTTTTGGAAAATAGTACATATTTGTGAAATTATACATAGCTTAATCTGGCTAGAGTAACTCTCTTCATAAGTGTTAGGAAATAAAGATTCTGATCTTTATCAGTATATCTTTCAGTGAGTGTTAATGTTAGATTTCAGTTTTATCCCTGTCTAGATCCACATTAAAGGCTAATTTCTGGTAAAAAAAAAAAAATTCAAGGGGATCCCTGGGTGGTGCAGCGGTTTGGCACCTGCCTTTGGCCCAGGGCGCAATCCTGGAGACCCGGGATCGAATCCCACGTCGGGCTCCCGGTGCATGGAGCCTGCTTCTCCCTCTGCCTGTGTCTCTGCCTCTCTCTCTCTTTCTCTCTGTGTGACTATCATAAATAAATAAAAATTAAAAAAAAATTCAAGGTATTATATCATTATGGGTGAGAGTGAGAGTTCTCGGTGTCCTTGGTTGAATTCAAATTTTAGCTCCATACTCTTAGAATGAATTCTGGCTAATTTACTCTATCTAGGCCTCACTTTCCTTACTTGCAAAATGAGTATCATGCATTAACACTCAGGGATTTTGGAATATGAAGTGAAATATGAAATTATGCAATTGAAGAACTAACCATACAAGTAGAATTTCCACAAGCTTGCACCAAATATTCTTTGTAACAACTACATGGTAGCACTAATGACAGTTCTGCCTCAGTTGCATGGTGTTAGCTATATGGTGTAAAGCTCATGCTTTTCAACATACCTGTGATAAAAGTGTTGGATCTGTTCCTGGGACCTGATAGTAACTCATGGCAAAATTTGGTTGTGACTACTGGTGCTTTGCTGAAGTATTGGTGGATATCGTTGAAAAGATCATACGAGCATGTGTTTGTCATTTTTATTTCATGTTTTATTACCAAATATTAGTTATCATAGAGAGTCATTAAATGATCTTATTTTTAGCATCACTAAATCATGTAATTTAGAAGAGTTTATGTTTAAACTTGGTTTATGTTTAAACCAAGTATGTAAGAGCTAGTGTATGTGGTAATTGTCTTTGGATTATTTTTACTTAATTAGCTCTTTCTTATATTTTATTGCCATTATACTTCAAAAACAGTCTTGAATATCTAGTACACTTATTAACTTCTTTAAAAGCTCTCAAAGACACACTCAGCCTTATCTCCATCTAGCCCTATGGATGGTGATGGAAAGAGACATTTGATTCTCTTCTTCTGGGTCTGGGAGACAGGCCATCCCACTGGGTGCAGTATATAGTGAGTTTGCAGCGACTTGGGTAGGTCAGAATGGCAGAGATGCTCAGCTTCTCTCAGGAGATTGCTGGTCTTCCGGCGGTCCTATATTTATTGTTGAGATTCAGCATCATCACTAAGTATTGAGTATATTTAAAAAATTGAATCCCATCACCCTAAAACTACCACTGGTATTTTGGGGATATTTCTTTCTAATTTTTTTATTCATATTTTAAAATAATTTACTATTTTTTGATTTCAAGATAATATCAATTCATTGTACAAAAGTTAGAAAATAAAAGCTCAAATAACAATACATATATGAAATAAAATGTAAATTAAGATCAGTGTACATAATTTTATAACTGAATCTTTTTACATCATATGTCATTTCTCCACTATGTTGTATATATTTTATGAATTTAATGGATATAAAAGCAAATATACACTTCTGTATTTTTCCTTTCCAATCAGATATTCCTGAATGACCAACTTTCTAGATTACTTTCTACTTTTTATAAAACATTATTAATGCTAGTAATGCAACAGAATGGTTGTACTACAATATACATAAATACTCCTACTATTTAATATTTAGATTCTTTCTAATTTATTTTATTTAAAATATAGTTGGAATCTAATTTTATGTTAG
Organism: Vulpes vulpes; assembly: GCF_048418805.1. NCBI lineage: Eukaryota > Metazoa > Chordata > Mammalia > Carnivora > Canidae > Vulpes > Vulpes vulpes. The sequence goes on from NC_132780.1 coordinate 186,576,415, forward strand.
CAATCTTTTCCATATTTTGGATTATTTTGTAAGATATATTCTTAGAAGTAGAAATATTATACCAAAAGTTACATATATACTTAAAGTAGTTTTAAATATTGTTAATAAATTTCCAAGTTGATTATGAGATAGCCAGTTATGCCATATCCTCAAAATTTTTAAATAAAGTTAATTTAGTAGTTTAAAAATAATATTTTTTGGTTTTCATCTATAATTCTTTGATGACTAAATTGACTAGTATAATATGTTTTTAAGCATGCTGTATATTTGTTTATGTTAACCATCTCTGTGTATTTTGTGCATTTTTCTCTATTAGTTTTTAAGTATTTTTATTAAATTGTATGATTAAAGTAAACATCTATCTCAAAGGCATTTATTTCAGGTGTTTTCCTCTAAGTCCCTGTCCCTTATGTATTTTCTTGTATTTCATTTCTATTAAAAGGAAAATGTATTACAAATAATTTCAATTAAAATACACAGTAAATACTTGATTTCTCATTGAGAAGTGACAGGATTTTTTGTGGGGTGGGGAATGAAGCATAAAAGTTTAGAATATAACACAGTGACATTTATGCTTTGTCTTTAGTTCCTTTTTCATATAAATGGTACAAGAACTTCATAGTTGGTTGCTAATCTGCATTTTAATAGACAGTTTTTATTTTTAAACAGAAAGTATATATGTCAAATGTTATGTTGACAAATTAATTGACCATAATTGTCAAAATTGCTGGTTATTAATTTATTTTCAGTTTTTGTGTGTGAAAATGTAAACCTGCACAAGTGCCATGGTCAATTATGGCACATTTGATGTGACCTAATTAGTATTGTGAGGAACCAACACATGGAAAAACAAATGGGACACATGCTAGGGATAAAATTGAATGTGACATGAATACTAATTTTGGCTTTATATTGTTTTACTCATTAAAATCCCTCTTCTATGAAAGAATAGAAAATAGAACTAGACAGTTATTAATCTTTGCATAGTAGGGACTGTGTAAGATGCATTCACGGACATTTATTTAATTCTCATTTATCTGTGAAAGAAGAATATTATTCCCATTTTACAGATAAGGAAAAAGATTCAGTGAAGTGAATAAAACTCTCCCAAACTGTATCCTGTCCGAAATAGCTAAGATCATTCCATCTATTTGACTTCAAGGTAACATCAGTAAATTATTTTTTCAAAAATTTTTAGGCTTAATTACATCCCAAAATTAAGAAAAAAAGGGAAGAATTTTCATAGAAAACACTTTTTAAAAATCTCAGATATTAGTGGATGATATTATCCCCACTCCCTAGATGGGATATCATGAGAATAAATCATGGTTCTTTGATAAAGCTTTCATATTCATCTGACAGTCTCAAGTTTTTCTGTAAGTGACAAGTCCTTGTATGATGCCAATGCCACATTTAGACCTGGACAAGTGGGATTGCTGCCCTGGACTGTGGATCTCAGGAAGTCTGCCTTTCTGGAATTTTTTTAAGTCTTCCCCTAGTGCCATCTGGGCAGGGTATCTTTGCCCAGACTGATGCGTGGACCCTGTCCCATTTTTCACTTCAGGACACTCTCTAACTCTCTACTTTCTTTTCCCATACCATTCATGTATGAGGTTGACTAGATATCCAGAGGAGCTTTAGGAAAGTCACCCCAGGGCCTTATTTATTTATTTATTTATTTATTTATTTATTTATTTATCTATTTATGTATTTATTTATTTAGTCTTCTAGCTCAGCAAGGAAGAAATTAATTTCCCTTTTCCCTTTAAGCTGGTTTAGCTGGTCTGGTATTTCTTTGCAGGGTAGTGCCATGGACACAGGATGAGTTTGATTCTGGACTACTGATAACCCACTGCCAACCTTTAGGCACGTATAGGCCCATGTGTCAGCCCCCATCTGTGTTCTGGTTGCAGAGCTTCCTTCTGGCTACATCATCTGCAGGTGAGGGTGGCAGAGGGGTGACAGTGCAACTTGTACCCTATCTGTTCCCTGAGCCTGGCACCCAGGTTATGGCCCTATCTCCTCTGCAGGCTTTATGCTGCCTGGCAGGCAGTCTTCCTGGGGTGTCCTTGCCTATGTCTTTTCAAGACTGTAACTCTGCTATGTTAACAGGTCCTTCAATCAACATCCTCTCTTGCCTCTACGGTTGATTTAATGATGTTGATCTTCCAAGTTTACTGTAAACCATGTAAATGGTGGACAGATTTCTTTGAGCAAGTGGACCCATTCTTTATGCTTTTTCCAAGTGTCCTTTGCTTATCCTCCCTGCAGGTGGCATGTATGGAAGGCAGGAGTACAGTTTGAAAGATATAATACTCTAAGAATGCAGTGATCATGGCCCAAAAAGTTAAGAGAAGATGGGATTGGAAGATATGCTGTTTTATATTTATCCTCTAAAATTCTGAAGAGTAAATTTATCATGTCCAGAAAGTGCATTTTCTTGTATGTCCTGAGTAAGACTTACATTTGTAGTTATTGTCAATAAGGCATAATAACAAATTTTGAGTCATTAGAAGTCAGTAGCCACAGGTGGCAGGTAAATGAAGCACTGTCATGTGTAAGGGTAACCAGCATTGGTTAGTGGTATTAGGAAACTTCAAGGACAAGCTCTATATGGTTTCCATGCAAATATGTTATGAAGAGTCATGTTATTGTGAGTAATAACAGCACTGCTAGCTTTTTCTCAGTTAGAGACATAAATTAGTCAGTAATGGAGCATTTAATAAAGAACAGAGAGATGGTTCTTGGACCGGAATAAGAAGACATGTTGACTAGACATTATGAAAACTCTTTATGTACTAAATGGACATAAGCAAATACATAAGGACATTTTCTCAGCCCTATTCTAAATCTTCATTTGTAAATCACCATGTCTCCCATGGGCCCATGAATTTAGTTATACTTTTAAAAATAAAATTGATTATATATATAGGGGGTTGTACAAAATATTTGGCCAGGGGCCTATACAACCTAGAAGCAGTTTTTACTTAATTGTTTATTTTTAAAGATTTATTTATTTATTTATGAGGGACACAGAATGAGAGGCAGAGACATAGGTAGAGGGAGAAGCCGGCTCCCTATGGGGAGTCTGATATGGGACTTGATCCCAGGACTCCAGAATCATGCCCTGAGCTGAAGGCAGATGCTCAACTGCTGACCTACTCAAGCGTCCCAGGGGAAGTGTTATAAGATACAGACACTTAGTTTGAACCATAAAAGTTATTCTTTATGAAATTCTTCCTTGAAATGGAGATTTCTTCACGGAATATCTGTTTTTGAGGACAAAGAGGAAGTTATCATCACCTTCATATTTTAAGTGTCCTGCACAGTTGTTCATCATGCATTTGTTATAGTGAATTAAACTTACTGTAGGTTGGACCTTCCCCAACATGGAGCTAACTGTCATCCTAGTTGAAAGATGATCTCAGCTATGCCCATTGTTGTTCATTTGGTATAAAAATGTGTTTGCCAGTCTTCATATTTTTGCATTTCATTGTATGATCCTGAAAATCCCAGCTAAAGTGCTTCTTCATGAGGGAAAAACACAGAGAAGGCCCAAGCCTACTGGTATGAACTTGACAGAGCCAAACAAAATTTTTTTTTTTTTTTTTTGGCAGATTTGCCTGTTTCAGGTGGATTGCTGGGCCTCCTGGGTTAACTTGTCTGTCTAGATCCCAGGAAGAAGGAAGCACCTTTAGGTCGTCAGATATGTAAATCTTCCTATGTTCTTTGGTTCAGAAGTGTGTTCTCAACTTAGTTCTATCCGGCTTAGCCCTGGAACCCTATCTTGTCCACTCTAGTTTCTTTTGGTTGTTTCTTTGGCTTAGAATTCTGACTTGACTGCTTATATTTCTGACTTCAACAGGAGCTAACTTCACATTCAATACAACCCAATTGCATTTATTTTTAGTAGAATACAGTTTGGTGATTTTAACTTTGGTTTTCTTTTTCTGCATGTTTTCTTATGGCCTTGTGGATTTCCATCCATCAATAAAGTAGCATTTAGGGCAGCCCAGGTGGCTCAGCGGTTTAGCACCACCTTCGGCCCAGGGCATGATCCTGGAGACCCGGGATCGAGTCCCGTGTCAGGCTCCCTGCATGGAGCCTGCTTCTCCCTCTGCATGTTTCTCTGCCTCTCAATCTCTCTCTCTCTCTCATGAATAAATAAATATAAATCTTTTAAAAAAATAAAGTAGCATTTATTGTCTCAGATAGAGGGTATACTCAGTGCAGAACAAAGTAGTATTTTCTACCTTTGAGTTCCAAAAAGGTTTTAAAAACCTGTAGCAGAGGTAAAAGATGGAAAACCAAAGTATCATTGTTTTGCAAGAGTCAGATCCTTGAGAGAGAGAAAGTCTTTAGATTTCTGAAAACTTAATTTTCAAATTGAGCAAATTCTATTGGATTTAAAAGAGATGAATTTCTGTAGAGAATGAGTAGGTAAGTTTTTTTTATTGTCTCTGTTTTGATTCTTTTTTTTTTTTTGGAGGGAGGGGGTTGTGACTAAATATTAGGTACTGAAGGACAAGAGCTCCGACTTTATAGTTTACAGGATAAAAGATGAAAGGAACCCCCTTCAGTCATGAGGACTGTTACCTGACTACCCAGGATGCTGCCAATGTCAAAAGAACGTATCATTTTATTGATATGAATATTTTATTGAGGGAGAAACAAACTGTTCACAGACAAGGAGACTTCAAACCTGAATCTGGTATGGAGCTCAGGGGCATGATAAACAGAATGGCTTACAAAGAGAAAATGAGGGGGGCACTTGGGTGGCACAGTCAGTTAAGCATCCAACTCTTGATTTGGTCTCAAGTGGTGATTTCAGGGTCATGGAACTGAGCCTCAAGTTGGGCTCCATGCTCAGCATAGAGGGAGATCCTCTCCCTCTCTCTCTGCTCCCTGCCCTTGCTCTCTCTCTCTCTCTCTCTCTTAAACAAACAAACAAACAAACAAATAAATAAATCTATCTTAAAAAACCAACAAAGAGACAATGAGGAAGTTGTTTAACCTTTACAACAATTGGTTATTACTATTACAGTGGGGGTTTCCAGAAGACAGCGATTGGATAAAAGTGATTATCTTATACTATTTTAGGAAGATGGTTCAAGCTTTGTTTATGATTCTTAGAGGCATTTAGAAAAAGTAAGTTTCACTTATTTTCATATAAAGGAAAAAAATACATATTTTCCCCTCTTCCTATGTAGGGAAAAACCTAGCTGTTTTCTACTTTATGCTTCTTTTTTATTATTTAAATTATTATTTAAATTATTTAAATTCACTTAGCTAACATGCTTAGTTTCCAATATAATGTTCAATAATTCATTAGTTACATGTAACACCCAGTACTCATCACATCGTGTGCCCTCCTCAATGACTATCATCCACTTACCCAATCCGTGCCTCCTCCAAGCTCTCCTTCATCAACCCTCAACTTGTTTCCTATAGTTAAGAGTCTCTCATGGTTTTTCTCCCTCTCTGATGACTTCCCATTCAGTTTTTCTTCCCTTACCCTATGATCCTCTGAGCTGTTTCTTATGTTTCACATATGAGTGAAACCATATAATAATTGTCTTTCTCTGATTGGCTTATTTTGCTCAGCATAATACCTTCCAGTTCCATCCACATCAATGTAAATAGTAAATATTCTACTGTATGAAATACTCTTTCTACTGTATGCTTCTTTCATGTGTGTCTCCCTTATTTACACATGGAACACTTCACTTCTGACACTTCTGGTCACCAAATGTGTAGTTTTTCCCGTACCAAGCAATCCTCCATGATACCAAATGGAGGTCCTATAAGTTAACTCAATTCTAACACTATCTACCTGAAGATAATTTCATATTCCATAGATAAGAACTCAGTCCTATAAGATTGCCTCCTCCCCGCTCAACACACTATAGATGCCAGTCCCAAGCCCAGCGAGTAATAGATCACAGGTTCCAATGATCTCCTTCTTCGGTTTGATTAATTTGCTAGACAGCTCACAGAACCCTGGGGAACACTTAGTTACAGTACCAGTTTATTGAAGGATGATAAAGGATACAAATGAATAGCCAGAAAAACATACATAGGGCAAGGTCTAGGAGAACCCTGAGCACATAAGCTTCTGTGTCTGAGGAATTGGGTATGTCACCCTCATAGGAGTGGACTTGTTTGCCCACTTGTAGGCTCTCTGAACTCCCACACTATTGGGATTTTATGGGGGCTTCATCATGCAGGCAAGATTGATCATTAACTCTATTTTCAGCCTTTCTCTCTTTTCTTAGGAAAACAGGGTGTAGGGCTGAAAGCTTCAGATCATGGCTTGGTTTTTCGAGTGATGAACCCCCAACAAGGTTCCATCAAGAAACCCACCCAGAATCACCTCATCAAAACAAAAGATACTACTAATGCTTTTATCACTTAGGAATTTACAAAGATTTTGGGAGCATTGTATTAAAAAAGGGTCAAAGACAAATATTAGAAAAAGAGATGCTCCTAGTCCTCTTATCAATAGGAAATTACAAGGGTTTTAGGAGCTTTGTGCCAGGGACTGGGGATAGAGACCAACATATATTTTTCTATTATATATTTTCTACTATCTCACAGTTTATGAAATAAGCAAAATTAAATTTTGCTTACATGGGTTTACTGGTTCTGTCTGCTTGGGGATCTTCAAGTCTGGTCTCCATTTTTTTTTATTTTGACACCAGCAAGGGGAAACTTGCTATATTGAACACCTGAATTTATCTTCCTTCCTGACCACCTCTTTCTTCCCTACCTCCATAACATTAAAAATTAAAAGGGCATAGAGGCACTAGGGCAAAAAGAGAGAGAGAATAACCACAATATATTAGAAGATGATAACTAGGGAACTCCAATGGAATGACCCTCATATTTTGGTGAGGCCTGTCTCCACACATTGGCTTTTAACTTAGTTTTTAAATTCTTCTCTCTTAAATATGGACATTCAAGAATAAGAGTCACTTTAAGAAAGCCTCTAATGTGCATGAAGGGGGACCCCTGGGTGGCTCAGTGGTTGGGTGTCTGCCTTTGGTGGGGGGCATGATCCTGGAGTCCCGGGATCGAGTCCCAACATCAGACTTCCTGCATGGAGCCTGCATCTCCCTCTCCCTATGTCTTTGCCTCTTTCTCTCTCGGTGTCTCTCATAAATAAGTAAATAAAATCTTTAAAAAAAATAACGTGCATTAAGGGACCAAAACATGAAAAAGAAAAAACTGAGAAAAAAGGATAGTGCAGAGAAGAGAATTTAAAAGCATGCTATAATTAATACTCTCAGATAATACTTCACCACTGAAACAAGAATAGAGGCAGTTAAATAGGAGAGGAAGATTCAGGGAGTAACAGAGAGTTCCTGCCAGTTGAAAATACCATGTAAAAATAAAAATTTCACTAGGGATGATGAAGTAGAGTATGTCTTTCGGTAAGAGGAACAAAAAGACAAAGGGATGGAAAATAAAAGAGAAAAAACTAGCAATGGTTGGGAATATGTATAGGCAGATGTCTGGAGGACTCAAATTCCAGTCCCTCAGATACCAATGGGGTGGAAAGCAGCTGAGTCTGTTGGCATTCCCCCCTTAACACCAAAGGGTGCCGTGTTAGTCAATGCCCCGTCCTGGGCGGCTATGGGGTTAGAAGAAGTTGGATGAAGCCTATGTGGACTGATGGGTGAGGTTTATGTCAGGTTTGAAGACATCAGTAAAGATACAGCTAAAAAGATTCTGTACTCTGAATCAAATTAGGACACTGAGTGAAGGCCAGATAAAACATCAGCTGGCGCAGAACCAGACATCCCTCTCCCAAGCCACACATGGTGATGTCAAAGAAACCACTCCACAACCCAGATGCCAACAAGGAGAAAAGAAGGATCAGGAGCTAAGGGCTGAGTGGGAGTGGTAAGAACTTAAGAGACCAAGTTGAAGAGATTGAATTGGTGGGTATATATTTTTCTCTAATGAGGTAGAAATAACAAGCTTGAGAACTGTTAGTTATAGTGGTATAAAGAAAGTTACTTTTTCTCTACTCAACTTTTGTGCCTGAAAACCATGCCAATGACATAGTCAATAAGAGCAAAGAAAATGATACACATGGCTATCATACATATGTAATTAATAGAAGATAATCTTCCTTTTTAATAGCAAATAAACATTAACTGTTTTATCCTAATCAATATTCTACCTGAATGTTAACCAGCCCAGACAATTATTTTGGTATCCAAAGCACAAAAATGTACATATATTGTGCATCACATGTAGCTGATGGTATAGCTTTTAATGAGTAGTTATTATGTGCATGTTGCCATGTAGTTACTGAGAAATGAAACTAAGTGATCCTTGGTTTCAGGGAGCTTACAACCCAAGAAGACAGGCAGTAAATAAGTGTTAAACAAGAGCTGTACATGCTAGAAACTTACAGGATGGAGAAAGTTTCAAAGGCTTGGGTATTCAGAGAAACTCAGTAGAAGGCAGGAGACTTGGGCTGGATGTGGAAGACTAGGGAGGATCCAGCAAGGATGGATAAATTGGCTTCAACCAGCATGGCAGCCTGGAAGTTTTTGTTGAGACACATTTTGGGATGAGTGCAGTTTCAGTGGGGGAAGGGCAGTGGAGAACTAATGGTGTCTTCTGTAGGTGGGAGAAGGAATAGGGGCAGGTATAAGGGCACCTGTTCTTGAGACAGGTAGAGAGACAGAGGGCTGAAAGGCAATAATTTGGTGTAGACGATATTGGAAGAGCAAATGCTCAGACCAAAATATGTAATGATGTATCCTGGATCCCACAGAGGATTTCACTGGGTGGAGTAGCTGATGATAATATTGATAATAAGTCAGGACCAGATGGAAGGTGCTTTGAAAGCAAAGTTAAGCAAGAACTCAATCTATCATCCATAAGTGATGCAGAGCCACTGAGATTTTTTGAATAGGGAAATGATCTGATCAAAACGGGAGCAACCAGGATGAATGGAGTTTCAAAATCTGAAAAGAACTTGGAGTAATAAAAACAGTTAACTTGGGGACCAAATAACTGATAAGTTTGAGTTTGTCTTGTATGTCTTTCTGATCTTTCTCACTGAGGTGTTCGTAGTTCTTTAGCAACAATTCGCTAACAGTTCAACTTATCCCTCCTAAGTATTTGGAAGCAAAATTCTGCTCCTCACTATCTATGTGAGCCTAAGAAAATTGATTAGTATTTCTGGGGCTTAGGTTTCTCATCGGTATAATGAGCTGGTAAAATGTATTATTTCTAAAGGTCCTCCCCGTGTTAATATTTTATCCAGTAACACTGATACCTGGTGACTTCATTTTTTTCCTCATCTCTCTTTCAGAAATAGTTCAATTAAAAATAAATCTACTCATTATGGCCAAAAGGAGGTAAGTTTATTTACTTGAATGTGCTCATCTCAGTTAGCATTTGTGATGTTTATTAGTTGAATCCTTAGTAGGAATCCAAATCTGAAATGTTAGTAAACATGTTTGGTGATAATGTTCCGTGCATGTGTACCTTCTTAATTCCATAATTTCCAAGCAGATTTGAGAAATACGATTTATTGAATCCATGGTCAACGTTCAGTTTCATTTCCTGGCACATAAAATGGAGACCACATTGTCTCCCCTGCCTTATGTACCCCCTTTCATATCTCTTATTACTACAAAAGAGGAACCATTTGTTTTGCAAAAGGTTTATCAGAGAACTAATTATAACATCAAGTGGGGTGGTGTTCAGAACAGTCTGAATGATAAATAATGAGAAAAAATAATCCAATAATTATTTAAAGTAGTGGGTGTTAGTTTCCACTGTGATCTGATGATGGTGGTAGCTGGGAAAATCTTCAAAGTAACAATACACATCCAGCCATTGATGATGTTTTGTTCTCCTATTCATAGTTTATTCCATTACAAAAGTCCAGTGGATTTAGTCTATTTTTCAATTACCCTGGCCACTTACTTGTGGGTATTGTGTGCAGTTGCTTCACGTGTGCTATAGGCCCTCTGCACTATTATCCTGGTCAACAAAAGGCAATTATTAAATTCTAAAAAAGCTTTAGATGAAACTGCCATGACAATAGACATAGGTAATCAGAGGCATAATCATGTTCTGCTGGAAATCTGTGCCCGTAGAATGAACAGGAATATAGTGTAGTCTTTGAAGTTCATTTTCATGTAAACATCAAATGATGCTGTCAGATTTTTCAACACAGGTTTGAAGTATAAATGTGCATCGTCAGCTTAGGGTCAAGAAATGACTTATGGTCCTCAGTTTTGGTGTAAATGTATTTGCAAAATACATGATTTTCCAGCTTCAGACCAAATTTATTTGGGATATTGGTAATTATGCCTTTTCAGTTTGTAGAATGGAAACACATCATAATACCCCTTGCAAAACAGATGGGTTTAGTGTGAAATGAATCACATGCTCAGAAAAATAGCAACTCAGACGAATAGCCTGAGAATAGGCTGGAGCCAAGAGGCTGATGTTGGTTCTGTGTTCAGACATGAGATGCTACAAAAGGGTTTGTGTCAGTCCGTTTCTGAGGAAAAATGTTTTGCTTTGTTTTTGTTTTTGTTTTTGTTTTTTTAGAAACAGCTGTATTATGATATTGTTAATGTCTGGGATGACCCCTGCATCCAGGTAGCCAGTGTTGTGTTTAGGTAACTCAAAAGCTACATTTTCATCCTGAAAAGCAACAGTGGCAGATTCTGGGCTGTGCCATTATTGAAAGGAGTTACAGTAGTTCCACTTACATGTTAACTGAAGAATGCCATGAACCTCAACTGCCTTACAATATTTCCTTTTTGCCTGCCTGACATGGTCATATATCCACAGGGTCAGTTATTCCTTTAAACCTTGGTGCCTCGGTCTTATAACTGTCGATAGTCTGGGCTAGATCCTTTGTTGTGGGGACTGTGCTGCATATTGTAGAGTGCTTGACAGCATTCTTGGTTTCTACTGATATGCCAGTAGCATCTTGCTATCCTCCAGTTGTGAACAACCAAGTCTCCAGACATTGTTAAATGTCCCCCAGGGAGCAAAATCACCCTGGTTGAGAAACAGCTTTAACCATTTCAAGCACTCTAACCATTTTAACCTGTTAAAAATGCAAGTGTTACCTGGTAGGAAAACCCACTATTCCAATCAAGAACACCTTAGCATTGGCTAGCCGCCTGATTTTCTGGCATGGAAGCAGGGGCGGGAATGGAAGTGAAGCTGATGAAAGGAAGCGGGAGAGTCTTGGGGATGGGAGAAGTGTCGAAGGTGAGGGAAGTATGGTGGTGAACTACTGCATCAAGGACCCCTGTGCAGCCTAGAATTTTCCTGAGGTGCCAAAGTGAGAGAAGTGTGATGGCAAACGTAGGGAGAGTGGCTTGAAAAGAAGTATGGAGTTATTCAACATGCCAAGGGGTACTCATGTACCTTTACAGAGAAGAGAATGTTGGTCAATTTGTAAAGATTTTAAAAAATATTTTATTTATTTATTCATGAGAGACACGGAAAGAGGCAGAGACACAGGCAGAGGGAGATGCAGACTCCATGCAGGGAGCTTGACGTGGGACTTGATCCCAGGATCCTGGGATCACGACCTAAGCCAAAGGCAGACGCTCAACCTCTGAGCCACCTGGTTGCCCCTATAAAATTATTTTTTGCTGTAATCAAGCAGATATATTTATGATGATGTCTGTTAGTCAGAGACAGCTGAGTAAGTGGAGCAGCTGCAGGTCCCTCCGAGTGAGAGATAGGAGACCTTTGAGTCATGCAGGTGCAAAAGAAAGAGCCTGTGTTGCCAAGGACTTCTTTACCTCCGGAGGATGTAGGGACCCAGGGGTCCAGGTGAGGTCGGGCAGCCGAATTTCACATTCAAACAATTCTCTCCTTCTGCTGCAGGTCAGCTGAGCTTCCAGTGAACACTTTGGGGAAAGATTCATCCTTTCGAGGATGTGGATTAAAACTATGGTATTTGAAAGTTCTCCAAGGACACACACAAACTCAACAAAGCATGGGAACCACAGGAGTAGAGGCTCTGAAGCAAACATTGACTATTTCAAAACATGCTAGATGTGACTGGGAAATAGACTGGCTTAGAGTTTAGATGAAAACAGCTGGAAAATTCTGGATTTCCCCCTTCATTTCCCTTCTTTCTAACTCCGATTCTAATTTTTTTTAAAGATTTTATTTATTCATGATAGACGGGGGGGCGGGGGGGGGGGTGGCAGAGACACAGGCAAGCTCCATGCCAGGAGCCCGACGTGACGTGGGACTCGATCCCGGGGCTCCAGGATCACGCCCTGGGCCAAAGGCAGGCGCTAAACCGCTGAGCCACCCAGGGATCCCCCTGATTCTTTTTTTTTTTTTTTAGATTTCATTTATTTATTCATGATAGTCAGAGAGAGAGAGAGAGAGAGAGAGAGAGAGAGGCAGAGACACAGGCAGAGGGAGAAGCAGGCTCCATGCAGGGAGCCGGACGTGGGACTCGATCCCGGGTCTCCAGGATCGCACCCTGGGCCAAAGGCAGGCGCTAAACCACTGCGCCACCCAGGGATCCCAATCCCCCTGATTCTAATTTTCACTCTATTTTTAATGGTTTCCCCCACCCTCATCAACCTCATGATTTGGATTATTTTAGAAAATGTAGAGACAAAAAATTAAAAATATGTACTTGTGTTCTGGTTTACTCTTTTCCTATTCTTACCTCTACTCTCTTATTCTTATCTCTACTCTCTCTCTCTCTTTTTTTAAAGTGTATTTTCATTTATTTATTCATGAGAGACACACACAGAGAGAGAGGCAGAGATACAGGCAGAAGGGGAAGCAGGCTCCATGCAGGGAGCCCGACCTGGGATTCAATCCTGGGTCTCCAGGTTCATGCCCTGGGCTGAAGGCGGCGCTAAACCACTGAGCCACCGGGGCTGCCCTCTACTCTCTTTTTAATTCAATTTTTCTCTCTGGTCCCATCTGCTTTATGTTGTTCAATTTTTCATTTTCTTTTGCTGTCTCCCTTTTCTCTGCTATTGATAGACTTGAAATAATCTCTTCTCCATATGAATGGAGTTATTCATGGTGGCTTTTGGAACACTCTCAAGCTCAAACACCATATCATTCCTGTGAGTGCCTTTGTACCTGTCACCCATGAGTCACAAATTTTGTTTTGGATATATTGTCATTGTATCCATTTGCAATGCAAAATGCAGGGGAAAGGGGTTGACTGTAAAGTGTCATGAGGAGACTTATTTAGGAATGATGGGAATTTCTATAGCCTGATTGTGGTACTGGTTATATAACTATATGCAGCTGCCAAAACTCACCAAATATATATTTAAAATTAATGAATTGTATTCCACATCAATTATACTTCAAAAAAAAGTGACTAAGGGGATCCCTGGGTGGCGCAGCGGTTTGGCGCCTGCCTTTGGCCCAGGGCGCGATCCTGGGGACCCGGGATCGAATCCCACGTCGGGCTCCCTGTGCATGGAGCCTGCTTCTCCCTCTGCCTGTGTCTCTGCCTCTCTCTCTCTCTCACTGTGTGCCTATCATAAATAAAAATAAAATAAAATTTTTAAAAAGTGACTAAAAAAGTAAAATTAAGCATGTGTTTTTGACCATGGCCACCTTCTCACTTAAAGTTGCTGTGTGGCATAATTGTTGCTTACACATTTTTTCCTCTCAGGCTTTTCTGAGAACCAGTGTGTGACCTATGGTGTCCTTGTCATTTCCCACCCCCCATCCCAGAGAACAGGCCCTGGAGCATCTGCTCATCCCTGCTCTCAAAAGTAATCACAGCATACACATCAGAGTGAAAAAGGATAAAACACAAATACCGTGGTTTCCAACTAAGGCCTTGTAAATAATAACATATCTTTAAAATATCAATCAAAATGATAAAAATAGCCTCAGTAATCTTGGTGTTTTCAATTCAGCTTGACCAGCTGCTGAAAGATGGCAGCAGTCCACAGTCAGATTTTGCTATCTGAAGGTGCTAGGGTCCCCTCTAGTGCCAACCATGGCCTTAGCATCTCAGGTTGGTCTTTCTCATTTAGAAGGAAACCTAAAGATCTTTTCCCAACATTAATGCTATGTGTATACAGCAACCCATTCATGCATTCTAAGGCACAAGTGAATCATAATAAAAAAAGGAGGGATTACTTAACATCTTTCTATTAGTGAACATGAAGCTACAGCAAAGAATGCCCCTTTTCTTTTTAAATTATTTTTTCCAGTTTTATCAAGATTTTTTAAAAAGATTTATTTATTCATTCATTCATAGAGAGCAAAGAGAGAGGCAGAGACAAGGCAGAGGGAGAAGCAGACTCCATGCAGGAAGCCTGATGTGGGACTCGATCCTGGGTCTCCAGGATCACACCCCAGGCTGCAGGCAGCACTAAACCGCTGCACCACCAGGGCTGCCCAGCTTTATCAAGATTAAACAACATATAGCATTGTATAAATTTAATGTGTATCACATAATGATTTGATATATGCGTATATTGCCAAATGATCACTGCAATAAGGTTAGTTGACACATCCATCACCTCACATAGTTATTTATCATTGTTTTGTGTGTGTTGAGAAATTTTTAGATCTACTATCTTAACAGCTTTCAAATTTATAATACAGTATCGTTAACTGTAGTCACATTGCTGTACACTAGATCTCCAGAACTTATTCATCTTGCATAACTGAAACTGAGGGGGAAACTTAAATTTTGAAGCTTGAATTTTTATAGTGCCATGAAAAAACAGATCCTAGGGCAGGCCTTTAAGTAAGAAGGTCATTGCCTATATCATTCATTATTTTTATATTATTTACTATTAATGAGATACAACTCTAAGGAGAATGCCAATCATATTCTAAATAAAAACTTTCCTTTGATTAGCAAAGCAAATAAGTCTCCTTGCAGAGAATTTGGACTTTCAGGAAAGGTGCAAGAAAATGACAGAAACCATCTGTAATCTTAGCACCCAGACACAATCAATACTAACATGTTGATATATTTCCAGGTTTTTATTCTGTGTGTGTGTGTGTGTGTGTGTGTGTGTAGCTTGTATAAAAATTAGGCAAAATTAATTTTATTGTATGTTTTAGTATGGACATTTCTCCATATCCTTAAAAAGAAAACTTCAAATATATAAATTTTAGTGGCTTCATATTATTCTATTGTATGAATGTATTGTAATATATTTAATCAATTTTATATTTTTATATATTTAAATTTTTTCTTTGAAAATACATAACATGTGAAATAGTTTTTGGTGAGTTGTTTTCTTTTTATTCATGTACCTTTGCTACGTATTTATTTTTTTAATACCTCATTTGATGTCTAATGTATAGACATCAAAGGTATATGAAGGTACACCTGGAGGTATATGAACGTATACCTGGAGAGTATACGTTCATAAATTATTTTAAAATGTCGATTGGTTTCAATTTTGATTTTAGAATGCATATAGTTTGTTCTTTTGAACGTACAGATTGAAATTAATACAAAGAACCAAAAGAGGTACTATTAAAGATTACATGCTTTAATATTAGAGCGCCACCTACTGGTGTATTTTAATATGGCATCCAAGGGCACGTGGGTGGCTCAGTGGTTGAGCATCTGCCTTTGGCTCAGGGCCTGATCCCGGGATCCTGGAATCGAGTCCCGCATCGGGCTCCCCGCATGGAGCCTGCTTCTCCCTCTGCCTCTGTCTCTGCCTCTCTCTGTGTTTCTCATGAATAAAATAAATAAAATCTTTAAAAAATAGCATCCAACAAACTTCAATTAGCTCCTATGTATTTATAAAGTTACTGTAGGGCAGCCCCGGTGGCGCAGCAGTTTAGCGCCGCCTGCAGCCCAAGGCGTGATCCTGGAGACCCTGGATCGAGTCCCACGTCAGGCTCTCGGCATGGAGCCTGCTTCTGTCTCTGCCTCTCTCTCTGTGCGTCTCTATGAATAAATAAATAAATAAAATCTTTTTAAAAAAAGTTACTGTATTTGAAATATGACTGTGGTTAAATTCCTTTAGTGAGCATTAAAGCAATTAGAAAAATGTCATAAGCTTAGATTTTCTTTTAAAGTTCTTTGTGTCAATAAAAATATCAATATTTGCAGTATTTCAACAGTCTAAGAAATGGAAAATCTCATTTCTTGATATAAAGTGAATAGACAAACAGACAAAAGATAAATTGAAAATGGGCGTTAAGGGGATCCCTGGGTGGCGCAGCGGTTTGGCGCCTGCCTTTGGCCCAGGGCGCGATCCTGGAGACCTGGGATCGAATCCCACATCGGGCTCCCGGTGCATGGAGCCTGCTTCTCCCTCTGCCTGTGTCTCTGCCTCTCTCTCTGTGACTATCATAAATAAATAAATTAAAAAAAAAAAGAAAAAAAAAGAAAATGGTCAAGGAGGGCACGTGATGTAATGAGCACTGTTATACGTAACTGATGAGTTATTGAAAACATCTGAAACTAATGGTGTACTACATGTTGGCAAATTGAATTTAAGTAAAAATGAATGAATGAATAAATAAATAAAATTGAAAAGTTAGTAAAATATATATGGTGAATGAAGCCACCAGGCCCAGAAAATTTCATGGGTAAATTTTAACAACTTTTAAAGGAATAGATAATGCTATGCTATTTAAGTTATGTCATAGCAGAGATGTTAGAAATCACCTCTTTGATTTTATAAGTCTAATAAACTGTAATATCAAACTAAAGAAGGATGTACTACAACAAGGAAAACTCTGAGCAATCTCATTTAGGAGCATAGTCCTAAAATATTAAATAAAATACTGATATACTGAATGCAGTAGTATTTAAATAATAATTGTATCATTATTTTGATTTTTCATTTATACCATACCACTCAAATTTTAGAGTCTTAAATCAATAATCACTTATAAGCTGGTGATTCTGTGGGTTTGGCAGTTTGTGCCAGGATCAACTGGACAGCTGTCTTGCTAGTCTGACCTGTAGCTTCAGGCTTCTGGTGGCTCATCTGGGGCTGGGAGGCCTCGAATGTTCTCCGTCACCGGTCTGGCAGTTGGTCTGGCTATTGGCTGGGTCTCTCTCTCTCTCAAGTGGTTTCTCATCCTTAAGGGCAGAAAGAGAGTAAGAGCAGAAACTGCAACACCTTTGGAGGAGGTGTAGATTTGGAAATCACACAATGTCCTGAGGCAACAACAAAAGTTGGTCAAAGCAAGTCGCAAGGTGGCTGAGTTTCATGGGATGGAGAAAGAGACTACCTCTTAATAGAGAGGACGATAATATCACATTGTAAAGGGATGTACATACAAGAATGGGAGGAACTGTTGCAGCCATCTTTGAAAGCAATCTACCAAAATCATTAGATGAGTTCATCTTTGTAAAACACTGACACATAGTGTTATATAAGTATGTAAAAAAAAAAGGGGGATCAGTCCATCCAGTTCCAGGAATGCAAAGAGAGTTTACCATTAAGACAATCCACGGATTATGATTTTGTGGGAAAAAAACACCCCTACCTCTCAGAAAGGGGGTTAATACAGGCAATACAGATAGGCACCTTTCATTAAGGAACTTCAAAGAGATAGGAAAATCGACTATTTCCCCAGTTTTTTTTTTGAACTTTGAAAACTTATGGCGATTTCCAAATAAGATGGTATCTTGTATAATCCTCTCCACTCTATTCCACAGACAGAAATACTTGAAAATGTGCTTTAAAAAAATTTAAAGTACATATACAAGCTGAAGGACAAGAGAAGGCCCAGGGGACAAGAAATGGACAGTGATGAGTGGGAATAAACTGTGCAAACCTTTGATCTTGGCACCGGACTAGGGCTACAGCACCCAGAGCTTCCAGGCCTAATCAAGAACATATCCAAGCACTCTCAGGCTGACATTGCTGGAAAATTGGAGCTGAACTAATTATGCCACATCACCTGGGGTGTAGCTGGAAGTGGACTTCTGCCTATAGCTCCAGTAGATGAGAGGTACACCTGAGTCAGCATGGGGAGGATGCCTATGCAGCTTGTGGACAGAACCTTTGATATTGCTTTGTCTATAATGGGCCACAGCCCCAACCCTCTAATTTGTTCTGTGCCTGGGCGGTCCATTGGGCAGGCTGAACCAACCTCAAATCCATAAGAAAGACTAGAATAGGGTAAAAACTCACATGCAAAACAAGAGCATGAAGCAAAATTTCAAAGCACACCAAGAAATCCATGGTTTTGAGACATTATCATAGTAGTATTTTTTCTTGGGGATAAATTGCTTTCAGATGACATCCTAGAACTATTAATTTACTTACTCAACATATATTATTGAGCATCTACTATGTACCAAGTACTAGTCTAGTGGCTGGGAATAAACAGGGAACAAATCACACAAAAATTCCTCTCTTCATAGAGTTTATTATAGTCTAGTGGGAGGTCATAAGAAAAGAAATATGTCAGGAGTAATTTGGGTAGGAGTTTAGAGAGTTTTAGAGGGACAGACGGATGGCTGATACTGATTCATGCATGGACCCTTAAGCCCCTGAATTCTCTCATTCCAGCTGTCCCTCCACTTGTAATATCAAATACCAATAATTTTATCTTTTTTTATTGAACTACACAAATACAGTGAAAATGAAAAGAAACATAAGGGAAAAATGTGTTTTGTATTTGGATCTCTGTTAAAAAGAACAAGCTGGTAAGACTAAAAGTCAGGAAAGGACATGGTTCATTTCATGTAAAGAGAGTTAGGGGCCTCCAGGGAGGACCAGAGAAGAAAAAAGAATTAACAACTATTCAAGCAGTTTAGAGATTGGATAGACTTGAGGATTTAGCAAGTGCAAGATAGTCACTTTTGTAGCAGCTGAAAATTTTTCTAGTATTTTTTTAAAGATTTTATTATTTATTTATTTATTTATTTATTTATTTATTTATTCATTGAGAGACAGAGAGAGAGAGAGACATAGGCAGAGGGAGATGCAGGCTCCCTCTTGGGGGCCTGATGTGGACTTGATCTCAGGAGTGGGATCACACCCTGAGCCAAAGGCAGACACTCAACCTCTGAGCCACCCAGGTATCCCCCTATGACTTTTTGAGGAAGGCAGTCAAAGCCTTTCATGATTTGGCTCCTCCTGCCCTCTTCAAGCCCACACATCCTTTGGTTCTCTTCCCACCCTGCCTCTCCCGAGCAGCCCCTCTTAGTTTTATCTGTGTTGAGTGTTGGTAGACTCATGAACAGGTTGGCTCTTCCACACCCTTGCGCTTTTTTATGTATCTTGTTCCTTTGCCCACATTTCTAGCAGCAACCCCCACCAAACAATTTATCCATCTTGTAATTCTTTTCCCCAAATTTTGAAGACTCAACTTAACGTCCTCTGAGATGCTTCCCCTCTCTCAGGTGGAGTCATATACTTCTCATCTCTGCTGGCTTCAATCTTGCACGTAATTGTATCATTCTTGTATCATTCTACATGTAGTGCTTTGTAATTATTTCTTAATTCAATGTCTACACCACAGGGCCAACAACCTCTTGAGGGCAGGCACTGTATCCACCAACCTTTCTATTCCCCAGGATCTGGCACAGTGCTTGGCATTTAGTAGGTGTTCAGGAAGTATGAAATTGAATTGGACATCCAGGCTTGTAAGATGAAAGTTCCATTTAGGTCCCTTCTATGAGTGGGGAATACTGCTTACTTCCTCAGTAAACCCCCATAAGAGCAAAACCAGTTTCTCTGTAGCCCTATCACTGCTGGTCTAAGAAGAAATCGCAGAATAACAGACTAATTCATACACTCCAATCAACCACTCTGTGTGTTGCAGACAGGACAACCTGCCCCTTCTAGTTTCATTTTACGGGTGTTGTCATAGCTAAATATTATGCAGCTGAGGAGAAATCATTTCAAGTAGCTGGAGAGATGAGGCTTGATAATTGTAGTGAAGGATGGATTTATTACTTGAACTATACAAAACTACTGTGAAATGTTAGCAAATAACTAGGCCTCAGGGAGCAATAATTACTTTCATTCTACAATTGCAGATGATGTAAAATAAAAGCAACAGAAATTGAAGCTTTAGATACTAATATAACATAAATAGGAAGTGGGGCTAGATAAGACCAGCCAAACAATTTTCTGTCCTCAAAAACTAACGGGGTGATACAATATTTTGGACTGTGAGCCAATGACTTTTGGCATAACTGCTTGACAAAATTCCCCAGTGGAGTTTATTACCTTTGAATCTATCCTTGTAATCCATTTTTTTTTGTAATCCATTTCTGAAGAGGCTTTTTAAAAACACTTTATTTAAAGTGTTTAATTTATTTAAATTAAAAAAGAAAAAAAACCACGTTATGATCAATTGGATATAAAATGTTACCGTCTCAATTGAATCTACCCTGTCTTACCACCCACCTCACTTGTTATGTCTATCTGTACTCAATATTCTGGAGGTGGAGTGGAATCCTTTTATAACAGTCCACAGATTTAATAATCAGCTTTCCCCCCCATGGCACCTTGGTAGTAAATGAAAGCAGTGCCAGGGTAAATGTGAGTGGAAAGAACTCTTCACCAATTTCTTACAGAGGGCTTAAGTTATTTCCTTTAGAAGACTTATTTTTTTATTTTTAAAAAAGATTTTATTTATTTATTCATGAGAGACACAGGGAGAGAGGCAGACACATAGGCAGAGGGAGAAGCAAGGCTCCCTGTGGGGAACCCAATGTGGGACTCGATCCCGACCCGGGGATCATGACCTGAGCCAAAGGCAGACATTCAACCTCTGAACCACCCAGGTGTCCTGAAGACATTTTTTTTTTTTTAATGAAGTGAAAAAGGCAGAAAGGAAAGCTAAATATTTTATATACCTAGGAGTCAGTCATAGAGGTGCTATGAGCTCTTGATAATTTCTACCTACACATAAAAGGATTCTCTTCAGGGAGTCCATGAAGGCATTATTGAATTGTTGATATACTGCAAGAGTCCTCTCTTCTGGAGTCTGGAGGTTTCTATGAAAATTGTAATGAGAATGGAGAATCTGTGATGTCCTGACTCCCCCTGCTCCTATCACATTAACTCCTTTTTCAAAGGCTCTTCTTGTCAATTAGCAACTGCAAGTCTCTGCCTGGAACAGAAACCCTGAGCTCCCCCCCCACCAAAGGTTCTCCACAAACCCAGAAAAAGGAGGCAGAACCAAGAAACAGGTGCACACATGCTGAGGTGACCACGTAAACTGCACTAGTGGAGACAGTGCTCCTGATTTTAACGTCCTGTTACCCGAAGAAGTCAGTTTTCCCGAGAAGTTCACTGACATTTTCTTTTCTGTTTCTTTTCCTTCTTTTACAGTTTATTGTCAATCAGTTACTGAACTACTGTCATTGGTTCTTAAATACGACCCAGGGAATTTCATGGTTCATCCTGAGAAGGCTGTCTGTCCATTCTTCTTGAGCACAACTGAATCTTCTCTCTTGCTCCTTCCCCTCCTGTGACATGCTCATGTCACAAGTCCCAGGAAAGAATAGTTTGCTCCTGATGACTTGCCTTTGCCTCACATGTGATCTCTGATCTCATTTCCTTGCTGAATAATTTTCTGGGTAATTTTTCTTTAGGACCTACCAATACTCATCATTTTATTGTATCTGAGTGAATTTGCTTACATGTTGGCAATTTTGATTGCATACCAAGCACTGTGAATTTTATATTTTGGGGTGCCAGAGACGTTTGCATCACTTTAAATATTTTTCGGCTTTGTTCTGAGATGCAATTAAATTACTTGGAAACAAATGAATCCTTCAGAAGCTGGCACTTAAGGTTTGTTAGGCTGGTCTAGACCAGCCTTTGGCCCCATTACTGAGGTAATACCTCTTGAAGGACTGCGATGGATGCTTGTGTGTTGGAAGGTCTTTCTACCACGGCTGGGGAGCACATGATCTATTTCTGGCCCTATATCAGCTCCAGGAATTGTTGTGCCCCCTCCCTCGGGTGGTTGTTTCCTGGCTTCTGGGAGTTTCCTCATGCACATGCTCTGATCAGTACTCAGCCAAAGAGGGGGATCCCCTGCAGATCTCTGATCTCTCTCTTCTCTGCTATATTAGTTTAGGAATTCTAGCCATCTTTAAGTCCCTGAACTCTGAACTCCATCTCCTCAGCTCAGGAAGACCGTTGGGCTACATTTGAGTGTCTTATCCCCAAGCTATGTTTGGATATTTTCCCCAGGCTGTAAGCTGTGGCAATTGTTGGACTTAGGTCACATGTTTCTCTTCTTATGGGGATCACTGTCCTGTGCTGCCTATTGTCCAATGTCTGAAAACCATCGCTTCATATATGTTGTCTGCTTTCATAGTTGTTCAGGGTGTGAGGGTAAATCTAGTTCTAATTACTCATTAATCATGGCTTATAGTGGAACTTATTCAAATAGAACATTTTGAATTAGGGGTTCTGGTTGGCAGAACATAGCATCATGGTCAAGAATACTAGACCTGTGGGGGCCCGGGGTGGCTCATTGGTCAGCCAGGGTCCTGGGATCAAGTCCCACATTGGGCTCCCTGCAGGAAGCCTGCTTCTCCCTCTGCCTATGTCTCTGTCTCTCTCTCTCTATGTCTCTCATGAATAAATAAATAAAATCTTTAAAAAAATAATACCAGACCTGTCATCAGACTGCCAGTATTCAAATCCTGATGCTTGTGAGTGGCCTAGGGCAAATTACATAATCTCTCTTTGCCTCAGTCTACTCATCTGAAAATGGAGGTAATATGTGCCACAAGCCCTAAAAGTTTGGAAATGACAAGAAATTGAAATTACTTTCAGTAATGGTAGTCTTACTGGAATAAGAATGTAATCGTCTCAGATCTTTGAAAGCTAATGATTATTTTGGTACATCAATTCTAGAAAATTTGGGGGATCCCTGGGTGGCTCAGCAGGGATTGCTGGGTGGCTCAGCAGTTTGGCACCTGCCTTTGGCCCAGGGCACAATCCTGGAGTCCTGGGATCGAGTCCCGCGACGGGCTCCCGGCCTGGAGCCTGCTTCTCCCTCCTCCTGTGTCTCTGCCTCTATGTCTATAATAAATAAATAAATAAATAAATAAATAAATAAATAAATAAATCCTAAAAAAAAAGAAAACTTGTTAATAAATCATTTATATTATTTCCAAAGTCGAATCTCATACTTACTAAGAAAAAAAAAAAACTTTAAAAGACAGGCTATTTTCTCACTTATGAAAGGCCACAAAACCACTCATTTTAAATTACAGCAACTGGATAAAGATAACTAATTCTTTGCAAAAATTTGCAAAAATTCCAAAAATTTGCAAAAATTCCAGTGAGATAATCCACTATTATGGAACCTACCATATTGGGTCATGATTTACACGAATATGAGAATTGTAACATTTAGTTTTTGCTATGTAACAATAAGCTTTAATCTCAGCAGCTTACAACAATAAATCTTTGTTTCCATGATCATGCATCCAGCTTGGCTATGGGTTGCTGATCCAGGCTGGGCCAAGCTGGACTCCAGACTTTCACTCAGGTTTAGGTCTCCTCCCTGGGTATTGCTCCTGAGGCCACCCTGCACATGGCCACCACACTCGTTTTTGAAAATTAAGAGCTTGCTCCTGTCTCCCTCGGCCTGTTCTGTGTTCACTGTTGGAATAATACATCACTGGTGTGAGGGCTTCATCATGTCCTCATGTGTTTGGAGTAGCTGCCTCAGTCTAACTGGCTGTTCCAATTCCTAAGAACTGAAGCTGAGGACAGCCCTGGTGGCTCAGCAATTTAGCGCTGCCTTCGGCCAGGGGTGTGATCCTGGAGACCCGGGATCGAGTCCCGTATCGGGCTCCCTGCATGGAGCCTGCTTCTCCCTCTGCGTGTGTCTCTGCCTCTCTCTCTCTCTTTCTCTCTCTCTCTCTCTGTCATGATCAATAAATAAAATCTTAAAAAAAAAAAAAAAAAGAACTGAAGCTGAGTCTTGGGAAGTGCTAAGAGGTAGCTTTAGTTCCTCAGAATTGAACAAGTGGCTGACTGGTGGGTTTATGGTGCCAAGGAGATGAGGACATCCTGCTTGTTTTTTTTTTTTTTTCTTTTTTAGTCATAGAACTTCAACCCAAAATAAACACAATAATTTTGTATAGTGAACTCAAGAGTATAGGTCATATTATAAGTGAATAGCATCATTTAAAGAAAAAATCCCCCTGTACATACAATTGGTATTGCTCTCATTCGTTTGCTGTCTTGTGCATTATGCTTTCCCAATCTTTGTCTTCTTTCTATTCAGAAAGTCTGATTCTTTTATCTCATTGACTGACCCAGAGACAGTCCCCCTGGGTTCTCTGAGGCGCACAAAGCTGCTCTATTATAAACCGAAATCTCCACTGTTTTGCCTGCTTCCTCAGCACCTTGGGATGCTTATTTCCAGCTACCATCTCTCAGGGAGGAAGTGCCAAGTTCTGCACGTGGTGGTGGCTGCTCATCTTCATTCTTAATTTCTGGTAATTTTCTGCTCCCAAGGCCTCTCCACCAGTCACACTGTACAGCCTCATAATCTGGCTGACTTTCACTATTATAAAAATAATTGAGATTAAGTATTCATTCTCATAAAATATATGGAATTCTTTCTTAAAAAAATATTTTATTTGTTTATTCATGAAAGACAGAGAGAGAGAGAGGCAGAGACACAGACAGAAGGAGAAGCAGGCTTCATGCTGGAAGCCCGATGTGGGACTCGATCCTGGGACTCTGGGATTACATCCTGAGCCAAAGGCAGATGCTCAACCACTGAGCAACCCAGGTGTCCCGATATACAGAATTCTAAAAAGCACTTTTGTTAAAAGATTCAAGACCTGAATGGCATTTTAGAAGTAATTAAATATTTTTCTAACATTTATGTTCCATATTATTCATGCGTATATACCAGAGTATATCTTATATCTACTCTTCAGTCCTTCGTTATTATTTAAGGGGGTTTTTTGTTCTTTTTTTTATAATTTTTTTGTTTTTGTTTTTGTTTTTATGATAGTCACACACACACAGAGAGAGAGAGAGAGACAGAGACACAGGCAGAGGGAGAAGCAGGCTCCACGCACTGGGAGCCCGACGTGGGACTCGATCCCAGGTCTCCAGGATCGCGCCCTGGGCCAAAGGCAGGCGCCAAACTGCTGCGCCACCCAGGGATCCCATTATTTAAGTTGTTGAATATTTTTGGCTCAAGGAAGATGTAATATTCTTTCTAAATTACTTAGTTAACACACTTCTAATATTTACATTAAGTACAAATCAATTTCCTTATCAATTTTGATAGTGGAATGTTAATTATTTTTATATGTAATATTAACGTTTATTTAATTATCATTAATTATTTTAGATTTTTATCATTTTAGAATTATTTTAGAATTTTATTTTTGCAGTTACATACATTTTTTGTTCAACTAAATAGAATTTCAACATAAAAGCACATAAAGATGTTTTTACTTTAGTTTATACCTAAAAGCCTTATTTATATTTGGAAGTAAATATGCAAATAATAATGATAAAATCAGAATGACATGCCTTGTAGCTATTACTGATGTTGTCATAATGGCTAGATATTTTAACCTATGTCATCTTGTGATCATTGACCAGACACAAACTCAGGGATAACTGAATTGATGTTCAAATGGGCATTTGGCTCTTCAAACTTCCAAAGTCTGAAGCCAAAATACAGAGTTTTGGCCAAATATCAAGGATGATTGGTGCATCTCTACATAGATTACAAGTCAAATATCTGAATCAGGTGGTACAGCATGAAATACTCTGATTACATTTGTTATATAAGCCATACATAACTTTCACTTGCTTTAGAATAAAAAGATAGAGCAATTTACTCCCCAGAGGAAACTCTAGCAGTAGTTTCTGGGTAAGATATTGTATGATTTTGCAGATATGGCTAGCTCTTCACCCAGAAGTCATCCTCCTTATTCATAGTATAGAATTAACTCTCTCCAGGAGCTACATTTCCCAGTCTTTCCTGCACCCATTTATTTCCATGTGTCCAGTTCTTGCCAATGCTGTATGAATGAAACTGGTGTGTGTTATTCCTGGGTAAAGACTATAAAGTGGATATGACTTCTCCACACTCTCTTTTTCTCCTTCTGTTGGCTAGATGCAGAAGACTTTAAGACATCTGATCCAAGAAACAGTCTATAGCTGGTCAACAATCTGTTTGACATGGTGGAAAAAGGTAAACTGGGTCTATCGGATCTTTGGAATCTTAATGGAAAATCTTAATGGAAAATACAAAATCAGTCATGGGCATCAAAAGTGGAGGTTTCAAGAAATAAGTGATTATTTGTACCAGGTCGGTTGGTACCTGAGTCTCCAAGTCTAAGATTGGGGTCCTTCTGAGTTAGCAGTGAATGGTACCAGACCTAGATGAAGCCTTGGAAAAGGAGCTTGCTGAAACTGGAGACAGGGGTAAGGTTGTGTTCTAAAAGGATCTTGTTGAGGATTAGAGAGAAAAAGGTACGACAATAGAAGGCCATCCAAGACAAGTGGTCACACATAATGGAGATTTTATGTGGGGTGAGGGCCATCCAATAAGTAAAAGGTATCTAGGGAGGCAGTATGGTATTGCAGTAAGGAGCCCAACTACCTGGCTCTACAACTTGTAGTGTTATCTTAGTTTACTCAATCTGAGCAAGTAGGGGCCAGATCATACTGGTGGCCCAGAACTTGGTGGGCATGGTGAGAAGTTTGTATTTTTTCTTAAGAGTAATGCAAGACCTTAAGCAGCGGAGAAATGTGTGTCCTGTTTACTAGAGTGTAAGCTTTTCTCATTTGTACCTCAAGTACCTAGAACATGCCTGAAAAATGTTAGGTGCTTAATAAATATTTGTTTAATAAATGAATGGAGAAGGCAGGGTGGTGGGAATATGTATATAGATAACAGCTTTATCTGTGTCTATTTCTTTACTTGTATCTGTATCTTTACCTGTATTTGAATCTAGACCTAGGTCACCAGTAGCTGGCTGGAGATTAGCACTAACAGACTTTGCTATGGCTTAGTTCCTTTCTTCAAATGCAAATCGAGATTTTCAAAGAGTTTATTAAACAATTTCTTAAAGAGTATACCTTACGTCACAAAGAGGTCCAAGCTGATGGAGCATTTTATGTAAGCTCTTGAGAAGTTAAAGAGGTAAAATGCAGTTAGATGTTTCCTTGCCACTAGTGAATCAGAAAAAAGAAGCCACTGTCTCTCTAATAGTGAGATGAAAGCAGGTTCATCCATTATCTGGGGCTAAGTGTGGTGCAGTGTTCATTTCCATCAACTCTGATTGAGAATGAACACAGAGAATCCTCAGAGTTGCATTTCCTACTTATTGCTTTCTTCTCTTTTTCAAACTGCTTCTATTCATTTCTGTATGGCTGGATATGAAATGCTTTAGGCATGCTAATTTAATGCTTTTTTTTCCTGGTCTATTTGAAGTCTGCAAAGAACTAAAGATGTATTTTGCATTAATGTTATTAACTTGAGCCAGTCAGGAATTAATGAAGAAAGCTAAAAAAAAAAAAAAAAAAGGCAATGTTTTTGTTTTAAATAAATTCATGTTAATGTATGTGCTTCTGATTGAGTTAAAAGTCCTTAGTACATGTATGATTAAAATAAAAATTCATGAATCCAACAGAATTAAGACAGATGGATGAATGGATGGGAGACATGGTAGGAAAGTTGCAGATGTTTGTTATAATCAATTTAATATCCTGCGTTGAGAAATAATTTCTGAACAAGTCAATTATTATTAATTAGCTTGTAAAGATTTATCTTTTGATCCTTAGCTGTCTTCTGCTCAGCACCTCCGTGGGAACAAGGACATTCCTGGGAGAACAAAGGGCTCCCCAGCTATCAGCTTAATTGGCAGCAATAGCCGGTTTTGGAATTAGCTTCCAATTATACATTTAACAAAAACTAAATATATCTAATGTAGCCAAACTTTTTGGAGAGTGGCAAATTATAGGAGCCAGACATAATAAATCAGTAGTACATCTAATACTTTTTAAAAATTTTACTTATTAATGAGAGACACAGAGGGAGAGGCAGAGACACAGGCAGAGGGAGAAGCAGGCTCCCTCTGGGGAGCCTGATGCGGGACTTGATCCCAGGACTCTGGGATCATGACCTGAGCCAAAGGCAGATGCTCAACCACTGAACCACCCAGGTGCCCTCTAATACTTTCTAAAAATAAGATTCTAAAAAAAAAATTCCCAATATAGTTAACATACAGCGTAATATTTTCAGGGTACATTCTTGTGATTCACCACTTCCATACATCACTGGGTGGTCATCACAATAAATACACTCCTTAATCCCCATCACCTATTTCACCCATTCCTCCAGTCACCTGCCCTCTAGTAACCATCAGTTTGTTCTCAATAGTTAAGAGTCTATTTCTTGGTTGTCTCTCTCTCTCTCTCTTTTTTTCTTTTGATTGTTTTGCTTCTTAACTTCTACCTATTAGTGAAATCATGTGGTATTTGTCTTTCTCTGACTGACTTACTTCACTTAGCATTGTACTCTGTAGCTCCACCCATGTCATTGCAAATGGCAAGATTTCACTCTTTTTCATGGCTGAATAATCTTCCATTGCGTATATATACCACTTTTTAAAAAAAGATGTATTTATTTATTTGAAAGAGAAAAGAGAGAGAGTTGGGGTGGGGCAGAGGGAAAGGGAGGAAGAGAATCCTCAAGCTGACTCCCTGCTGAGTATAGACCTCCAACCTGGGACTCAACAGGGGACTCAATCCCAGGACCCTGAGATCATGACCTGAGCCAAAATCAAGAGTCAGACGCTTAACTGACTGAGCCACCCAGGCACTCCAATATACCACTTTTTTTTTATCCATTCGTCTCTTGATCAACACCAGGGCTCCTTCCATAATTTTGCTATGGTAAACAATTCTGCTGTAAATATTGGGGTGCATGCATCCCTTTGAATTAGTATTTTTGTAGTCTTTGGGTAAATACCCAATAGTGCAATTGCTACATCATAGGGTAGTCCTATTTTTTATTTTTTGAGGAAGCTCCATACTGTTTTCCAGAGTTTATGAATTCTGTTGATCTTTTCAATGAACAAGCTTCTGGTTTCATTTATCTGTTCTACTGTGGTTTTTCCTTAGTTTCTATGTCTGCTTTAATCTTTGTTATCTCCTTCCTTCTGCAATTTTAGGGTTTTGTTATTCTTTTTCTCTAGCTCCTTTAGGTGTAAAGTTAGGTGTTTTTTTTATTTGAGATTTTCCTTGCTTCTTGAGATAAGCCTGTATTACTATAAATGTTTCTCTCAGAACCACTTTTTCTACATCTCAAAGGTTTTGGACTGCTCTGATTGCATTTTCATGTATTTTCGGATTTCTTGTTTGATTTTTTTGGTTAGCCCATTCATTGTTTAATAGCATGCTATTTAACCTCCATGTATTTGTGGTATTTTCAGATTTTTTTTTTCTTGTGCTTAATTTCTGATTTCATAGCATTGTGGTCTGAAAAGATGCATTGTATTATGTCAGTCTTTTTGAATTTGTTAAGATTTGTTTTATGCCCTAATATGTGATCTACTTTGGAGAATGGTCCATGTACACTTGAAAAGAATATGTATTATGCTTTTTAGGATGAAATGTTCAAAAAACAAAAAGGATGAAATATTTTAAATATACCTGTAAAATGCGCTTGGTTCAATGTGTTGCTCAAAGCCATTGTTTCCTTGTTTTTCTGATTGTGTGATTTGTCCATTGATATAAGTGAGATGTTAAAGTCCTCTACTATTATTGTATTATTTTTTATTAGTTCCTTTATATTTGTTATTAACTGTTTTATGTATTTGGGTGCTCCTATGTTGGGTGCATAAGTATTTATGATTGTTATATCTGCTTCTTTGATTGTCCCTTTTATTATTACATAATGCCCTTCTTTGTCTCTTGTTACAGTCTTTGTTTTAAAAATTTGTCTTGTCTGCTGTAAATATTGCTACTCTGGCTTTCCTTTGATATCCATTTGCATAATAAATGCTCTCTATCCTTTCACTTTCAATCTTCAAGTGTCTTTAGGTCTGAAATGAGTCTCCTGTAAGCAGCATATAGATGGTCTTGTTTTTTTAATCTCCTCTGTCACCCTGTGTCTTTTAAAAAACATATTTATTTATTTATTTATTTATTTATTTATTTATTTATTTATTTTAGAGAAAGAGAAAGAGAGAACAAATGCGCATGAGTGGGGAGGGAGCAAAAGGAGAGGGAGACTCCTTGAGCAGACTCCCTGCTGGGCAAGAAGCCCAACACAGGACTTGATCCCAGGACTCTTGAGAACATAACCTGAGCCAAAACCAAGAGTTGGCACCCAATCAGCTGAGCCACTCAGGCACCCCCACACTGTGTCTTTTGATAAGAGTGTTTAGTCCATTTACATTCAAAGTAATTATTGATAGATATGTATTTATTACCATTTTATTACTTGTTTTGTGGTTGTTTCTGAAGATTTTCTCTGATCCTTTCTTCTCTTTCTCTTTTCCATCGTTTGCTGGTTTTCTTTAGTGATATGTTTGGATTTCTTTCTCTTCATTCTTCACATATTTATTAGTGGTTTTTGAACTGTGGTTACCATTAGGTTTGTATATAACATCTTCTTCATAGAGCAGTCTAAATTAAGTTGATGATTGTTTAAGCTTAAACTCATTCTCTCCTCTCCTCCCCTCTCCATGTTTTAGGTATATGGTGTCATATTTTATATCCTTTTATTTTGTGATTTCCTTGACTGATTTTTATATAGAAATATTTGTTTTTACTGCTTTTGTATTTCCTACTGTCACTTTTTCTTTTTTTAACACTCAAAGAATTCTGTTCAATATTTCTTGCAGGGCTGTTTTGTGGCCATAAGCTCCTTTAGTTTTTGTTTGTCTGGGAAATATTTTTTCTCACTTTCTATTCTGAATGATAGCCTTGCTGGATAGAATATTCTTGGTTGCAGATTTTTCCCATTCAGTATTTTGAATATATCATGCCACTCTCCCTGGTTTGCCATGTTTCTGCTGAAAAATCCATTGAGAGCCTGTGGGGTTTCCCTTATATATATAACTGCCTTCTTTTGTCTTGATGTTTAAATTATTTTTTAGCACTGTATTTTTCCAATGTAATTACAATATGTCTTGATGTGGATCTGCTTTTATTGATTTAGTTGGGGGTCTCTGTACTGCCTGGATCGGGATATCTGTTTCCTTCCCCAAATTAGGGAAGTTTTCAGGTATTATTTCTCCAAATAAGTTTCTCTCTCTTCTTCTGGGACTCCTATAATATGAATATTATTATGTTTGATGGAGTCACTGAATTCCCTAAGTCTACTCTCATTTTGCATAATTCTTTTTTCTCTCTTTTGTTTGACTTGATTACTTTCCATCACTCTGTCTTCTAGGTTAGTAATTCATTCCTCTGCTTCTTCCAGCCTTCTGTTCTCTCTATCAAGCCTGTTTCTCATTTCATTTACTGAATCGTTTATCTCTGCTATGTTATTCCTTGTCTTGTTAAGGGTTTCACTGATGCTTTCCACTCTTTTCTCAAGTCCAGTGGGTATCTTTATGATCCTTACTTTATTTTTTTTTAAATTTTTTTTTTAATTTTTATTTACTTATGATAGTCACAGAGAGAGAGAGAGAGGCAGAGACACAGGCAGAGGGAGAAGCAGGCTCCATGCACCAGGAGCCCGACATGGGACTCGATCCCGGGTCTCCAGGATCGCGCCCTGGGCCAAAGACAGGCGCCAAACCGCTGCGCCACCCAGGGATCCCTGATCCTTACTTTAAATTCTCTCTCAAGCATGTTATTTATATATATTTTGCTTAGATTTCTGGCCATGGCCTGGACATCTAATAATTTTGAATCAGCGGCTATTCACTAAACAATAAAGAAAATGGTCTATTTTATTTAACTAAACGTTTATATTTATTCACTACAATCCTTTAAAAAATTGCTCTTCCTTTCTCCTTTCAAAAGAGAAATATCAAAAATCAAAATAATATGATTAAGTATAGGGGCTTGTGAGGCTAATGGACTGGCATTGGGATCTCTCTGTCTTCACCAGCTGAAGAATTAGGGCAAATTTTTCAGAGTTTTCATTTTTTTTCTCAAGTAAAATGGTACTACTGAACCCTCAGAGGTCTCAATAGTAGATGAAGCCTAGCATATAGGATGCACTCCATGAAGAGCTATATTATTATTACATTGTTATTAACAATATATAAATAAGAAAAGATAGAAGAGTAAAAATTAACATAGTCCCTTAATATTGGTATGTTTTCTTCTAATCTTTGTTTTCTATACATATTTGCAGGAGAAATGAGTTTGTGTTGTACCCATTTTTTTCTCTTGTTTAACAAAATATTGGCAATATCTTTAAACATTCTATATTAGAAGTTTTATAAAAGATTTTACTATTATGTTTTTGTGAGATAAGTTTGTGATAACATGTCAGGGTTTTAGAATTTCCATCCTCTTGGGTGACAAAAATTTCTACCTGTAGGACTAACTAGGTAGGGGCTACCACTACTGGCTGCAGCCTGGTCAATAGCATCTATTTCTTTCATCAGTAAACATTTATAAAAATATATGGGGGAGGAGTGATTCTTGAGAATGAAGAACATTTTTTTTTCAATAGCCTGGAAGCCAATTTTTATTTATAGCATAATCAAATGCTAATGAAGATTTAAGTAATTGGATTCTTCTTAGACCAGACACAGAGTAAAATGGAAAAGTCTAAGGTAAATGTTAAAGATGAAAACAATGTTTCACAGAAATCCAATCTCAGGATAGCTCTTCTGTTTATGATATGGCAATATCTCATCTTCCTTTATCCCCTCCTTGAGCTGTTTTTGCATAGGAGGATGTACATGTTTGGTTGCAATAATATAATTGCACCAGAAACTTTCTACAAGCAGGAGAAATAAGGTTAAGCATATTAAAATTCTTTTAAAATGTGGGACAAGACTGGGTTGGTACATTGTCACTGGCCTTTAATCCCCCTCTTCTAGATTTTGCTTTGTGATGTTAGGGCTCAGTCCCTACAAACTTCTCCTTTGTCAGCTAGATCTGTTACACTCTATTTAAAAGAGCCAGGAAGTGGAGACCTGCTTCTTGTTGTTCCTGTCAGTGTTACCACAGCAGTGGTTCACCCTGGCAGTGACCATTGATCCCAGCAGTAAGCAGTTCTTTCAGAACCAACCTCAGTGCCCTCCCTTGGAGAAGACCACTGAGTTAGGCAGCACCTCCCCCCCCTGAGATCTGGATGCCAGCTGTAGGGGTCCTTCCTTCAAGCTTTTGAGGTTTAATACTTTTGAACTCTTCCCTTTGTTGCTCTTGCTCCAGTGGTGGGAGGGGTGGGAGTTCCCTCCTTGCAGTTATATCTCTGTATTACCTCTGGGTGGACCCTGTTGTATTTCCAGCTCTCAAGTACCTGGTTAACTATTCCTTATGTTAAGTTCTCCTTGCTAAAATATCTGGTGTATTTCTGCTTCCTGACTGGATGCTGCTTAATACAAGGACCAACAGCAGGCTGGCTTTGTTACTTGATTCACACTCTTATTCCACATGGCTATTAGTTTCTCCAGTGCTTCTCAGCTGGTGGTGGGTGGCCACTGGGGGGCTGCTAGATTAGCATAACACTTACAAAGAATTTAAAACATAATTTACAATACTCCAGCAATTTGTGTTCCTATGAGGGTTTTCTATATATGTAAACTTGTGTATTGTATATGATAATACAATACCTGTGAACAAGAGTGCTTTAGGAATAGCAGACGTCTGTTTCTTTTCCAGTAAACTCCATATAATATACAGAAAGTCACTTTCTAAAAAACATGATTTGATTCATGTTTTATTTATATGTCTATCAAGTAAACAATTTAAAGAATTTCTTGCTGCATTTTCGTATGGAAAACAATAAACCTCAAACAAGAAGTTGTATTTTCTCATGTGATTTAAATAGAACATCCTGTTAAATTGGCTTCTTTGACCTAAACTTATCTAAAAATGCTCAACTGGCTCCTTCAAAGTGATCAACTCATTTCACCTAAGAAACAGTTCTCTTTGAGTATAGAAAGGAGACCAAGCTCTAATCACTCCTGAAAGAATTTCCGAAGAGCTAAGATCAATGAATTAGATGAGAATGCTTCCTCTTCCATCTGCTATAGGAAAAACAAAAGCAGTTTTTTTTCTCTTTTTCCCAATACTCTCTCTCAGCCTTTCTCTGAGTCCTTCCATCACTCTCTCTCCTCACTGCTTGATTTTAAGGCAGACATTTAAAAGGAAGCCATGGATAAGAATAAAGCTAGTTTGACTTTCATTCAGTAGCAGTTCTATTGGTAAATGCGACCTAGGGCTACAACACCTTGAAATGATTTCCGTGCCTCTTTATCATCTTCTCTAGGGATTTCTGAAGTGTGCTATCTTTCAGGTGTCATGTGAACCAGGTTTGTTGTTTCTCCACAACTGGGTTGGAATTGAAACTATTATGCACTGTCGAAGAGTAGGAACAATTGTGCTGGGATGGACATCACAGGGAGAGGAAGAGAGAAGTATGTTGGACAGGAAGATAAAGCAGAGAGGTAAGGGAGGAATGTGAGCATTTCCAGCTTGTCCTTTGGTCATTTTGAATCATCTCCTCTTTCAGCTAATATTGACAGGCTAAGTCCAACTTGAGGGAAATACGTAATTCAGAGGCTCTCCCTGGGACCTTGCTATCTACAGAGAGGTAAGGCTTTCAGATGAGGTTACCTTCTTTCAAGGCTTTAAGACATTGAGTTAAAAAAAAAAAAAAAAGTGTGCCTTTGAGTGCTTCCCATAGCTTGGGCATGTTACTATTGTCCTCTCTAAAATGAAATTGATAGCACTGAATGTGCTCACCGGGTTGATGTCTTTATTTATTGGAAGGGCCTCCGTTGTCTCTGCCATTTTGTTTCTATTTATTCGTTTCTGATAGTTTCCTTTTTATTCTGATTCATTGCCCAGGCTATTTTATAATAATAATTTTCCTACAACTGCTGCATATGTAACATAAACTAGTTCCCTAAGACCCATCTCCTTCCTGCCATCCCACTTTGTATTATTTTAAATGCTTATTTTGGATATAATGGGACTGGTGAGGAGAAAGGTTACAGTTTGTACAAAATGGGATTAAGCTTTGTCCCTATAAATGCCGTGGGGGTTGGGGGTGGATATGATCCTAGCAGAGTTCTATTTACATGAGAACTGAAGTTACTCTTGGGTGAGAACTCATTCTAAGGAGACCTAATAAGAAAGCTTGAGTTGTCAAGGACTTCAGCTTGATCACAGCTTGGGCATTACTTCAAGCCACCATGTGGTTACACGAGGACTTCAGTTCAGGTCTGGAGGTGTTTATGAGAGCAACAGAGTCGGGCACATTGTGAGTCCTGGTGAGCCACTCATTGGCAACTCCACGAATAACAAGAGGAAACTTTGCCCAGGGTGGAGTTCTCATTTTGCTGGGTGGAGCAGAGAGGGAAACCAGTGAATTTGGAGATATTACTCTTTCTGTGATCTTTATATGACCTAGAAGCTATAAAGCCTGAGACACTCAGGTTGTGTTTTATGTAGTGTTTTGTCTTTCCACGCGCATGGTAAATTTCCTAAAAAAACAGGGGACAATATGTTCCCTCATATTCATCTCCCTGATGTGGCTCTAATTCTGTCTTTTGCCATTTCTCATCTGGATTATCATAGTTGTCCCTGTTTCCCCACCCTCAGTCTTACATTCCAACCACTCATTCTCACTGCCACCAGAGTGCTCTCTCAGTAACAGTCAACCCAAATCAGCAGGCATGGTCTGCACTTACCTCTTCTCCCCCAACAAATACCTTTGAAACAATGGAAGAAATATACAATTAAAACAAATTCATCACAGAGATAGCCGCAGAAGGAGAGGAAATGTCAGAAGAGAAATTTCTGGGATGTGAAAAGCAACCATTCATAACTGAGACATTTATGATACCACAAGCAAAAGAGGGGATTCCTGGAAAACCGTGATTGTAATGCAGGAGGAGTTTTCTGAAAAAACATTATCTTTTTTTAGGACAAGAATTAAAAGTCACACAGAATTTACTCAGTTCAGGATGTCCTGTTTTTGAAAAAATAATTACAGATAATTTTGTACTGGTTTCCATAACCTGATCACGTAAAT
Source organism: Vulpes vulpes (assembly GCF_048418805.1). Lineage (NCBI taxonomy): Eukaryota > Metazoa > Chordata > Mammalia > Carnivora > Canidae > Vulpes > Vulpes vulpes. The sequence goes on from NC_132780.1 coordinate 186,612,565, forward strand.
TTTTTGATTCCTAGCATTATTTTACTTTGTTTCCCTAAGTAAAACAAAACAGTTTACCTAATAATATTAGTCAAGTCACTGGATTTTTTTCTTTCTTTTCTTTTCTTTTCTTTTCTTTTCTTTTCTTTTCTTTCTTTCTTTCTTTCTTTCTTTCTTTCTTTCTTTCTTTCTTTTTCTTTTTCTTTCTTTTTTTTTTGTGGGAAGGGGTATAAAAAGTCAGGGTACCAAAAAAATTCAGCTTCCTGTCTGACATGGAGCTTGGAGAGAGGTGCCTGTAGGGAGTTGGGAGGAAAGCATATGGAACAGTGGAAAAAGGACTGAGTTCTCTTATGGGAGGAGACTGCTGTGGCAGTTGGTGCCTTGGGGTTCAGCCCAACCCCTCAGCCTTTTCCCGAGCTACGGAGAGAGATGTCTGGGATCTGAGGGTGTCCTATCCTGGGGACCAAAGATTGGAAGTGAGAGGTAAGAGGTGTCACTTCATTTCCAGTCTTTTACACTTCAAGAAGAGTCACTTACACTTTTTTGTTACAGTGATGAATTTTAAATGGAAACATTTAAAATTAAGTGAATTAAGCATAGTACAAACAGTATAAAATTAAGATGTATAACCTCATAATATAGCTGGATAATGATTGGATTGTACTTTCTCTACCAAACATTTGATTATATGCTTTGTGCAGAAGTACAAAATACAGGTGACTTTTTTCTTATTGCAGTTTACAAATTTCCTAAAATAGCATAAAGTACTTTTATGGGTAAAAACTTGTTTTTTTAAAAAATTCCTTTAATATAGAGTTTTTATTTATTTTCATTTTTAGTTTTCATTTTTTAGCTTTTGGTGATACTTGAAAAAATATTTTTATTATGTGCATATGTTTTTTACAAAAATAAAAAATATTGCCCTCCATCTGAACCCACACAAGTGCATTATATGTAATTTTGGGTGTACACACACATACACACACGGAGGTACTGCACCCGTTTTTGGTTTTTGTTTTTAGCCAACTTTTAATTTTAGAACTTAGTATTATTTTTTTGGTTATTTATTTTTTCATGAGACATACACAAAGAGAGGCAGAAATGTAGGCAGAGGGAGAAGCAGACTCCCCAGGATCACAACCTGAGCCAAAGGCAGATTGTCAACCACTGAGCCATCTAGGCTTCCCTAGAACCTAGTATTAAACTAAGAGAAAAATTGCAAAGTTAGCATACAAAGTTCTTACATACTTGATTCCCAGTTTCCCTAATTTTTAGCATGTTATATCCATATATTTGTCACAGTTAATGACAGTTTTCGACCTTGGCTGCACATTAGAATCGTCTGGAGCATTTTGAAATATTTCATTGTCCCAGCCACACTGAGCACCAATTAGGTCAGTATTTCTGAAAGTAGAAACCAGGAATCAGTATTTTTTTTTTTTTACAGTTCTCCAGGTGATTCCAATGTATAGTTACGGTTGATGACTATTGCTCTAAGGGAAATAGGATGGGAGAAGCATTTTTTTTTTTAAGATTTTATTTATTTATTTGAGAGAGAGAGAAAGAGACAGAGTACCAGGGAGTGAGAATGACTTGGGGGCAAGGGCAGAGGGAGAGGGAGAAGCAGACTTCCTGTTGAGTAGGGAGCCCGATGATGGGCTCCATCCCAGGACCTGGGGATCAAGACCTGAGCCAAGGGCAGATGCTTAGCTGACTGAGCCACCCAAGCACCCCAAAGAGTTTTTTTTTCCCAAAGAGTTTTTATGTGACTGAAAAATGAGATTTTTTGAGAGCTGAGAAGAGAAAGCCTATGCTTCCCAGAGAAGCAGGTAATTTGCCTGTGTTTCTGGCAACACCCCAGAGAAGGATGGCTGCATGCTGCCCCCTTTGGGGCTATTAGACCAGATGGGCCTTGAAAGGTTTCCAGCCTCACAGGTGATTCCTATATTCCACATTGCACTTAGAAGGAGCAGAGAAGGACCTAGTAAGATACATCTCGGTGGTTTGGCCAAGGAAATGGCCAATTATCAGAGGCACACCCTCCCCTCCATGCCTTCTCTTCCTTTGAAATTGTATAAGCCCAGGAATCTTTATAGGATCTTGAATTTGGGAGTTCAGGAACCTCTAACTATTACTGAATTTCCCTACAGCCTCATTAGATGGAATCCCAAAATGATATTAGGTTGATTTGTAGAGAATAAACATATGTGATATTTCTGAAAACACATGCAGGTCTTAATATGTATGGAATGAATGAATTAAAGTACCGTTTTCACACACTCAAAGACAATACAAGGGCAATACATCAAATATTGTCTCTAATGCTAAGAGAACTCATCTTAATTTTTCTGTCATTCACTTGTAGAAATATAGTTCCTGTATGCTTCCATACAAAATACAATAATGAGCTAATCCCAACAATGACAGGAATTCAGTGTGAGTCATAAAAATTGAGAATGCAACTATAACAGGCCATTGAAGCCAGATTCAGAATGATTGTTGAATTAGCAAAGGGCTCCATCTGCTGATAGTTTATGTACACAAGAGCTGGGTAAGGGTTCACACTGGCTGCCTTTTAGGCAACATTCCCTATGTATGGTAGCTTTCCCTGTGCCATCTTAGGGAAGATCACAGAGGGCTCAGGTGGTTCACTGGAGAGAGTGGGGGCAGTTGGGTGAGGATAAGAGATCTATGAGTTTTTGTCTTGCTCTGTGGAAAGTTTCCTGCAAAAGGCCATGGGCTGTGGCAGGTGCTGTGGATTCCAACACGTCAAAGCCTCTTTTCAGGAGACTTATCATAAGCAAAATGGGATGCATCACCAGCCTTTCAATGTCTGGTGCGAATCTCATTCTCTAGGTGAGTCTTATTTGCTGAAAGAAAATGGTTTTTCTTTCAACTATCTTTATATGCATTCCATAGTTCTTCACTTTTTCACTCCAGTTTAAGAGATTTTATCTATATCATACAATGATCATTTTTTCGTTTTTGTTTTTTTTTAAGATTTTATTTATTTATTTATTTGAGAGAGAGAGTGAAAAAAAAAAAGAGAGAGAGAGCATGTGCTGAGGAAAGAGCAGAGGGGAAAGGAGAGGAAGAGCAGAATTGGCACCAAATCTGGAGTCCCACCCAGAACTCGATCCCATGGCCCTGAGAGCATGACCTGAGCCAAAGAGTCAACCAAGAGTGGGAGGCTCAATTGACTGAGCTACTACAGTGATCATTTGTGATATAATTATCTCATTGGTCAATTTTTAAAAATTTCTCAAAAATGATTTTCAGTGAGAAAAACTGGAATATCCTGACATAATTAAAATGACCAGATTGGATTGATAAAAGAAAAGCAAAACAGCTATAACAACAAAAAACAAAGTTTTATTTAGCCTGTGTGATCTTATTTGGAAATCAATATATTATTTAGGTCTGATCTTTTCAGTATTGGAAATAGCCTTTGCATCCCTATATCTTCACTACCACTTCTGTAGTAGTGAGGAGAGAGGATTGCAGCTTGGGGTCCATTGATGGATGTAGGAAAACAAAGTGAAACCTAGTTACATTTGCACTGTGCTGGTGCTGGAACAGTAAGCTTGACTGTATAGGGTCCAGGTGGTGTGGTACCAGGATGAGATGGGGCTGGGGACTGCCTCTATTCACCTTGTTCTCTGCTTTGAGCTACATTATACAAGTTATTAGAGGACAGCAGAGAATAATGTCATTATACACGACACTAGTCCCCTTCATTAGCACAGGTATATACAGATTATTAATAATTGAATTTGACATTAAGGAGGATAATTAGTGTGGTATTCTGTTTAGTTCAAAGTCTTGCCACCTTTTGATCTCTTCTACTTCTGCCTTTTAGTTAAGATTCAGTCAGTGATATGCTGATATCCTGACTCTCTGGGGAAAAAAAAACAAACCCACAAATTCCCTGCTTTGCAGTGTTTACCAATTTCCATTGTGTAAATACTTCCATCATGGCTGATTACAAGCTACCAACATGATGTCACTGAATGTGGAGTTGGAAAGCGATAGAAAAAAATTGGCTTTTGTGAGCTGGATAGGGCCAGTGCATCTCAGACTACTCCAGCCAGTTGTACCCTCTAAGGTTGACAGGTATTGGGTTTGACCAGGATATTGCTTAGCCTATGGCTGTGATCAAGAGGCCTCTATGACCTCAGGGCATATCCCTGCAGTTATGGAGAGGCAGGGATTTAAAGAGCAGACTTAGAAACAGTCTAGCCATAAGCCACTTAATTTTTTTTTTGAGAAATGGTCTTTTCTTTTGCTTCTTTACTGCCATTTACTATTTTATTCTGCCTTCTATTTTTTTTTTTTTTTTTCTTTTCTAGCAGGTAGTGCAGCACATGGAAGGCATACTGGAATCATGACACAAGTAGTTTTAATTTTCAAGTCAGCCATGTGTGAGTTATGTGATTTTGGGTCATCCATTTAATTTTTCTGAGGCTCAATTTTCTTATCTTTAAAGTGGAGAAAACATGTACACCAAAGTGTTGTTGGAAGTATTGATTAGGATAACACCAAAACAAGGAGCATGTAGAAGGGACTAAATAAATGCTAGTTCTTACTATTGATAATCCTAATTTGTCTCTATTTACTCCCAGCCCTGATTATCTTTCCATTCTTCCCTTTACTTGGTGTGCCTCCTGGTTGGTTTCCATGATTTTCATGTGAGCTTTATGCTACTTTATGGAAGAGATGCTTTGTGACAGAAAGGTCATAATCTTAATATACAAGGCTGATTATATTCTGTTTGTGGAGACTCCTAGGACACATTAGCCTACTAAAAGCTCTGAGAAGTCCTATAGGAAAATCATAATCCCATTTAACTATGTGATCTAACATCTTTTTTAAGATTTTATTTATTTATTCATGAGAGACACAAAGAGAGAGGCAGAGACATAGACAGAGGGAGAAGCAGTCTCCCCACAGGGAGCCCGATATGGGACTTGATCCTGGAACTCCAGAATCATGCCCTGAGCCAAAGGCAGACACTCAACTGCTGAGCCACCCAAGCGCCCTGATCCAACACCTCTTGGAGTTATTTGACTACAGTCTTTTATGTGTATATATATGGGTGTATGGAAGATGTCTGTTAATAACCCAAAGTACCAGAGTTCTGTGGAATGCACTTGAGGGAATGCTCTTCTGGGTGATTCACAGAGTTGGGTGAGTGTCTTCCCCAACTTACCCCACTGTAGGAAATACAATGAAATCTAATGAGTTTCTCATTAAGAAAGCTTCTGTTCCTGAGAAGGGCTGCACAAGTATTAGAAGGATGCATCCTTCTAAAATACCCCATGGGTTTGCCTTTATTAGAGCCAAGAGAAGCATGTTTTATTAAGCTATCTAACTGAACTATTATGTACTAAAATATGTTACACCAATGAAACTTATATTTAATTTGTAGCTATCTCATTGGAGTCCCAAACACCATAATCATTACTTGATTAAGGAATCTAAATGGTGTTGAGTAATTATCTTCCAAAGGTGAACTTCCAAACACATCAGGTAAGACCTATAGATGCAAGGAGTCACTTGATACTAGTTTCCTAAATTTGTAGGCAACTGCCTCATTTTTAATTTTTCTCAATTGCCAGTAAGTTGTCCTTTTTGAATTTCATTGATGTTATATGCAGTCTGATGATTCTTGTGCAAGTTAATTTTTATTAGGCACAATTCCAGTGCACCTGTGAAGCAGTTTTTATTTCCATAAACCAGAAAGTAATTAAGAATTGGAAAGCTATAAAATGGGAGTTTGAAGAAGTGGTCTTTGCTTGGAGTGCTGTTGCTAGGAAGTGAATATTCCATGAGAGGAATATTTGGGAAGGAATTGATTACCATATTCTTTAAGGTATAGAAAACACTAAGAAAACACTAAGCAGGTGATTTTTTTTTTCTTAGAGAAGGTACTGGATGATATTCTCAGGTATGAAATTTGAAAATACTTGCTAATAAGCTTTTTGATTTCTGACTCAATACACTTGGAAAAAAGTAATGCCTACATTCTCCTTCATGGTTCTGTGTTTCATTAATGTAAAATAATTAATGTGACTTTTCTTGCTTGCAAGATCCATCAGTGCTATTCAACGTAAGATCCAAGGTCAAAGTTCAGCTGGAAATTGTGCTAAGCAGTTTGGAACAATTTTGAAGAAGTGAATGGGCCTCATTTTAATGTGTAATTAGTGGATTTATCACAGTCCTGACTCTAATATAGTTTTGAAAGTAAATAAATTATTCATTAAATGCAAATGGTTATATTTTGCCACTTTTTTCTCTACTGTGCCCTGGTGAGGGAGAGGAAGCATTAATTTTTATTTCAGTTACTTATGAATATTTCCAAAATGTCAGCCTCTGAGTGATGCATGCTGGCGGCATGCTCAGAATTAACATGGAGCTGTGACAGTCTCTGAGGCCAACAATTTAAATCTAGATTGAAATACTTGTAGGCATGACCCACAGAGGAGGGCCTTCTGAGAATAGATGACAAGGTGGAACCAGAATCTGGAGCTACATGAGTTCCTCAGAATGAAGCAAGTCAAACAAGGGAGGGATTTATGGTTGGGATAGGGAGTCAGTAAGATATGATACCTGCAGCAAATAAAGGCAGACAGGGCAGGGGAGCGGGATGTAGGTAGAGAGATTGATCACACAGCAAAAGGGGCACTTGGGTAGGGGCCTGGGAATCAAGAATCCTAGATTGTAGGACTCAATTGCCTGTGTGCTGTTGAATCCATCCCTGCCTTTCTCCAACTCTGCCTGTGCCACAAGGCCTGCCCCCTCCACACTGCAAGTCTCAGACTTCCTTACTCACTGGCTTCTGGTTAGGCTTGGCTGGTGGAGGAAGTGGTGGGAGATTGGAGGAAGAGAGGAGAAAAAAAGCCACTGGTTGTGTCTCCTTTTCAGTTCCAGCTGCTGCTGGTGTGCCCCCTTTGTAGGTCCACATCCCACACCCAGGCTCTGAGGTTCTAATAATACCTTCTTCCTTTGCTCTCAGCTGAGGGGTGGAAACAGTCTCCTGTGGTTTTTATTTTCTGGGTTGCCTCTCCACTCCGTGTTTCAACACTCCCTATGGCTTACATCTGGCTTGCTTCAATCATTTTTATTATCTACCTGGACTTCAAAGGCATTTGAGTTTGAGGTTCTTGGTCCAAGTTCATTCAAATGTTTGATGGGCTTATGTATGTCTTTTTTAAAAAATTCCCTTCCTTAGCAGTGCCTGGCACACACATGAGTTCACAAATGCTTGTTCAATGAACAAATGGATGAAGTGGGGCGTGGAGCCCTCGAAGCCTCTGTCAGATTGGGTCTGGGGTTTGGGAATGCTCAGGATCAGAATGGCGTGTCCTGACAAGTGGGCTTCCACGGTTTTTGAAGGCTATTTGAATTGATACTGGTGTGGGGCAGCTGGAGCACTGTCTGCTCAGCAACTGCGTCATTTTTATCCTTGGAGGCACCTCAGGAGAAGCTCTGGGGGCTTCATGAAGTAGTATTTCAAATGACAGATGCAGAGGCTATGTTGTTAGTGTGTGGTGACAAAGACTGGCTCAAATCCCAACTTTCACCGCAGAATGCTGCATTACTTACTTCAGTTTCCTCATCTATAAAATGTGAATTATACTGCCCATCTAGTAGAGCTGTTTTTAAAATGTATGCAAAATGCTTGAGACAGGTCATGTGTTTAATAGGTGGGAGTTATTATTTGTCATCCTCTTTCAAAATAAATCAAAGGTGTCAGGGTGTCTGGGTGGATCAGTTGGTTAAGTGTCAGGCTCTTGGTTTCTGCTCAGGTCTCATGACCTCAGGGTCATGAAATGGAGCCCTGGGTCTGGCTCAGTGTGTAGAGTCTGCTTGGGTTTCTCTCTCTCTCTCTTTGCCCCTCCCCACTGTGCTCTCTCTCTCAAATACATAAAAATAAATCTTAAAAAAAAAATAAAGTGAAGGTGTCAACACAGCTTAGTGGCTTGTTACAAGGGTAGATTCTAAGAGAAGGCATCTGTTTCATGGAATAATTTCAGTATTTTTATTTCTGGTATTATCAGAGAGGACAGTATTACTCTAAAATATTAAGGTATTTGCATGTACATGAATGAATTAGACTATAAATAGGACCTCATTTGGTTAGAAAGTTTCCGAATTGCTATATAGTGCATTCATTTTAACAACTAGACATAAGATTATGAAAATTCATCTTAAAGCAAATCTGGCAATCTCATTTCAAATTTTGAATTATTTTTTTATCTTATTATCTTTGATATTGTTTATTTCAATATTATTTTTCTTTTACAGAAAATCAAAGTGGTTTACAAGTAGTATCTTCTTTTAGTGAGTCTTATATACTATCCAGTCTGTATAAATATGAAGCTATTTCTGTATTTTTAGCTCCAATGATGATTTGTTTATATGAGTATAGGTCTAAAATGTTTCCTTGCCAAAACTTATATGAGAAGTATACTTTCTAATTCTTATCATTTTAGGAATCTATTCATTTAGCAAAATGCTTTTGTCATAAATCTTTTCACATATATGCATATGTATGCATATAGAATTTTTATGTGTATATATAGTGTTATATATATATTTAAAACAATATGTGTATATAGTTAACACTATGGCATTTTTTTAAAGATTTTATTTATTTAATCATGAGAGACACAGAGAGAGAGAGAGAGGCAGAGACATAGGCAGAGGGAGAAGCAGGCTCCGTGCAGGGAGCCCGATGCAGGATTCGATTCCGGGTCTCCAGGATCACGCCCTGGGCTGAAGGCGGCGCTAAACCGCTGAGCCACCGGGGCTGCCCCACTATGGCATGTTTATCTGAATGCTGAGACAGTAAATTTTTGTTTCAAAGAGATTTGAAAAAAACACTTGGTTATGTGAATGGTAGGAGGTCCCTCCTTTCTTATACAACTTATTTTCTTTTTCTCCATACCTTCCCAAAGGGGGTGCTAATCTGACCAGATTTCAGGACTCTGATTAGCTACATTTACTAGGGGTGAGGCAGGCGTGCAATATGGAAGAGATAATGCCTCTCTGTTCAGCCCTTGCTTTCTTCCTGTTGCCTCCAGATCTGAGGATATGCAAGGTGAACCGTGGACTCCTTTGGGCTTAGCTATTGTGCTTTTTTTCCCCTCTCACAAAAGCACTTAAGTGCTTGGGAATCCTGGTTGTTTCAGGCTGTGGTGGATGGATAAGACAGACATTCCATAGGGACTGTGAGGCCCTAATTTGGCTCAAGGTAGAAACTAGGTGCTGGAGTCCAGATTTGCCACAGATCCCTGTGCTGGAAGCCCTGCACACCCAGTTAACAAGACAGTGGCAATTCAGTTTTCCATGTCATGACATAAGGTGGTAGCTCTCAGGAATCTTAGTGAGAAGGGGTGACCTGCTGGCCAAGGCAGGATTTGGTTCTTACCCTTGCTTTATATAATACTGTAAAAGCTTTACTTGTGCTTCCAGATGGACAAATTAATTTTGTCATTTTATTAAAATTAAATTCTAAGTGCCAGTTGTGGTGAAAAATTTGGTTCTTTTTTAAAGGATTATCATTGTAGCTTAAATTAAATGTCAAATAGATATTGAGTAGTACTAAGTATTAAATCGATATCTACTTTACTGGAGTAGATGTGCTCAGATTCATCCCTTGACACCAATTATTGTTTTCAATCTTGGTATTGCAAATGTCTGGGATATTGTGCTGCAGAGATGCATTGACTTGGATGCTGTTCATAGCATTGTTTCCTATGAGTTTATTATTCATAATCAGTGGACAAATATTTTTAAAAAGTGAACAATAACTTCTAATTCTGACAATACAATGAAACAGCCTGTAAAATCCTTAACTATAAAATACTGTAAACACTGGATCAGGGATAAAATATGCAAAAGTTAATTTGAATGCATGATTGAAAAAGTAAAGAATTAAGAGAAATTCTCAGAGTAAAAACTTGAATTCAAAGAGGTACATTCATTCTGAAGCTGGTGGTTGCTCCAAGGGCGTTGCCGGTCTAGAAAACCCAAATGCTTTGGGTTTAGCCATCAGGAGCAGCTGAAGGCCAGAGATCAATCAGGAGCTCAGCTTATGCAGGTCAGGTGCCCAGTCTTACTTTTTTCACCTTTCTTTTCCACATTTGTCCTTTATATAGGCAGTGTCATTATACATTGATTCTAGATTATTAGCCCTCAAAGGATCTTAGATATTATTTCATCTTGGTCTTCTGTTATACAGGAGGGGACACTGGGGCTCATTGAGTTTCAATGGCTTCATTAGTGGCAGAACCAAGACCAGAGGGATCCCTGGGTGACTCAGTGGTTCAGCGCCTGCCTTTGGCCCAGGGCATGATCCTGGAGTCCCGGGATCGATTACTGCATGGGGCTCCCTGCCTTGAGCCTGCTTCTCCTCCCTCTGCCTGTGCCTCTATGTCTCTCATGAGTGAATAAATAAAATCTTAAAAAAAAAAAAAAAAAGAACCAGGACAAGAACCAATTTTCTATTTCAGAGTCCATTGCATTCTACTACCTTGTTTCTATTATTCTTTTCATTCAAAAATGAAATGATGGATGTTTGTGTATATATGCACGTGTATCAAATGAGTCTTTTTTGGATAGAAATTGAATAGAAAATATAATGCACATTTAATATATTTTGGGCTCAGAGTTGATGTTGAGGAAAGAGACCTTAGGGGCGGGCCTTAGTTTCTTCCTAGGCTTCTGAGGATGTTACTCCCCTCCCCAGTTCTGCTATGTCTATGGAAGATGCTCCTTCCACTGGTCTCCTGGAGCTACAGATTAGAAGAGGTGGTGCTACTTGTTTTGTCAATGTGCTCTGGAGTGCAATGGAGTTCTGGGCATCTATTCAGTTTATAAACTACCATGAGATCCTAAGGCCCAATATCAAGCTGTGGTCACCTCTTACCAGGACCATGTGTTTTTGGAGGGGTCTGGATTAAGTATGAAAGATCCTTACTAGTACATTCTAACCTTCAGGGGAGTAGAAGGATTCCTTAATCTCATTCCACTTCTGAAGGGCAGGTGTTAGGATATGGGTCGAGCAGGGCTAGACAGAGACATTTGAGCCTTCTGAGCAGACTACTTATTTGATATCTCTTCCAACTGAGATCTAAAAAAGTCCTTCAATATTTATTTAGTGGGAATAACAAAAAGCAGACTTTCTATATAAAAATATTTCAGTAGCAGACTCATTTATTTCTACTGACTAAAAGAGGGTCAATATTGTTAAAATATTTGGCCAAATGTTTAGTTTTTCTCTCTTATTTTCTGTTGCAGTTTTCTGAATGGGACAACTTTTGGGGAAGCATATTATAGGGATTCCAATTTATTTTTTTTATTTTATTTTTTAAAAAGATTTTATTCATTTATTCATAACAGACACAGAGAGACACAAAGACATAGGCAGAGGGAGAAGCAGGCTCCCTGGAGCCTGATGCGGGACTCAATCCAGGACCCGGTGATCAGGATCTCAGCCAAAGGCAGATATGCTCAACCACTGAGCCACCCAGGTGCCCCTAGGGATTACAATGTAAATGAAGTAGGTTGCTTGTTCTTGATAAGTAGCACTACAAGGAGCAGTCTTTGTTTTAGGATTTTTTTTTTTTTTTACCTGAATATTGACTTTTAATAAAGTGTGTCTCTTTGAGTGTACCATAAAATGACCCAACAGTAGTGTGATGCCACATGGTCTGCTTTTATTTTTAATTTCAAATATGCATTTACATTATTTTCTCACATTGGTTGATGCTGCCTCTTCTCTGTGGTGACTAATGCAGAGCAGCAGAGGAAGAAAATGAGGCAAAGGAAAAAGGGGCTTTAAAACTGTCCCTAGGTGGTATTTGAGGCATGAAGGATCTAAGGCAAGTTCAAAGGGCCTGCCCAGGTGGGTTTCATCAAGGTGGAACCTGAAGTATGAGGAGATTCCAGGAACCAGGGGAGATCTTTCAGGCAAGAAAGGAAGGATACAATGATGGATTACATATTTCTTCTAGACAAACTTTTTCCTGATAGTAAACCTTAAAAGAAATGGTTTCTTTTACAGGGACAATGAAGTCAATATTTTTAATATACAGTGAACATACAAAGCTTTTTAAATAGCAATATTAAAGAAAACTCAGAAACTTCTTTTACATGGCCATTTCTTGTATGACTCAGCAAAAACGGAAAGCATAACATTAAAATGTAATTTGTTGAAGATGTTTTCTTGTGGGAGCAATTTTAGAAATTCCCATGTGTAGAGCTTAACAGTAACCTATCTGGTATGAATATAGCTTTGGAGAAATGGGTGGATAGTCCTTTATATTCTTCCTTAAATATTGCTGTCTTTGAACAGGAACTGGTATTTATAGAAGTTCATCTTTCTAGGGTGATCTTGGAGCACTAGTGTTTTGAAGTACCTATTGAAGAAGACCCATATATTTTGTAGACCAAAAGATCACACAGAGAGTGTGTATTCCACTGAGAAATCTTCATTCTCATATGAACGAACCCAGCTCTGCAACAGAAGGTCCACAGGGACCTTCGAGTTTAGTTGGAGGAACACTTGATTTGTCCCATGCCAACGAATATAGCCTATGTTATTTTAGTGATAAAACTGTAGGATGTGAAACTCTAAAAAATACTTTTTTTTTCTAAAAAAATACTCTTGTAGAACATTTATTTAATTTTGCACTTACATTGCCAAACATGTGCAACATATAAATATTTAAGAGGTTACTAATATGGAATTTGGGATAATTTGTATAAGGAGAGGGCAAACTGTCCTCTAAAATGGTAAATCTCATAGTATTAAGAGTGATAATCATATTTTAAATAATAAGAGAATATATTGTCAATTACCTTAGAAGTCTATATATCTACATTTTATACCAATAATTGACATACTTCTCCCTTTCCTCTTTCTTGGAAGTAAACTAGGTACAAATCAGAAATAAATGTTTAATATGGAAATTACACACTTACTTTTCATTAAACAGGTTCTTTTATTATTTTTTTATTTTTATTTTTTTTCTTTTTTTATTTTTAAAAAAGATTTCATTTATTTATCTGTGAGAGAAAGAGCGATAGAGAACACAAGCAGGGAACCTGAGATATGGGGCTTGATCCCAGGACCCTGAGATTATTACCTGAGTTGAAGGCAACTGCTTAACTGACTGAGCCACCCAGGTGCCCTCATTATACGGGTTCTTAACAAACATTAGGCACTATTTTGGAGTATTTTCTTAAACTAACAACTGACTGTAAATACTTTGAACTGTGAAATTGGTGTTTAAAAAAATATAGCCCAGAGTTTTTACTTTTTCATGTATGTTTTTTTCTTAGTTAATTAAAATTCCCCTTACCAGTGTTTTAGTTCTGCCCTAGAAAATTTATTGTCTGAATTTTTAGATTAGCTTTCCAACAAATCGCTGACTACACTGCCTATTCCAGTCTAATCCATCACAATATTTGGGAGATTATTGCTCACAGATTTTCCTTATTTTATAGCTTTATTGAAAAGTAAGTACAAAAGACTACCCATGTTTAAGGTGTGCAGTTTGATGAGTTTTGACATTTGTGTACATAAGTGAAACCAACACTATAATCAAGATAATCAGTATATTCATCACCCCCAAAGATTCCTCATGCCTTTGTAATCACTCCTTCCTACCGTCCCCAATCCTTTATTCCCTGCCCCCAACATTTGTCCTTATCAGCCAAATAGCTATTGATTTGTTTTCTGTCTCATCATTATTGATTTTCATTTTCTAGATTTTATAAAAATAGAGTTACACAGTAAGGTTTTTTTTATCTGAATTCTTACACTCAGCCTATTTTGAGATTCATTCACAGTGTTGCTTGTATCAATAGATTATTCCCTCTTCATGGCTGATTAGTATTCTATTGGATATACTACCGTTTGTCTATCCAGTCACCTGTTGCTAATCATTTGAGTTGTTTCTAATTTTTGGCTCTAACAGATAAAGTTGCTATCAACATTTGTGTACAAAATCTTTGATGGATATTTACTCCCTTTCTTGTATTTCATTCCTACTCTACTTCTAAACAAAAAGGGATACATTTAAAATAATTCCTTCTCTAGTAATGTATCCTGTTGTTGGAATTAGCTAACTGATGGAAACGGATTATTTAATTCTTACCAGATAGACTTATAGGGATAGAAAGACTAAGTTGCCAAACTCTAACTGCCAACCCTATGAAATATGTGAATGCAGCTTCTGGCAGGGAAAATTGATTTTCTATTCTCTTGCACAGAATTCATGTATGTTTTCTTCTTTATGAATCTTTTACTTAATTAGTATGTATCTTTCATCAGAAAATCTTTTACATGTAAAGTTTTTTTTTTTTAATTTTAAAGAAATATGTTTGGGTTTTTAAATGCCATAATCTCTCTCCCTCAGTGTTAGGCATATTATTTTTACATATTTGTAAATCTTCTTTTTCTCTTTCATAGCAAAGACCTACAGTATTTCTATCATTGATTTGCTAATACATATTTAATAAATATCCTCAGTCTCTTAAGTAATGCTAAATCTCAGCTTTTAGTTATATTTCACAAGGGAATGATACTATATTGGGTTATGTCTACTTAACAAATGACTGCTAAGATAAACATATGCGTTTTAACTAAAAGCAATTACATTTGGAGATTTTAAGACAGCATTTGAATTTAAGTGACATGTAATTAAATTAATTATTTAAAACCCCACAACATTTATGTAAGCAATGAATTTATTTGTAAATTACATTTGTGATTCTGCAAAATTTGAGTTGTCAAGAAGAAAAGATCAACTGGCACAGTATTTTATTTCAATATATTTTTTAAATGCAGTATTTTAAATATTGTGCCAATATAAATGAAGATAGAAAGGAGATAAACATGGATTCAGCCTGTAGATGTATTTTGTCCTTCAGTTCTCAGCGCAACCATTTCCTTCTGAGGCTTTGAGTCTGAAGTCGGTCTCCTCCTTTATTCTATACCACAACTCTATTCATTGCTTTCTTGGTATTTTTTTTTCAATTTGCAATTATACATTTTTAAATTTTTTTTGCCTTGTTTATTAGATAAAAATCTCACCCTCGGGTTTTAGACGTATAATAGACAAGGTTTGTCAATGAGTCCACATTACATTGGTGCTTATTGTGGGTGAGGCCAAAAGGGCATATACATAAGAATGAACAGTTGGGATCAAAGAGTCAAAAAGAGATCAGAGCTCTTGGCACAGCAGAGGCACTTGGCATTGTAAATGCTACTGATGTGTAGATTATTGGAAAAGGGATTGTGCAAGTAGCGTATAAGCCTTTTCTTTTTCTTTTTCAAAAGGCATTTGGGAATGGAACAAATTTTGATACTAAAGTTTATTTTCTCCTTTATTCTCTTTCTTAAGATGAAAAAACCAGGCTTTTAAACTGTAAATCAACTAGATTCCTTGTGCATGAGCAAGCACTGCTACACAGTTCACCTTTAGATATGGGCTTAGACAGGCATAGTGAGGCATGGGTAGGCAGCACTTGGCTGACTTTTCCCAATTGCTCCTCTGTAGCTTACTTTAAACAAATTCCAGGCCAGAAAGGGACTTGGGTTCTGATCTGCCCAAAGACTTCTAAAGTTGACCTGCTCTCCAATCCCATATGTTCTCATATTGACTCTGAAGTGGATATTAGCTAGGTTGTAAATTTCAGGAACTCAGTCAGTGGATTTAATCATTGAGGGATGGTGGAATCTTTATTAATGAAGAGATAAAGAGGAAAGGGGAGCCTTATTATAAAGCACAGATGTTATATTCTTGGGTTTTGATAGACAAAAATCACAAAGAATTTCATAAATCTGAAAGTTAAGAGGAAATTGAAAAGGCCTGTGCTTGAAACATTATCTGTGGGAATCAGGTTTAGTGTGAGACAGTGGGAAAAGTGGCACACTTATGAAGAAACAACAGATTTAGGTATTGTATCTAGAAAAAGTAAAAGATGGAAGAGAAATGTGCCTTGATTGGGAAACAATGAAACAGGAAGGACTTTCTCATGAGAAGGATTATGACTTTAGAGGCCAGGGTAGTCACAGAGGGAAAGGAAAAGAAAATGTATGCATATTTGAGTGTTCTTAAAGGGGTGCCTGGGTGGTGCAGTTGGTTGAGCACCAGACCTTTGGTTTTGGCTCAGGTCATGGTTTCAGAGTTGTGAGAGATTGAGCCCTGGGTTGAGCGCCATGCTCAGCGGGGAGCCTGCTTGGGATCCTCTCTCTCCCTTTTCTCCTCTCCCTCACCACCCTCAAATAAATACATAAATCTTTTTAAAAATGCTCTTAAGTAGAACTAGGAAAGGAGATTTGAGATTTTAGAGAATGAACTAGGAAGACTTCTCCCCACCCCCTCCCACATAGAGGCCAGAACCCAAGAAATTATTGAAAAGTGCCCTTGAAAGCTACAGGCAGGGAGTCAATAAGAACTGGAGAACCTACCATTGGTGACTGGAACAACCACTGGAAGTTATATAAGACTTGGAAAGTTTGGTATTAGAAGGCTGGGAAAGTCAACCTAGAATACTTTAGTCATAAATTAGGGAGTTTTGTGGTGGTGTGGTTAATATAGGTACAGAGGGCAGATTTGGCTCATGCTATGTGGGAACGTATTTGGGAAATTTATGGTGATAGGATTTTTAGAAAAAAAAAACAATGGGATGTATTTAATGTGAGTCAGATAGCATTCTGATACAATGAGCTCAACCATGGATTGGGGATGGGGTTAATGGGTGGTTGACTTCTATGTGGGAATTATCCTTTTCAAGGAAGGGAAGGTAGCTAGGATTTGTTCTGTCAGATGTGCAACCATTCATCTCATATCACCTTCTACAAGAAATTGAAAAAGAGGTAGATATTAGGAAAGAAAACATTCTAGGTCAGAAGGTGAAGATCATAGAGAAGGAAGGAAGGAAAGGTATTCTGTTCCAACAAACTGTGATAGATCTGCATAAATCAAGTACAATTGCCAATAGATGATTTAAAAATATTTAAAATTCTGCCATATGTGCTTGAAAGGACTCTGAGAACACAAGAAAAAGAGACGCCAGAGGGAACATATGGCAGAAAAGCAATTAAAATTTAGCCATTGAAAGAAAAGTGAGGTGTTCTGGGCTCTGAATACTGAAAAGTGATAGGAAATCCCCCTTCACTTTACTGGGCTTACAAACCCAGGCTATGATAGTTATATTGTTGGTCAGAAATATGTTGGCTGCTGTAATTTCTTCATGCGGCTGCCATAACAATTACCACAAACTGGGTAGCTTAAAACAATAGAAATGTATTCTCACAATTCTGGAGGCCAGGACTTAGCTTAATTGTATCTGCAAAGGCCGTATTTCCAAATAAAGTTAAGAGTCACAGTTTCCAGGGATTAGGAAGTAGACATGTTCTTTTAGCGGCCACCATTTAACCTACTATAGGCATGAAGAAGACTTGTGCTTCCAAATCTATGTTGTAGGCTTTTTCTTGTTATTAGTACTTTGCCTTCTCTAGTGTGGTAAGCACATCTGACCAGGGTCTGCTTTCTATTGGTAAATTTAGCTATCTTTCACTTCTGTCGTTTTTAGTTATTTATTCTTGAGTTTTCATGGGGGCAATAAGTCAGTCAGCTTTTTATGTTCTAATTCTTTATTTAAATTCAATTTAATGAACATATACTATACTATTTGTTCCAGGGGTAGAATTTAGGGATTCATTAGTTGCCTTATAGCACCCAGTGCTCATTATGAGTGCCCTCCTTAATGCCCAATCACCCTGTTACCCATCCCCCCATCCTCCTCCCCTCCAGCAACCCTCAGCCTGTCTTCTACAGCTAAGAATCTCTTATGGTTTGCCTCCCTCTCTGTTTTTATCTTTTCTTTTTCCTTCCCTTCCCCTATGTTCATCTATTTTGTTTCTTAAATTCCACATCTGAGTGAAATCATATGGTATTTGTCTTTCTCTGTCAGGTCACCAAACTGACCATCTTAAAATTGGAGAGGAGGAGTGGGTAGTTTCTGCTGGGAGACAACTCTACAGGGGTCTTGTGTGTGTGCAAGAAGATGCACCAGCTATATTATAAAGGATATTTGCAGACCAAAAAGCCTTGGAAGATAGAGATAGAGTCTTCCTCTGGAGTAGAGGGAAGGTTTATCTATTCTCCAGCATAATAAAGATAGTCTCTCTTGGGGCAGATTTCAAGCAGGTTTACTTGCTGCCCATCATGAAAAGTTGGAGGTCCCCTAAACTTGAGTTTCCTCAGTGTGATGCAACCCACTGCATGAACAGCATCCACCTGGGCTGCTTTGTGTTTTTCTGTGGGACCTGGACAAGGGCAACTGACATGACCATGAAGTTCATGCTGATTGCTAAGCAGTAAAGTAATACATCTTTTGCCTCTGACACCATCACTGACTGTGACTATGTGACTTCTTGAGGCCTCCTGGCTTAAGATGAATTCACTTACTTCACTCTTATCAGAGAGCCAGGTGCTGAGTGCTTGTCTAGCTATTTGAATAGTCAGATTCTGAGTTCTTTTCAACTATCATTCCTACTTGTGTGCTTTTCCTATAGAACTCCAGGGGAAGAAGGGGTTAGTGGTATAAGTTTGGGTAGTGACATCTGCTGTAGCAGTGTGATTGGAGCTAGGAGAGTGGGCACAAGATTAATCATAGCAAGTTTAAGGCTGAACAGGGATTTTATGCAACATAAATAAAAGTGTGAATATGTGAAGACATATGTATGAGTGAGTTTATTGCAATATGGTTACAATAGTGGAAATCTGGAAGCAACCTGAATGTCCATCAGGGGGTTTGAATGAAATATAGTATATCCATGGTATGGAATATTATGCAGCTATTAAAAAGAGAGGAGCAAATCTATATGTTTGGTCTCAAAAGATATCCTTAACACATTACTGAATTTAAAAAAGTGTAGTACAATAAGAATAGCCTATTCCTTTAAAAAATACACAACTTTATGTAGTTATATTTGTATAAACCAAATAAAAACTTTGGGAACATACACATCAAACTGCTATAGTCAGCATTTGTTACTTTATAATTACATTACTAAATGAAAGTATATGAAAAAAGATTTAATAGATTTTAAGTGAGTGGAAGCTATTACCAAGAGAGCTTAGTTATAAAGAGAAAGGAAGAAATAGGGATAATACATAGAGTTTGGGAAGTTGATGGTTTTATATATATTTAAAGATTTTATGTATTTGAGAGAAAGAGTATGAGAAAGAGCATAAGCAGGAGGAGAGGTAGAGGGAGAGGGAGAAGCAGATTCCCCACTGAGCAGAAAGCCTGATGTGGGCTCGATCCCAGGACCCCAAAATCCTGACCTGAGCCAAAGGCAGATGCTTAACCTTTTGAGCCATCCAGGTGCCCCTGGTTTTATATTTTTAAAGATGGGACAGGGAAGGTATTGATGGACAAGGAACCACAGGAAGAGAAATTCCATTCTTCTATCTATTCCCTCACTGACAATTCATTCATCTTTCATCTTCTCCACCTCTGCTTTCATCCTTCCTCCCGTCTTCACAGGGCATTTAAGGAGTGTGAAAAAGATGTGGACGATACAGTTAGAGAAACACTCTGCTTGGGGATCCCTGGGTGGCTCAGCAGTTTCGCGCCTGCCTTTGGCCCAGGGCGCGATCCTGGAGTCCCGGGATCGAGTCTTGCATCGGGCTCCCGGCATGAAGCCTGCTTCTCCCTCTGCCTGTGTCTTTGCCTCTCTCTTTCTCTCTATGTCTATCATAAATAAATAAAAATAAATCTTAAAAAAAAAAAGAAAAAGAAACGCTCTGCTTTTGTATCTGCATTCCAGTTGGGGAGACAGAAGATAAACAAGTTACCAAATAAATGATACAATTGTAGGTAGTAACTAGGGTTGAAAAGAGACAATGAAACCGATTGAGTGGGTCAGCCTATGAGGGGAAGGGTAGGGTGGGGTATTTTTAGGTAAGTTGGTTGAGAAAGGCCTGAGGAGCTGGCATTTGAACAGAAACCTGAATGACATGATATGCAAAATATGATGGAAGAGGTTCCATGTAGAGCATCAAGCAATATATAACGGTATAAGGACCCTGAGCTAAGCTTGTCAAAAAAAAAAAAAAAAAAAAAAAAAAAAAAAAAAAAAAGAATAAGCTTGTCACTGACAATGACAGCAGAGAGAGTTGCAGATGTAGGTGGCTGCTCCAGGGGTGGGAGATCCAGGTTGTGTTACAGAGCTGTTCTCCTTGGAATGGAGTGAGATAAGGAGGGAAAACTGCTGTAATAGAGTGCAGTCAACACTGCTTACTCATTCTATGGGGATCTTTTGTAAACAGGTGATAAATTTCTGGACGTGGGTTGAAAATACATCCTGTTTCCATAGCACATTCTCTCTAGGTGATCAAAGTAAACTTTCTATCTTGGCAGCTCTTTTGCTTTATGAGTGTTGAAAGTGAACTGTATAAATAATATTGTGTCGGTTTTATTTTGGTCATCTCATCAAGATTGTCTTTTTTTGCCCTAGAGTAATTGATATGAAAAGCATGTACTATAATTTAAATGCAAATATCTCCTTGGGTCCTGATACATTTTCAAAGTTTGAAGGTGGAAATTGCTTCCCAAACAAAGCCAAAAGTGTATTTAGGATTAATGTGCACATGCGGAGCTCATACAACTGTAACAGCATCATTGCTTTGAGCTTCATTAAAAATGGATTAATCTTCCAGGGTGTTTGAGATTAGTTTCTACTGAAGGTCTGCATGGTTCATGGTGTTATGTACTCACCTTTGAAAATTTTGATTTTCCTTTTTACTGACACTTAAAAAAGTTGCATTTTCCAAGTGGTCATCACTAGCACAGCGCCTTTTAAAGGGGTAGTTTTCCACAATGCCCCTTTTTAAACAAGAAGGTTGCTGTTGGAAGTTGGGACACCTACTAGTGCATCCAGTGCCAGGAATGATACATAACAAGGCAGCCGGCTAGGACAGCCTTCACGAGCAACCATTGAGACTACAAAGTGTCTACTTACCCACTGATGTGTATGGGAATGTTATGGACCTTTTGAATGCCTGGCTGTTGGGATTTTTCTTTTTGGCTGAGGTGGTGGTGCTGTCCATAGGTTACTTTAAGGAGTATTTACTGTTATCTGTAATATTTTCTCAAGTATTCTTTGTTTCAAGAACTCTTATAACAAAATGGTAAACTTATGATAAGAAGTCACTTTAAGATGAACTCTGGTTTTTAGTACCTTTCCGGGTGAGCAATCCCAAGTGCATTCTCAGTGTAATGCCATTTGGACATAGAATATTCTAGATGCTGCCAGTGGAGATAACATTTGTAATCATCTTGCTTTTTGAGTAAGACCAGTACTAGGTAAAATGCTTATGCATTTTCTTTTCTTTCTTCCTTATATACAATCACGCTCTGTGGAGCTACTGCATGATATCATATACCTTATAACTCTTAGTGGGAAGAGCTAAATCCATTGGAAGACAATCTGCAAAACTTCCCATTGTTATGCAAAAGCTTGCTGCATAGTAGCCTACAGGTTGGATCTTTTTCACACCTGGGGCTGCTCTAGCCACGCAGAGGTTTACTAGAGGAACACAGAAGTTTTGTAGTCCAGAAAGAACCCAGCCAAAAAGCTACTCTTTCTTTCTAAAAACCCAGCATTTTACGGAACTTACACTGAAACACAGTGGAGACGAGGGAACTCACAAAATACCATACTGAGTCCAGTATTGCACACCCAGAGGCAGCATTCTGGGGCTCCAGAAGGTGCAGCACTTTATAGATTTATGAACTATACAACCTGCAATAGAATTTATGAACTATAGCCCTCTGAACTTAAAGATAAACTTTGAACAAATGGAAATTATATTCTTATATATGAATTCTTAATGAGATGAGAATTCTTTTATTGTACAAATTCTTATCCAAAATAATTGCTGAAATATCCATATATGGGCCAAGTACCCATTGCACTGCAAACCAGAGCAGATGTGGAATGCCTTCAAACACAGAAGATCAGTAGAAAAATGTAGAATTAGAATGGCAAAGGAAGTGAAACTCTGTGTAAAACCAGAGCAGAAACATTTTCCTCAGTTATGACTAAGAGTTTTGCAAATCCCTCCTGTATGGTTTGTTTTCTGTATAATTGTGCACAGTTAACTAAAAGTTAACTTTTTAGTGCACTACTGTATTGAATTCTTCCACAGCATGCATATTTTTAGAGACTCCTCTGTTGTCTTTATACAGTGTCAAGTTAAAGCACCATTTTTAAGTTTGTTAAAGAATCTGAATTAGATGAATTCCTAGGTTCAGGTGTGCAGAGTGGGCCTGCATTTCTAGGTTACTTAACTGAAAGCAAGTTCACCGAAATTAATTTGTTAAAAATTAGTTTATCAAAAGACATTTCAACAAATGATTTATTGTCAGGGAAAGAATGTCAAAGATTGTATAAAAGATAGGGTGGTTTTATTTTAATTTGTTTTTAATCCAGACCATTGGTTTTAATATGTGTCATAATGTACAGATCTTTCAGATGCTTTAATCAAATGAATTTAACCAAATGAATGTTTAGCATATGTTTCAGCTTTTTGAAAGTATTCACGGTTTGAAATGTCAGCCATTTACCTAATTGACATCCCATTGGCATCCACATGTCCTGGGGATTTGGTGACAAGGTGGAGGTGCCATAACTGGCACAGGAAAGCTGAGCAGAGGTTGGTGGGTGAAATTAAGGAGCTGGGTATGTGGTGTAATGAATTAGGATTTGTAATGAAGAAGTTTCTTTTGTGCTATTACTGTGTAAAGCCTTTTCATTTTATTTTGTGCTAAGGATATAGAAAAGTGTAATTTTCGGGATCCCTGGGTGGCGCAGCGGTTTGGCGCCTGCCTTTGGCCCGGGGCGCGATCCTGGAGACCCGGGATCGAGTCCCACGTCGGGCTCCCGGTGCATGGGGCCTGCTTCTCCCTCTGCCTGTGTCTCTGCCTCTCAATCTCTCTCTCTCTGTGTGACTATCATGAATAAATAAAAAAATTAAAAAAAAAAAAAAAAAAAAAAGAAAAGTGTAATTTTCAAAGTCATGTATTTGATGCCTTCTGTACAGAAGAGAAAGAAATTATTTTCCTGTTTTTTTTTTTAGAGATTTTGGAATTTATTTTCTTTTTTCTCATATAAAGAAATATAAATCTTAAGGAGTAACCCCAAATGTATATAACATTGCATTGGTACCTACCAGATTTTTCCTGAAATATTGGGAGTGTATATTCTCATTTCTCTTTGTACTTGTGTGGGAGTGCTTAGCAAACTGTAAAGTATTGTACAAATAGGATTATAATTACATTAAATGTTATCCAGATTTACAAGTTAGCAGTCAGTTAGGTAATAACAAGCATTTGCTGAATTTTCTCCAAGTACAGAACATGATATTAGGTAGTTGAGGGTTCCAAGGAAGAGACCTAGCACAAGCCTTTAGAATTGAGCAGAATAGATATACTTGTAATCAACATAAATTATTCTGTGTCTACTGAGGGTTGAGATCATTTATGTCTTGGTTATGGTCACCAGGTAAGACATTTACTCAAAGTAGAGTTCTGGGAGCACTCTCTCTCCTTTTAACATTCATAGCCAAACATTCAACTGCAAAACAACAGCTGGAAGCTCACTGAACTTGGTTACCTGTGGGATGGTATGGCTGGATGGAAATTAAAATTTTGCTAGACCCCAAAAATGATCATGGTAGACCCCCTTAGGCATCTGACTGAAGCTGCAGTACAGGTACTAATCTTTAAATCCCATTTGCAGACAAATTTTGCTCAGAGCCACCAGATACCTCTAGAATGATTATACATTTACTGGCAAAAATAAAGACTGAAAATTGTATCATATTTGGCATATGTCTAGCTGGTCAATGCAAAGCTTCTAAAATGAGATGACATGATGATACAGTGGCCACTTTGCCCTTCTGAAGAGTCACATACTGTAGTATGAAGATCACTCAGGACTTCTAGTAGACCCCAGGCAAATGTTTTCCAGTAAAAAATTTTTATTTGTTTGAGTTGAGAATCTATTATATGCTCAGTAGTGGGGCTCTGAAGATGAATATGATGCATTCTTGTTGTCTGGATGTCAGTCTTTTAGGGGCAGTCAGTAATAAAAATAAATATGAAACATAGTGCTGTCCCTTGGACATGGGACTGCAGAAGCATGGAGACTGGAAAGACAGTCTGGGACATTTGGGAAGTCCATGAGGGAATGATATTAAAAACATAAAGTTCTAATGATTTACTTATCTAATTTCCTCTGTTGTCTCATGGGTTGTCTCTGAGGTCTCATATAATAAAGAAGTATTTCAATAAACATATTTATACATAACCTTTTTATATACTTTGGATTATTATTTTTTAGAAAATACCCCCAGATGTAAAGTTACCAGATTAAACAGAATGAGAAAACATGAAGTTTCTTGATATACATGTACAAATTACTTTAAACAAGGGTCCTATCAATTATTATTCCTATGCAGTATGTAGGAAAATACACATTTCAATGAATTCATACCAACCCTGGTAGTCTAAATTTTAAGCTCTGACAATTTAATAGGTGAAACTTTTAGTTCAATATTGTTTTTAAAGTGTCTCTTTAAAGTTTGGACGCAGGAGTATTTTTATCTTTATCAAAGTCCAATTTTTATATAAAAAATTACCAGTTTTAAATGTATAGCGTAATGAATTTTGAAAAATGTATAGTCTCATAACCACCCCAACACAGACTAAAAACATTTCTGTTACCCTCAGCAAGATGCCTTGAGTTCCTCAGACAGCCTGGCCCCTATTCTTGGTCCCAGGCAACCTTTGCTTTCTTTTCTGTCACTCATATTGCCATTTCTAATATTTTATGTAAATAGGCTCATATTATATAGTTTCATGCACCTATTTCTTTCATTTAACATGTTTTTTTTATAAAAAATATTTTATTTATTTGTGAGTGACACACACACACACACACACACACAGAGGCAGAGACATAGGCAGAGAGAAAAGGAGGCTCCATGCAGGGAGCCTGATGTGGGACTCAATCCTGGGACTCCAGGATGATGCCCTGGACTGAAGGCAGACACTCAACCGCTGAATCACCCAGGTGTCCCTAACATGATGCTTTCAAACCGATACTATTTTACTTTGTATTTCTTTAATTATTTTTGGAGTTGAATTCTTCTTCATGTACTTTAAATCATTTGTTTGGAGGAGATAATACTTTGATCTGAGAGTGTTAAAGAATGATCTAGAAATTCCCAAGTCAAAACTGGAGGAGAGAATCTGAAGTTATGGAAACTATTCTCCCAAAGCAAATCTCATAAAAGGCTTGACATAACCTGGCAATGGTAAGGAGTTCAGTGTTCAGAAGTGTAGGGGGTGCCTATTGAGAGGATTGGAAGAGGAGACTACACTGGATGGTAATGGATTGTGAAGGGCCTTAAGAAGATGCTGGCTTTTGTTTTGTTTTGTTTTCCTGTAGGCCATTGAGATTTCATAGACTACTTAAGGAAGGCCCTGACATTTCCTCTTGGTTTGAGGAAGATCATTTCAGTGACAATGCAAGCAGAAATGGATAGGGAGAAACTTGAGTCATGCAGAACAAATTGGAGGCTATGTGGAAGAGGAACATTTAGCAAATTGAATCAGCAGGATTTGGAAATCAAATGAATATTCATTTTTAAAGTAATCTTTATGCCCAAGATGGGGCTCAAACTCACAACCCTGAGATCAAGAGTCACATGTTCTTACCAACTGAGCCAGCTAGGCACAAATGAAATCAAATGAATGTATAAGCATGACAAAGACAAATGTTCTTATTTGTAAATAAATCTGCTTATGTTAGTGAGATTAAAATATTCAGATTTAATGACAATTAAAAAACCCAAATGAATGTATAAGAAGAAAGAGAGAAATTGAGAATGATATTGAATTATCTAGCTTGGTTGAATGGTTACATAGCTAATTTATTAGTTGTGATAAAGAATGCTGGATGCAGACCACATTTAGGAGAAAAGATAACTAGTTCCATTTATATGTTAAATTTGTGGAATCTGTAATAATTGGCAGTTTGAATTTTGAGTCTGAATATAGGGCTATAATTGTGGGTTGGAGATGTAAATTTGAGAGTCATTAGTAAATAGGTAGCAGGGAAGTATGTAAAATCATACAATCTGGATAGTGAAAATAGAAGGCAACAGGATAGATTCTTGGGCAATTCCATCACTGAAGAGCCTGAGTTAGTGTAAGCTTTTTCCTTGCTGGGAGATCCTACTTTTGTGTTCCAGGGCAGTGTCTCTCATGTGACCCAAGAGTAAACCTAGTACAATCTAAGCTTAGCTTGTTAGTTCTAGTCTCTGTACCAGTGATAGCTTTTGGGTAAAGCTAATGAGATATGAAAGGTTGTTGGATGGAAACTTCTGGAAAATATTTTCTCATTATTATAAAGAAACAGAAGGAAAGGATAGGTCTTTGCTAGCTGTTGCTTTTTGTGGATAAAATAACTAGAACAGTAGCAGCCATCTTGTGATCATGAGGAGAGAGAGCAGAGACAGAGCTGACATGTAAATGATGCAGAATAGAAGGATAAAAGGAATTTGGGTGTTTATAACATCATTTGTATCAACCAATTCTGGAGCTATCCAACTTCAGGACTTGTCATGTGAGGTAGTTGGTTTTCCTATAGATTTCATTCCTGATAGGTACAATCAGAGTTTTTTTGGTGAATAGGTAGTATTAATCTTGTGGAAGATTCTAGAGTATATACCCATAACTTTCTCAAAGAAGTTTCCTAGCTGATATGAAATAAAGAATGGGGTGGAATAGGACATGGGGATGGAATGGATAGCACAGGGCATACAGTTAATAAAACTGTAACAACTTTGTATGGTGACAGATTATAGCTAGATTTATCATGGTGATCACTTTGAAATGTATGTAAGTGGTTGAATCACTATGCTGTACACCTGAAACTAATATAATACTGTATGTCAACTACACTTCAATAATAATAAATAATACAGGGATGAAGAAGATTCTATCAACAGCAGCTGTGATCTAATGTTAAGTCTTTAAAACAGTTCTTGTACATCCTTGCTGAACAGGCTAAATAAAGGAGGTTGACTTGATGATTCTATAAATACGGCTGCAGCAAAGATTGAGATTTCTTCAGTAAGCACAAAAGTACCAAAGCTATGAGCATCTCTCGATAACATCTATGGTAATTTACTTTTTACCAGAAACTTTCCCACTTTGTAGAAATCAAATCAGAGTGATATTAGGACATCAAAGCAGTTCACCACTCCAGATGGTTGATAAAGTCTGAATGCAGTCTTTTTCACCCTGTAGTGCCATTTTCTGAAACTAGCCCTAACTTAACAGCTGTAGATGATCAAAGCAACAGAAGGGAATACTTGACATATTTATAAACAGAAAGAAAATATTTCTTAATGCCCAGGGATACAAATGAGCATCAGGAAATTAGTATAATATCAGATACCAGGACAAAATCTAATGCCAGCCATTGTATTTGGCGTGTTTACTGTTATTACACAGTAGATTCTGTAACTGCACCGTAATTTTTAATCAATGATATGCTCTGAAGGTAAGGAGATCACTTGGATCACAGCAAAGGTAAGATGCCTATTTTGACTGTATATACACTCTCTGGATGGATCATACTGGTTATGGTATAATCACTCAGAGGTCACCACTTTTTCTCATCTCCCTTCTAGTGTTCAGACCAATTAAGCAATTGGTTGTCAAATAGGGATTATGAAGAAAGTCTTTTTTTTTCTAAGATTTTATTTATTCATGAGATACAGAGACAGAGACAGAGACAGAGACACAATCAGGCTCCATACAGGGAGCCTGACGTGGGACTCGATCCCAGGTCTCCAGGATCAGGCCCTGGGCTGAAGGCAATGCTAAACCGCTGAGCCACCCGGGCTGCTCTGAGGAAAAAGTCTTTTTTACAAATGAGTTTTCTCAGATTTCTGTGAGAAATGTGGCAAAGGAAATTGTGCCTAAATGCAGAAAATAATTTCAGTGTATCAAAAGTGATAAGGATTATTAGCTCAGTCTTAAACTGATTTTTTTGGGTAGATCGGAAGAAACACTCATAAGAGGAAACTGGGACATGAAAGATTTGGAGCAGGTACAGAAGAGCAATTAGGCCTAGAGGAATGTGACAAAGAGAGGGTGGTAATGGGCAGAGCACAGTAAGGAAAGAGCAGGAACCCTGAACCTGTTGCTAAAATTTCAGCATTAGCATTCCAGTGCCTAACTGACTTTTTCTATCTTTCCAGTTCATCTGAGTCTAATAACTTTTTAAAAAATTATAACAGCTCCTCCAATATAATAATTTTGTGGTATTCTGGTAAATGTTTAACAACTGGCTTTCTAATAAAAATAAAAGTGCCTGCATTTGTTATCATTTGCCAATTTCTGTCATGTAAATAGTTCCTGCATGGCTAATTTCAACTACCAACCTGAAGTCATTGAAGACAGAATTGGGAAGAGATGTGGCTCTTGAACCGGTATGAGTCAGTTCCAGCCCATGACTGCAAATGACCCAATTCCCTTTTCAGTGTCTGTCACCTCTCTGGGCCTCCTGGACCTCACTGCCTCTCTTACCTCACTGCCAAATGGTTATATTTGAGAGCCATCAACATAATAATTCTGCTTCTGTTACATTTTGCATATTCCTTTTCCCTGAACAAAGCTCTTTGCGTTTTAGTTGTTTATGTGTCTATTTTCCCATTAGACAATACATTTTGAAGAATATGTCTTTTAATCTTTGATGTCTCATTGCTTTTTACATTGCCAAGCATATAGTCATTGCTGAATATATTTTTTATGGAATAAACAAATGACTGAAGTAAGATGGTAGCCCAGGAGGGAAACGCAATGCTCAAAAAATGAAAACCTGGCAGTAAAATGCAGAAATATTTTAATTAGAAGAACAAGAGGATATGTATATGGGCAAAGGGGGAGGATAAAAGGAGAGGGAGCCCAACTGCTTAAGAGATGGAAGGATGCTCACAAAACTAATTGAAAATATGTTGATAAGAGCTTGCAGGAACATGAAGAATCTGAGAAGAAAGGGAAGGAAAATTTACATTGTTTGAAGTGGAAAGCATAATGTTAAAAATGACAAAAATGAGAGGGAAACTTTTGATTTTTAATCTGCCCTTATATTACCTCTTGGTAACTCACCATTTTAAAAGGACTTTGTTGACAGTGTCATCATGATGTTTAAGTTTGCAGAGGATGTGAAGAGAGAATGGATTGGAAAGTAGAATTAAAAATGATTTCAGCATGTTTGCAGAGTGGGCTGATCCAAATAACTAGAAATTTAACATGACATCTTTAAAGTCTTCGACTTAAGTCTAAATAGCAAACCACACATGGATAGGATGACTTAAATAGCAGCATATGTTTTAAAAAAAGGTTTAGTTAGCCCTCCAATATACACCAATAGTATGATCTGGCAGCCTAAAAAGTCATTGCAATCTGGAATTACATTTGTAGGTGTTAGTCATTTCTGTTTGGCTAATTATAGCTTATTGTATTTTCCATTCTAGCTGTTGCATTTTAAGGGACACTCCTTCATCCTCACTGAAAAGTCCTATCTCCTCAGGAGCAACCACTATGATGGGCTGGAAAAACCATTTGGCTTTTCTCTTGCTATTGTAAATAAATCTAAAATATTTCTAGTTATTGTTGTACGGGAAAGCTATTAATTATACATATGTAAATATTCCAAAATTTAGCCGTTTTATTGAACTCTTACTATTTCCACTAGTTTTTCAGTGGATTGCATTAGATTTTTAAAATATACAATCATATCATTTGCAAATAATGACAGTTTTGCCCCATCCTCTCAGTATTTATAAATATTCTCTTAAAAATGTCATTATAAAGAAGCTGTGGGATATATATAAATATATATGATTCTGTATATATATATATGATATATATATCACATATATATATATCACATATGATAGAATACTGCTCAGTCAACAAAAAGAATGAAATCTTGCCATTTGCAATGACATGGATAGAGCTAGCATGTATTATGCTAAGTGCAATAAGCCAATCAGAGAAATATGAATACCATATAATTTCACTCATGTGGAATTTAGAAACAAAACAGATGAACATTCAAGACAGGGGAAAAAAGGAGAGACAAACAAATCAAGAGAGATTCTTAACTATGAAGGACAAATGTGGGTGGGGGATGGGATATATGGGTGATGGGTATAAAGGAGGGCACTTGTTAGGAAGAGCACTAGGTGTTATATGTAAATGGTGAATCACTGAACTCTACTCCTGAAACCAATATTGAACTGTATGTGAACTAAATAGAATTTAAGTTACAAAAAAAAAGAAAATGTCATTATACTGATTAGAATCTTCAAAAGAATGTTGAATGGTGATAGCAGGCTCTGGCTTGATATAGTTCTAATATTTCATTATTAAGTATGAAGTGAGCAGTATTAATATGTGTGACTTAGACATTCCCCTCAACATTTGTTTCCAACTTTTTAATATTACAGATAATAAATATTTGTGCTTATATCTTAATATGCATGTGCAAACCTTTTTATAAAACACATTCCAAATTTCTGAGTCTAAGAGTATGCAAATTTCAAAATTTGATACATATTGGCAGTTGTTTGCTATCACTATTCACATTGCTCTAGAGGTTATAAACAACGTAATAAGATTTGAAACATTAAAAAAAATTTTGTGTCAGTCATCTATTGCTGCATAATCAATCACCTCCAAAATTAGTGGCCTAAAACACTTATTTATCCATTCTCGCAATTTTATCAGTTGGATGGGCAGTCTTTCTATTGGTCTTGGGCATAGAGGTGGCTCTATGTCAAAAGTTAAGATGTAGGACAGGGTGGGTCAGGATGTCTCAGTGTTTGTAGGATGCTTCTTTACAGGGAGAAAGCATCTATTTCCCCGTATTTGGGAGAACTGGGTTGCCTGAGAGATGAAATAGTTTATATATTTTTTGAGCCTTTACTAACATACTTTCTTTTTCCATAAACAACCATTCGAGGATGTGCCACACAAAATTCATCACTGATGCAGTCTGTAACCCAAATTATGATCCCAAAGAGACTGGAGATAAAACCTAAAGAAGTGGCTGATAGTGTTTTACCAAATGCAAACGGAGTATGGCTGGAATGATTTGACATGTTCTGACTTGCTACTAGCACAAGGGGGATACGCTGTAACGATCAGCAAAGATTCATCTCTCCTTCCTCCCAAACTTTGCAGCTGTTGGACATTATGTCTTGGTTAGGTCCTATGACAGTAAAACTTTTTTAACATTTTTCTCCAGATGGCTTCTGTAAGTTTGGGTTGAAGAAAGCTACCTCTTTAAATTCTGCTCAAAGACAGTGCCCCTGTGAAGGGATGTCCAAACTCTCTCGTTACTAAATTCTATTGTCCTTCAGATTTCAACTTGGAAATCAGCTATCCTCTATTAATTTACTTACTCAACATGTATTTATCAATTGTCTATACTTTGTGTCATGCAATGGTGTTAAATATGAGGAACATGATGTCAGAAAAAACAAATTTAATCCCTGGACCTTACACTTTAGTGGAAGAGACAATTAGTCACTCAAATACATATTACTCAAGCAAAATTAAGAGGGTGCAAAGAAGTCCTCCTTAAAGAAGCGACCCTCAGTTGAGCTCTAAAGGAAGCTTAAGGGTTAACTAGGCAGAAAGAAGAGTGAAGAGGGTCTCAGGTTTATGTGCAAAGTTCCCGTGGTTGGGGGATAGCAGTACCAATGTGGAACACATTTAAGGCTGAAATGTTGAAATAATGGCAGGGTGGCCTTGGTATGGATTGCTGCTGGAGAGACACTGGGATCTGAGTATGCGAGGCCTTATCTGTTAGGTTAAATGGTATTCCTTTTATTCTAAAAATAACAGAAAGCTATTTGTAGACAAGATTAGATGCTTTTGACCTTGCATTGTAATTGTCTTTTAATTATTGTTCTGCACTATGCTTCATCAGGCCAGGTTCTATGCTGTTTCATTTTAACTCAGATACCTGAAACACTGTTAAGCACAAGGTAATTGTTCAACAGTTTTGCTGAATTAATGAATTATTAACAAGACCTTCTTGATGAGTGATCTGAAACAGGGCTTTATAGTCAGGGAAGATGAGTGAGGCTGATGAATGTGACTGTCAAAACAGTTCAGGAATTGGCTACTTGTGTGGGTGCATCAGAGGGCATGATAAGAAGGCTGGAGGTCAGTTAACGGGTTAGGCAGTACAAGGAAGATCCAAGTAAGGCTTTGGGCAGCTCTGACTCTTGGATGAATGAGAGTTATTCTGGGAACTTTCTCCAGACTCTATAAAGTTGTAGAAAAGGAGTTTTGCCTTCCACCTAGACAAGAAGGTACTCTGACAGCTTGTTTACCGGGGTTGGGCATGTACCCAAAACTTGGCAAGTCAGGTGGGTTGTTAAATCATCACTTCAGGATAAGAGAAGCCATCTCCCCCATCTCCCCCGTATTTTCCACTAGTTCTGAAATTATTTACCTTTGGTTTTGATGTGGCTGAGGGATACCATTTCAAAACCACTTATGTGACTCTGCCATTGTTCAGCTCTTATTTATCATCTGCACAGGTAATCGTGGGCTCTGTGTATCCCAGGGATTATTACTATCAGTAGTAGTGGTAATAGTAGTAGTTGCAGGAATAGTATGGCTGTTAAGAAACTAAAATGAACTTATGTAAATGTAGACCTAATTTGGTTATAAACGGAGACAACCTAGCTGTGAGTCCCCCGCCTTGACCAACTAGACTGTGAATCTATCTCACCAGGTCTCTTCAGAAGTTGCAGGTAAAAGAACTTCACAAGGCGGGGTTGCCATTCTTCCAGGCAACCAGGAAAATAGTGCCAGGAGGAGAACAAAGGGCTGGAGGCAGTCTATGGCCACCTGTGGACTGAACTACTGCTTTTGTCTAGGAGGTTAGAAACGGTGGGGGTGTGTACGAGCTTCCTGAGACTGGGAGCAGCCTGCAGACAAGCTTTCCCAGACTGCAGCCAATCCTGTGGAGTTCCTCGTGGGGGGCCCACCTGAAGGGGAAGCCACCCAGAGCACACACGGGAGAAATGTAGGAGAAATTATATCTGGTAAGATGCTTTGCCTAAATCTAACAGAAACCCTAAGGCAAAGCAAACCCCTACAGCAAAGCAAAAACACTAAGGACATTTTTGATCGTTCAGATTCTGCAACTCAGAGGCAGGCTTTGCATACTGATTAGGCCTGACTGCATCTCCTGGCAGTTTTCTCTGCTCTTTCCCCTCTGGCTTTGTCCTTAGGGTCTTCTTGCTTGTGAGGTTTCTGTTAATAGTAAGGCCTTCCGGTTCGCACAGCAGGAAAGGGAGAACAACAATCAGCGCCCAAAGGAAGACAAATTCTTCGGTGGGTCCAATTCCCCGTCAGCTCAGTTTAAAGGCTCATCCGCGACTTCTAGCAATTTCTAGAATACTATCAGCTTTTGAAATACATCTGGGTTCTTGAGTCAATAATTAGCAAAAGGGGTACCACGATCGGCTCAGAGGCATCCTTGCAGCTAAAGACAAGTTCTGCTGAATCACGCGCTTGGCATGGGGAGAAGGGTATACAGTCGAGCAAAACGTGCTTCCGTTAGGGAAGACAAAAGGGCCGACGGACGCTGAACGAGCAATGGCGGTAAATAACCGCCGCTCACGCCCCCTCAAAGCGTTCGAATACACTAACCATTTGGGCGGCTCTCCGCTTGGCGCTACTTCAGCTTCGCGAGGCGCCACTGAACGACGACGCTTCCCAGCATCCCCCGCTCTGGCATGCGCGTGAGTAACTTCCGCCCAGCTAATGCGCCTGCGCGAGATTTGAAAAGGGGTCAAAGGTGTGCGAGATTTGAAAGGAGCGGGCGAGGATTTGCTTTTCCCGCCGGTTTGGGGGCGTTTTTGTCTCGTAAGCTTGGGAGTTTCCCCGGTGAAAACTGAAAGTTGGCGGCGCCTGGCACGGAGGGCAGGGAGGGGGCCGAAGAGAGCGAGCGAGTGAGCACTCCAGAAGGTAGGTGACAGCTCTCACAAGCCAGGGCACTTATGCGGGAGGCTTGGCCTCTGTCGCTCCACACCCGCCCACCAGAGTCTTAAACGTTTACCCAGCGGCCGTCACAAGATTCAGTTGCCTTATACCGTCTAGATGGTCGCAGCGTCACATTGCTGCCCCCAGGCCCGGTCCTTGAAAATAATTTCTACTGTGAAAATGGCGGGCAGAACGGACACTCCAGGACCGGGCAGGGGGAGGCGAGGGGCTTCCTGTTTATTACTGTGGTCCGGCTTGCAGGTCGACTCGAGGCACGTCCCCTCCGTGACCGCCTCCCCCAGACTGGCACAGAGCCATTGCTGGGGACTCGTGGAAGCCTTCAGAGAGAGGTCGAGATCGAAGCTTGGTGGGTAACTCAAGGCAAGTGGTGGGAGCAGTGGGGTTTCTGCTGCAGTGGCTGCGTCTGTGGGTGAGACCCGTTGCGTTGCTTCTGGCTGCGGGACGTCAAAGCGGATTCCCTGACCCTCTTAGAAATCATTGTAATATATCTCTCGGCTGTGTGGACAAACTAGATTCTGTGGTCTTGTGTTCAGCCCGTCATTCAGCAAATAGCGTGCACAACACCAAAAGGGGACTTGTTGGGGATCCCTGGGGGGCTCAGCAGTTTGGCGTCCGCGTTTGGCCCAAGGCGTGATCCTGGAGACCCGGGATCGAGTCCCGCATCGGGCTCCCTTGCAGGGAGCCTGCTTTTCCCTCTGCCTGTGTCTCTGCCTTTCTCTGTGCATCTCTCTGTGTCTCTCATGGAAAAATAAATAAATAAAATCTTTAAAAAAAACAAAAACAAAACAAAACAAAAAAACCTAAAAGGGACTTGTTTGTTTGTTCCTTAGCAGTCCTTGTACCTTTAGACAAACAACCCCAAATACGAGTTTGTCGCTTCTCTATGATTAGTTATTGATCAAAATCCCACTCTCTGTGACAGGGAAAAGTTTCAGAGCTCAGATTGGGGTTTCCTATGGGAAGTAACCTTTTTTTTTTTTTGGATTTTTTTATTTTAGAGAAAGAGAGTGGGAAAGATCATCTCAAGCAGACTCTGCGCTGAGCATGGAGCCCATGCAGAGTTCGATTTCACTTTGAGATCCTGACCGGAGTCAAAATCAGACTCAGTTGTTTAACCAACTTCACCACACAGGCACCCCTGGGAAGTAACTGCTTGACCACATGAAACTTTAGAGGTGATGAAGAACTTTAGGAATACCTTTGTCAAAAAATAATAAAAATGGAAACAAAAGGTGCCTGGGTGGCTCAGTTGGTGAAGCGTCTGCCTTTGGCATAGGTCGTGATGCCTGGGTCCATCTGGGATCGGCCCTGCATTGGCTCCCTGCTCAGTGGGGAGTCTGCTTCTCCTTCTGCCTGCCACTCTCCCTGCTTGTGCTCTCTCTATCGAATATGTTTATATTTAAAAATATTTTAAATATTTTTTAAAAATGGAAACAAAATCCATAAAAAATACCATTCAAAATGTGCCTGGTGCACTGGCCACAAGATGGGACATTATTTATTTTGCTTTTTTTTTTTTAATATACCTAAATGTTGATTACATTTCTAGCAAAGAGAAACACAAACTCAAAAGTCATGCATATGCTTTTCCTAAGTGTATTTGATGTATTAAACATGACATAAAATTAAACATATTCAAATTGAATGAATCATTTTAATGTTTAATGAAATGTTAGAGTCTCCAATGTAAGATGGCAGAGTAAAGCCTGACCTTGAAACCTTCCTGCCAGCAAACCCAGCAGTTGAAATAATACGTGGATATATCAACCCACCAACCAAGCAAACACACTGAAGGTGAAGCCAGCGAATTGCTCTAGTAGCTAAGATTTTTAGATTTAGCAAACAATGATATAGGATGCCCCATTAAATTTGAATGTCAGGTAAATGATAAAATGATAAAAAAATTTTTTATTTAAAAAAATTTCCCCAATATTTGGGAAAATAATTATACTGTATTTTTCTGGAAATCCTACCAATAGCAATCAAGGGGAGGAAAAGGCTGGTGGCTGTGAAAGAGTAGGACCAAGTTTTCTGAGAATTAGCAAATTTCCATGCAGCTTCCAACTCCTCTTTCTCGCAACCATCATAGGGAAAAAGATGACCAAAATTCTAGATAATCCCATTAATAATCCTCAGTTTGACAAAAGGCAGAAAGCAGGGTGTAGGCAACTTAGAAATGAAACAGAATTTCACAGAGGTAGAATGCCTTCTCACTATCTCTATGACCCCCTCCCTGCAGAGAGGATAACCACTGGAGTCCACCATGCTGGAGCCCCTGCTGGCTGGAGAGGAGAAGCATGTGTGGTGTGCCATCAGTGAGTAATAATTTAGCCAAAGAAATGAAATGGTCTGAGATCTGGATTAAGCCAGTGTCTTGCTGTGAGGGGTGGGGGTAAGTGGGTATAGGTGGAAACAGATGAAACAAGGGCAGCCATGGGTTTGTCAGTAATAGTTGAAGTTGGGGGATGGGTATATGAGGTTCATTAATCTAGTTTTTTTTTTTTTTTGGATGTATTTTAAATTTTCCATTATAAAATTTAAAACCTTAGCCAAATAGAGGACAACATATACCCATTGGGAAGAAGATGGAAAAAGTATAAGTAAGACAATTTCCTGGTCTCAGCTGAATTCAGTAAATCTTGCCTTAAAAAAAATAGACATTTTACTTAAAGCTATCAAGATATTCTTCAGAAGAAAGAAAATGATAATTAACCAAATCAGGAGATAGAAATGGGGAGAAAAATAGGAAGAAGAATAATTTATGGGGGGGGGGTTGTTAGATACTGTATAATGTAAAATAAGAAATAGAGGTCTAAGTATAAAACTGAAAAAGACAGACAATGAGCAGACTAAATGCTTAAAAAGCAACCCAGGTAAACAAACCTTTCGTGATAGTCCTTTTGCTGAGTAGGAGTAGGGGACGATAGCCTGATCAGTCTTCAGTCAAATTCCCTATCAACTTTTCTCTCATGGTAAAATGGAGATTTCCTTTCTTTTTTTCCAAGATTTTATTTACTCATGAGAGACACATAGAGGGAGGCAGAGACACAGGCAGAGGGAGAAGCAGGCTCCCTGTGGGGAGCCTGCTGTGGGACTCAATCCCAAGACCCCAGGATCACTACCTGAGCCAAAGGCAGATGCTCAACCACTGAGCCACCCAGGCAACCCAAAATGGAATTTTTTCACTCTGTCATTTCTTCCACCTTTATTAGATGGTACTCTTCTGTAAAGAAGAATGTCTTTTATCAAATAAAGCTCCATTTACACTGAAGTACAGTTCATTCATGAAAGGCAGGGTATGTATTTAATTCTTTCCTTTAGTTGCCCATTTTCAAAGTAAGGAGTTTGTGGCTTAGTTAATGTAGTCTACTAAGAAATGGTTGGTTCCTTCCCTCCTTCTCTCTCTCATTGCCTTCATCCATCCTTCCTTCTTTCCTTTCCTCCCTCCCTCCTTTTCTTCTTTCCTTCTTTCTAGGAGCGGCAGACTTTCCCTCTCTTTTTTTAGATGTATATGAGCTCAGATTTTATTTATTTTTTATTTTTATTTTTTTTAAAGATTTATTTATTTATTTATTCGATAGAGACAGAGAGGCAGAGACACAGGCAGAGGGAGAAGCAGGCTCCATGCAGGGAGCCCGACGTGGAACTCGATCCCGGGACTCCAGGATCGCGCCCTGGGCCAAAGGCAGGCGCTAAACCGCTGAGCCACCCAGGGATCCCCTGAACTCAGATTTTAAATGTATTTAATTGGACCATATCCTTGTTGTGATTTTAATTAGAACAAATCAGTGGTACACTTTTTTTAGACCACCAGGGAAATCTGTGGATTGGACATTAGCAAATAATAAAGGGTTACTAATAATTTTGTCAGATGTAATAGTGATACTGTGTTTAGGAGAAAAAAATGTCTCATTTTTAAAAGAGATCAATACTGAAGTTTGGGGGCACCTGGGTAGCTCAGTTGGTTAAGCGTCTGCCTTCAGCTCGGGTCATGATCCGGGAGTCCTGGGATTGAGCCCCACATCCGGCTCTTTGCTCAGCTGGGGCTCTGCGTCTCCCTCTCCTTTGGCTTGCCTGTGCTCTTGCTCTTGTACTTTTTCTCTCTCTCTGTCAAGTAAGTAAATAAAATCTTAAAAAAAATGCTAAGGTTCGAATACTTGATATTTGCCTTAATTACTTCAGCAAAGATCAAAAGATAAAAGAGAAGCAAATGTGGCAAAATTGTGACAATTTTTAAATATGAGGGAAAGGTATATGGGAAATTGTTGTACCATTCTCTCTTCTTTTGTGTATGCTTGGAAGGTTTCATAATACAATTTTTTAGAAGGTTAGATTTAAAACATACACTCAATCCATTTTATTAACAAAGATCTCTATGATATATTAAGGGGGAAAAGAAATCAGTGTACATTTTTTAAAAGAGGAAATAAGTATTTCTTTGTGTTTGTGGTTGTGGCCAATAAGAAATGAACTGCTTTAAGTAAAAGAAGTCAGAGAAGGACAAATACTATATGATTTCACTTACATGTGGAATCTAAAAATAAAGGAAATGAACAATCAGGAAAACCAAATAGACTCTTACATACAAAAGACAAAGTGGAGTTGCCAGAGGCGAGGTGAGTGGGGAAAGTGGGTGAAATAGATGAAGGGGATTAAGAGGTACAAAAGTCTAGTTAGAAAATGTCAGAGAGATGAAAAGTGCAGCACAGGGGATATAGTCAATCATGGTGGGCACTGAGTAATGTATAGAATTGTCAAATCAATGTGTTGTACACTTGAAACGAACATACCATTTTATGTCAATTATACTTCAATAATAGTAATTTTAAAAAAATGAGCTGTTTAAAGCATCTTTCAGAATTGTGGCAGGTAGCCTAAAGTCCAGACATCCAGCAGATGGCGCTCTGTGCCCATTTATTGTGGTGAAGGATGTGCTCCACACTTTCTGCTTCCCAGTGTAGATGCAAACCCCCGAGCATTCTACAGTGTCAGAATCAACACTTTGTTTTCAGAATGAGCATCTGCCTTAGAAATGACCCAGCTGTCCTTTTGGATTTGGAGTTTGTCTTTCAGTTGTGCCCCAAGTTTGGGTCTAATTCTGTTAACATGATTCACCTGAAATCTGGCAGGAGTGTGATACAGTGGCAAGAGCCCTGGATTGAGCACCTGCAGCTCTATACTTGGTGACTTCTCGCAAGGCTCTTAGAGCCTCAGGTTCCTTGCCTGTAGACTACAGTTGTTGGACCAGATGATCATTAAGATCCACTTCTTCCCTCACTTTCTTTGACTCTGGGGTTCTGCTTCCAAAATTCAGCCTTCCCTGGGAGGGGACATGAAAGACACCAAAGAAGTATCTTTGATGAAAGCAAGTTAGTGGATGGTGAAGCAGTGTAGCAGAGAGAGAGCACAATTAAGAGAGTAGTGGGGGAAGCAACAATGAAAGAAGGTGGTGCAAGCCCCAGATATTAGACTCTGAACTTTACGAAACTGCAGAGCCAGCTATAACTATTTAGTGAGTGGCAGAGGAGAAATTCAAGACCATTTCTGTCTCTGAGGTCCATGGCTTTTCCCTACAGCATGAAGCTGCCATCCCCCCTCTCCCATCCCCAGGGAATGCGGGTTTTGTAAAGTGAACTAAGGCAGTGGGGACCATGGGGCAACACAGCTATTTCTTTTCCTGCCAGCAGCTCTACTCCCCTCTGTAACTCAGAATCTAGCGTCAACTTTCTCCTCTGAGTCTGTTTTCTGCTCTCAACCCCTCATCCAACCTCTCTTTCACAGGATAGTTCAGGTTTAATTCTCAGATCCTTCTGAGAAATGCTGTTCCTCCCTTGACTTACTCTTTGCCTTCTCTCATTGTTGATATGGAATCCCATAACAGTTTCAAGTGGTGTGTACCAGTTCAGGGATGGGAGATTTAGAGGGATACTTCTGAGCTGTCACTAGAGTGTCCTGATGACAGTGTGCCCCATATATGGTGGTGGCTGGTGTCTGTGAACAAGCTAGGTGGCATCTCAGAACATTTGAAATTTGTCTTTATGTTTCACTGATCAGATTAGATCACTTTCTGATTTCCCACTTTCTCAACTTCTGTGATGTTTATTATCTAAAAGAAGCTTTGTTCATTGTTTTTAAATATTGTTTGTTATCTTTTCATGTCCTGTCTCATGCCATCGGCTATTCTGTGTGCACCTTGGGTATGGAAACTGTTCTGTTCAGAGCTACACTTAACACAATTTTTGCACACTGCAGTGCCTTTCACTTGCAGGCGTACAAACAAGTGTACTTGGATTTACTCACATCTAAATTTCCTTTAGTGTACTTTTCCACCTGGGAAAGTCACTTCAAATTCCTGATTATTCTAGAATGGATTTCAGTTTGACCTTTTAAGTCCTTTTTTTTTTTTTCCTCCCACATTTTCATTTAATCATTTCTTATAATCATTTTGCAGCTTTCCCCAATTTTCTTCACAGGATGATATTGGCTATAAAAGGAGATGAGACCAACTCATTTCTGTTTTGCTGCCCCTAACTAGTAGAGTTTGTGGGGTTAAGTGGAGGGGAAGGTAGGAGGAAAAGGTGGCAGCTGGTGAAAATGAAGTTTCTGAATAATTTGAAGTTTGTTATTCATGTCCT
The DNA here is from genome assembly GCF_048418805.1 of Vulpes vulpes. Taxonomy (NCBI): domain Eukaryota; kingdom Metazoa; phylum Chordata; class Mammalia; order Carnivora; family Canidae; genus Vulpes; species Vulpes vulpes. Next base: position 186,653,385 of record NC_132780.1, read on the forward strand.
TTTACGTGGTAGATGAATAAATTAAGATGTAAAAACGAAGTTAGCATTTTATGATTCTATTGTTTCTCATTAAATATGAGGCTTAGCTACATGCAAATGCACAAGGTGTCATTCTTTCATTGTCATTCTCTGCTAAAAGAAGAGGCCAGCTTCTGAGCCATATTCCAGAAAGAGAGCACTCAACACTTTAGTGGGTGGTAGGTATGCAGGGCAGTCTCCTCTGTTCAGAATGGGTCACAAGGCTGGGCAGAAAAGGAGGCAGGTGGCTAGATGCAGTCTGTGTGGTATTAGATTGTGGTTTCTGTGTTCTGAATCTGTGCAGCATGTTATCTTGAAAAGGTTCTCAGTAAGTTGCAGTGAGAGGCCAGGAAAGCTACCTCATGGGTTTCACTGCTGATCGAGTCATAGACATTAGCTATCCTCACTAGGGTGACAGAACAGAGTGTCAGGGCCATTAGTCTTCATCCTGTTTTCCCTTCCACTCAGCAAATGTTTGCATAATGATGAAATCCAAGAGTCACTCCTTCTAGCACATTGGGAAGAGGACGTCTCACATCCATTCCTGAGTCAGTTCTTTAAACTTGAAAATACTGCCTACTCAAAGCTGTGTCTGGAGCTGACTTTATTGGGGGGTTTTGAAGTCACTGAGGCAGTTCAGAACAGGATGTCTGAGCGCACAGTCACAAAGAAGCTCATTTTGAAGTTGAACACTAAACACACTCATTTTCCCTAGGTAATCTTTCTTCACAGACCCCCTACCTGCTACTGTGCTGTTCTTCCCCTGACATCTCTCCTGTTTTCTTTGGATCCTTCCATTTCTGGGTTGTGACCTGGCACTCCAACAGCCCTTCATTCCACGGAGCCATTTCATTCTCCTTGTTTCCAGCTTTTCAGAAGCTCATCTTTCTGTGAGCAAATGGTGCGGGGAAGTGCTTTCTTAATAAAATGCCATCCCCCTCAGAGAAAGATGTAAGGAGACAGAAATAGTTGCCATTAGTTGAGCACGTGTATGTGTGGGCATGTGCCTGAGTTCTCACTGTGCCATACTCTCTGTGTATAGGGTCTTGTGATAGATATTTTAGAATAACATTTTCTAAGCTTTTTTGGAAAGACATATGGAAAATACAGTAAGGAACATATTTTACTTTATCACTCGTGAAATAAATATAAACATATAGGTGTGCGTATATTTACATACATATGCATATATGTGTACATGAAACAATGGCTTTGTTGAAAGGGCTGTGTTCTAATATTTTGTATTCTATTTTATTTGTTTAAAAAAGTATAGTCCTGACCCCCTCACTTGATTTCAGAACCCATAATGGGTCATTATCTGAAGTTTGAAAAACATTGCCTTGAGATACACTGAGGTCTGTAAAACGAGGATTTCTGCTCTCAGAATCTCCACAACTGCATTATAGATTGCCAGCTTCCTTGCTATAATTCAGTAGGAATAAACTTCCATATCCTGCTTTTAGCAAGTAATCCTGAAAAGCTAATACAACCCCAACCTTAAGTCACGCTACCTGGACCGTCCTCATAAATAACATAAATCAGCATTTGAAGACTTCAGTGGCAGCTTTTATTCTGGAATTTCACAAACCAATGTTTAAAAAAATAAATGATTTAGTATAACATGACAGCAGATGTGGGAAGTGGAGGCAACAACTATCTCTCATCATATACTTACTTTGTTAACATTTTGTGGTATTTAACTATAGCCTTTCTTGCTATGCATATCCAAATGTGTTATTGTGGACCTTTTTTTTTTTTTTAAATGCAACTGGAAAACTTGTTATTTTGTTACCATCTCAGGCAAGAATAAGAATCCACACAAAGGGACTCCCATGTACGCAGAGGAGCACACTTGCACATGCACTAACACACACACACACACACACACACACACTCTCTCTCTCTCTCTCTCTCAAAGAATGGAGAATAAAAGTTTCATTGCTTTAATATTAAATCTCACTTTTCTCACATTTCTTAGGTTTTCACACCTATAGTCTGGCTAATCTATTTCTAGGCAATTCTCAGCAGAAAAAATTATGAAAGTGATAGCTGGATTGTAATGTGTGAAAAAGCTCTTAGCACAGATTTGAATACATTTGGGAGGGGTAAGAGTATCCTAGATTGTCAGAAAATAAAGAGATGTGTTTTATTTTTATTTATTTTTTAATATTTTATTTATTTATTCATGAGAGACAGAGAGAGAGAGAGGCAGAGACACAGGCAGAAGGAGAAGCAGGCTCCATGCAGGGAGCCCAATGCGGGACTCGATCCCAGGTCTCCAGGATCACACCCCAGGCTGCAAGCGGCGCTAAACCACTGCGCCACTGGGGTTGCCCAAGAGATGTGTTTTAAATAATGTCTTCCACATACCAGCCTTTGAGAGTATCTTCCATAATTATCTTAATGGTTCACTTAAAGCGGGGGGAAATACTAATATTATTTCTGAGGATAGGGTAAGTCAGAATTAGGTGAGATTTCTAGGCCCTGTGTAAAAATTTGAGGCCTGAGTTAATTGCTATAGTATTGTGTAATGTTTCAGTCATGTGCCTAGTATTTCTTTTTCTAATGAATAGAACCACTTACCAGTGACCTACACTCCTATTTTATAGAATACTTTTCACTTTTCATTTAGTTGATATGTATGTTCTTTGTAGTTTGGGGCATTGGTTTTCGTGATCTTTTATACTAGATAGGGGAAAGGGATTTTATTTCTGGGGAGTGATGCTCACTGCTTGGAGCTCTTGAAGAAGATGAAAGGGGATCTTGATCTTAAGGCAAATACTAGAGTTAAGATTGAAGATGGCAATTCCAAGCTGATGTAAAAGAGATAGCATTTTTGCAAATGTAAAATGAATAATTTAAACTTCCTACTTAAATTATTTTCTTGTTCCATTCCCCCCTTTTTTGTTTTTGTTTTTGTTTTTTTTGTTCCATTCCCTTTTTAGCCTAAGCCATGAAATTTACCCGTCCATAACGGAGAGGATGATGCAATACACAAGAATGCTAGATATTAGTTATTGAAAGAGTGATATAGGGGGCTGGGTGGGGGGGAGAGAGAGAGAGAGAGAGAGGTTGGGGGTAGAGGGAGATGAAGATGGGAGGGGGAGAGAGAGAGAGAGAAGAAATAGAAAGCCCCCCCACCACACACATACATGCTAGGCTTAGAGAACTTGAACATAAAATTTTAGAGTGGTATAAAGAATGGTATAAGAGTAAGCAGGAAGAGAATGTGGGAAAGGGTCTCCTCTTGGACCTAAGGGGTGGTGAGAAAGAGACAGAGAAAGGAGACAACTCTCTGTTCCATATGGTCAGCCAGAGTACAGATGATGTTTTTAGAAATTTGAGAGAATACCAACGTTGGAGGACTTCATGAAGGGTGCCCTCTACCTATTTGTGATAGTCTAACAGAATAGTGTGGCCAGACAGCAAATCTAGTTGGATTCTTGTCTCTCTCAATTCCTGTGTATAGTTAGGTTTAAAGTCAGAGAATCTGTCTTGGGCAACCTCATACCCCTGCAGGGTCAAGGTGACCTCACACTAGAAACTGAAAGTGGAATGAATACCCAAGCCTGGGGAACCACATGGAAGATGTACCAGAGACTTCGCATTGTCTCTAGCCATTGAAAGCCAAGAGAAATGAAGCTGAATATTTTAAAATGTAGCATATTAATACAAGGTTTGAGGTATAGTAAGGCCAACAGATCAGGACAGGCTAGCCATTGAAAAGATAGTTACGGTTTCTAAGGCGGAGGGCACGCATGCCATTGGGAGCTACACAGGAAAGCAATGAGGTTAATCAGGAGGCAGGAGGCAGAGAGGAAGAGAACTATTGGCAGTAACCTTTGTTGTGGTTTCTGTGGGAAGGAATAGGCTATTTAAGCTTGGGATTGGCTGTTTGAGTAATTTCAGCGGGCTCTGGGGCATTTGGGGCTGTGCCTAGTTGTCTGGGACCTGGCCCTGGGATAATTAGGTCAGGGGTATAGTGGCCCAGAGTGTGAGAACCCAATAAAGGTGGTGGGTATGGACTCTGGGTTTTCTTGTTTGTGTTTGAATACCCCCACTCCCCAAGAGGAAGAGTCCTCTCTAGAGAGGGCGCAGTGTGGGCAACAAGTAGTCAAAAGGTCAAGGCAGGATAACTCAGGCATATTATTGGGTTGTCTAGAACAAGATGTTTTGGCATATGCACTTAGGATAGATGTTAAAGCATCAAGTTTACGGAAGTTAGAAATGTGATTGGTTAATATACTGAGCCAATAGTAATATTCCACCAGACCCTGGCTAAGTCAAGAAAGAAAGGCCACACATTTACAGCTGCAAATAGCAACAGTGGAAACCAGCAGAGTGCTAGAGGATGGTCAGGTCAACCATGTTCCATATGGATGCCAGATATCAACTTGGAGTGGAGTGGTAAATGTAAATAAGAGAAAAGACTTGAGTACTTTTACCCAAAAAGTGAATACTTTACCTAGTAAAGTATTGCCTTATTTATTAGATTGGATGGTAAATTAACTGAAATTAGACTATGCCCCCATACACTGGGGTCTATGAGGGAGATCATGTCAGTTGGAAACAACACATACTGTGCTTTTGCTGAGTAGTGGAGGTTGTTGTGAGTGAATTTGCAGTCCCATTGCAATGATGACATTTCTTTCACCTGAACCCTCATAGTATTAAGGTAGTTTTTTATGCTGGAAGAGAGTTGGAACCAGAGAAAAAATTGAAATCTGGGGCTAGAAAAAGAGGCCTTCTTTTCTTGTTCATAAAGGATCATTTTAGAGTTAGGCAGATGATACTGATACCTAGCTCTCATTGTGTTATGGGGCTCATGGTACCAATGAACTCTTCGAGAGTTTTGTGAGCTTAACTAATACTTGGCCTTCTTTTAAATAACTACAGGACCCGCAAAGGCCTTACATACTAAAAAGAGGCTTGGGGACTCTTTACATTATTAACTAATACTCATTATGTTATTTAATTTTTTAAAAAATATTTTATTTATTTATTTATGAGAGACACAGAGAGAGAGAGAGAGAGGCAGAGACACAGGCAGAGAGAGAAGCAGGCTGTATGCAGGGAGCCCGAGGTGGGACTTGATCCTCCAGGATCATGCCCTGGGCTGAAGGCGGCGCCAAACCTCTGAGCCACCCAGGCTGCCCCTACACATTACATTATTAATTCCATTCCAGTCTTTAGGAATCATTAGCCACTTTATTGTTTGAGTTGGTAATATTTTGCACAGATACCAAGATTAAAACATGTTACCTCCTTTCTTAATTACCCTCAGTACATGGTGAGTGTCTATTACGGGCTTGGCATTGTTTTGAGTACTAAAGATGAGAAGATGAAGAAGATGTGGATATGCCCTTAAGGAGTATAATGAAGAATCCAGAAAAGGCAATTATCAAAATGGTAGAAGAGACTGTTGGATTATAAAGGGTGTGGTTTTGGAAACTTGAGAATGACTTTCTGGAGGAGAGGCTCTTTAAGCTGAGAAAGGGACAGTAGGAATTAGCCAGGTGAAGAGTGAACAGAAGAATATGAAAAGATCTAAGGAGAAAGCATTAGTTCTTGAGAAGTAAAATAAACCCTATTGAAACTTGTATAACTACACTAGTATTAGTATAAATTGGCTTCCATGGGCTATCATATTGCCAGAAATATTCCCCAAATCTTGTGTGTGACTCACCCAGCTGTCTGTAATTTGGGCACTGATAGACCTAGGCACATACTTTAGCTTTGAAACATTAAAGAATTTATTTAATATCTCTGAGCTTCTGTTTCTTCAACTGTAAAATGAGGATTATAACTTCTTTGAAAAATTATGAAGATTGAGGTAAGTATGAAGAGATCATGTATATTTCTCCTCTTTCTGTACTTCAAACAGTTGATGGAATTCCTTGGCTTTTTGACATTTTTCCTAATTAGGAGATATTATTAGATTTTATCCCACTTTTTAAGCTTATAACATTTAATAGGAGAGTTTTTTTTTTTTTCCCCCTTTCCTGTATAAATGCCAAAGTAAACTTCAAGAGTAGGGACCAAAGGAGTGATAATTTTTTTTTTCACAAGTGATTCTTAGCAGCTAAGACAAAAAAGTGTTACCTCTGAGGGTTAAGTCATCAAAGGACAGAGGAGGTACTTTGGAAAAGGATCAGAAATGGAATAATGGGCAGAACTCTTATTTGTCACATTCTTGGTGTTTCATGACCTAGGGAGACGGTGACAATTAGTTATAGCATTCTCCCTGCAAGCTGAGATGAAGCTTCAGAATCCTCAACATTGCATTTCCGAGGAAGAAACTAAGGAAGGAAAGACTTCCTTGGGGGAAAGAAAGAGATTTCCTTTTCCACGTAGAGGTGTTGTCTTCAGGTTGGAATCTGTTTCCATGGAACAGCAGCCTAAGGGGCCTATTGGGCTGAGTTGCTGTTGGGTGGGTTCCCACCTGATCAGATCAATACTTGGAGCATTTAAGATTATGGAGCATGTAATGGGGGATTTTTTTTGGTTATGATTTTGTTTGCTTATTATTTATTTTAATTCTGAAGCCTAATTTTTCTGGTGCCTAATAAAAATTAAAACCTAGTTTATAAGTAAAGCCTCAAAAAAAGTCAGGAAATTATGACAAGTTATAGTATTGATACCACATTTCAAATTATAGTTTATTAGAAGAAAATTTCATAGACCAAGATTCCATTTTTCTTTCCTATTCATGAAGGTAACAATCTTATGATTGCATTTTTTATTCTTCCATGAGTGATTAGAACAGATGGCAAAGTCTTCACAGCCTGATCCTGATTTATAACCTCTAGTTTCAAATGAACATGGGTCAAAATAATTTAATGATTATTACTCTATTCTTCCTCCCCAGGCAGCTACCAAGAAATTCTATAAAAGTGATAGAAACTCTTGCTAATTGTTTAGCGTCTTCATTTTTAAGTCTTTAAGGTCACCCTAAGTTATTATTCACAAGTTTAGACATTAGGAACATTCACATGAACAAGTCAGAGACCCAGGCCTCTCAGAGGAAATGCTAATATTTTTTTTCTATTCTTTGTGGAATTCATTATAATTTAATATTTCATGTATTTGGGAAGAAGTGTAACACACCCTGTAATATTCTAATGATATGCACTGTGCATTATCATGCTCCCAGAAGTCATGATTTGCCTAATCCTCAGTTGGCCAGGTCAGGGATATTGCAGAATGCTTCCTAACAGGTGCCCATTAAAGTCTGTGTGCTCTCAATGGATCTTATCTGTTTAGTGCCATGGTCAAACTAGTGACTTGCCATGGAAAAGATCATTTCTAGCCTAAACATTCATATTAAATAAGATATGTAATTTACCTGGCGAAGTTGAAAATGGGGGAATGCATGTTTTATTTTTGAGAATGTTGGAACATTTACAAAATCAACCCGATTATTACAACATTTTTCACACCACCAGTTGCAAAATGTTGAGGTACAATGAAGGACTATCTCTGTGTGTATATATAATTAGTATTCATGGTACCTATTGCATGTTAGTTACATCCTAACTAGGTTTATAGCTGTTTCAGAATAGAAATATTGATATTATTTGATTTTTGCTTATTTTTTCCTGAAAATTACCTTCCCTGTTGTCATACTAAAATTTTTTCCTGATGTTTGCCTATAATTGTGGGAATATTTGGCATTTCCTCCCTCTTTTCTCTTTCTCTTTCTCTTTCTCTCAACAGATTAAGTTAGATAAGTGCTTCTAGGTGTGGCTACAAAGAGGAATCAGTTCGTGGACACAGAGTACTGTAATTGTAAGCCATAAAGTGAAGATTGCTTTGAAAGGGTTAATCTAATGTGCTCAGGATTTTCAGTATGACAGGGCTGTTTTAAGATAAGCTCCAAACCATTGTGACTTAGATTATTGTCCTGGTGCCAGATATGTTGCCTTAAGGGTTATGTGACACTTCCTCCAATTGACTATGCTCCAGAAGTAAGGCTGATAAACTTGGGTCCTGGTCTTTGCAGAGCAACTCTGGGTAGGTGTCCTCCCATGGAGGGGGCAGCAGGCTGCTGCTGGTGAGGGCGGGGCTGCTTGGGAAAGGCCAGCTACAATCATAATGCTATGCGGCAGATTGTGCACTGAGGCAGGATGCCAGAACATCGCTTAATCTCTCAGACCCTTATTTTCTTCATCTCTCAGCAAGATATACTTTTCCTTCATATCACTTATCACAGTTATACACTTAACTGTGTGATATTTAATACTGTTGGTTACTTTCATAAGTTCCAGATGTACAGGGATTTTGTGTGTTTTGTTCACCTTACAGAACCCAGTTCCTAGCACAGAGCCTTACATAGAATAGGTGGTCAGTAAATATTTACTGAGAGTACAAAAAAATAAAGTGGAAAATTAATAACAAAGGTTTTTTTAAAATGAAGATTAAGAAGTATTAACTATTTTTAAATGAATGCATGAATGAATATGAAATGCCTGGATGCTCCCTGGCTAGAGTGAGTACTTAATAAATGATCATGAGTTTCAGGTTAAATCATCTATGAGTTATTTAAGGGTAAATATATAAATTAAAGACTTTTAAAACTTCTTGATTACTTTTTGTCTGATATCATTCAGTGACATATCAGTGTCACATAAGCCAACATTTTTACATGTGTCGTCATTAGAACAGTGTTTATCCTGAAAAAATAGGGACAATTTTTAGGGTTATTTGGTCTTTAGCAGGTGCAGAAATTATCTGGTATTAGAAATAGAAATGCTTCTCTTATGAAGATATAGAATGAGTTCAGATATTGTGAAAGTGAATCATTTTACATTTCTAGTTACACAACATAAAGCAATGAAAGCCCTGAATCCTGTTGTATGATTTAGCAATCAACTGGGAAATCTGTGTTCTGATGCAAATTTTGGGCATCAACTTCTACTCACCAAATCCCATGCACTTAGACGGAAAAATCAATTCATAGACAGAACCATCTCACAGAACACTGAAGCATTCTCTAACTGGTCTAGCAATCTTTCAGTAATAATGATTGCATAGAAAATTCCACAGAGGGCTGTCTGCTGAGGATTTTCAGCTGTCAGGACTCTGAGCAGCTGGGGACTAAGCCCTTCAATCCGCCAGCAAAGTCTGGGTCACTATAGAAGATAGGATGGCAAGACTGAGAATGGTTGACTGGTGTGCCTGGTGTGTGGGTGGTGACTGGCAGTGGCTGGTGGCTGATGATGAGAGGGGCACACTAGCTACTAAGTCTCTGCCTAGCACTAATGTAAGAAAAATTAGAGTAGGTTTGATTTGGAAAGATGTAGCCCTAGGCATCAGGTCTCAAAATAGCCATCTTTATCTTCACTCATTTTTTTTCTTTCACTGTATCTCTTGCAGTGAGTGAGTAGGATGGGGGCTGGCCTAAGTTTACACAGCATTTGATGTAATTTTTTACTTTCTAGGTATCTCTCACAATTAGTTTCCTTTGTTGTGGCTTCTTTTTCCTCTTGAGTTATAGAAAGTTCCCAAGTGATCTTTTCTCTGGTGATTCTTTTCTGCATTTTCCCCTTTTGGGGGAAAGTTTATTTGTTCAGGGACTCTTGATTCATTCAGAATCCCAAGAGAAAATCAAAGGCATACTCAAATTAGGATAATTCAAGGAGAGTTTACTTATGAAAGAACTCATATAAGTGTGAGTGGAGTCTAGGGGAAGCTCAAGGGGTGGTGTAGGGCTAGTATAAGTGTCACTGTAACCCGCCCTAAGTCTGAAGAGACAGAGGTGGGAGAGGATACTGGAATCCAGAAAGAAAGAAGGGGATAGATACACTAGTGGTAACCTGTGCAAGGCATGGGCATTCTGAGGCAACCTCACAGGGAGGGAACCTAGGGAGTAAACAGTTTGACATCACTTTCTTACCTCCCTCCAGTCTCCTGTTGGCAGAACCCAAGGTGAAGCCAAATGGTTCCATGATTTATATTCATCCGCACAGATCAGGCTCCTAGAGCAGACAGCAGGGTGAAAAAAGGTGGAAAGTAGATTTGGCGGGGTAAATAAGATATCTGGCAAAATTCCCATGTCTATAGTTTTAGCCCAACTATGTTATTTGAAGCTTGAAATCCAGGGCACTCAAAATACCTTCCTTCCAGAACTAGTCCTGCTAAAAGTGTTCATTTCTATTAATAAGGTTAATTTTTGTACTTCCTTAGGTTTATAAACCAAAGGCTTTTTTGAGGTCAACTCATCTCTTTCATTAAATGCTGGATTTGAGGGCACAAGCTGTACTTTATCCGCCTTTGAATCTTCTATAATGTGGAACGATGTTTGCCTGAAGTATCTAAGACATATTTGTTCAATTTTCCTGACTTAACTGGCTCAGTTTATTGCTAAGCAGAATAACTGTAACCCCAGAGGTTTGTATTTTTCACTTAATTGTTGCAAGGTTGCAAAACTGGCAGTTGCAACAAAAGGCGCCAGTGGGTAACAGTATCAGGGAGAGCACAAAGGACTCCCACTCAATCAGGTTGGAGAGGGGGGAAAGGAGAAAGTGAGCAGGCCTCAGGTGCTCAGTAAGTAGCTGGCAAATGAGGTTCCCCTGGCTGTTACATAGGAAGGAGACTATTTGCTCTTTCAAAATGATTTTTTTTGTATTACCTAATCTTTTATTGATTTTCTTTAAAGATTTATTAGAGGGGTGGAGGAGGAGCAGAGGGAGAGAAATCCTTGTGCAGACTCCCCATGAGTGTGGACCCTGAGGTGGGGCTCAGTCCCAGGACCCTGAAATCATGACCTGAGTTGAAATCAAGAGTCAGATGCTCAACTGACTGAGCTACCCTCTCTCCCCTTTCATTAATTTTTTAAAGTACATTTGAAAGCAGAGAACTCTCTTGTGTCTGTGACCCCAGGATAGTTTTGAGATATTTAGCTTACCTACTTTTTTTTCTCATCTTTCTTCCGGATGTCCTTGTTGTGGCCAAGATTGCGAATCCGAGAAACCACCAAGGAGCTGACACTGATGCAAGTGCATGAGGGTTTTATTTGCAAGCTTGAGCTTGGGTCCAAGTGTACCCAACACAGCAGAGTAGGGACTTGGACCCCGGGGTTAAGAGGTGTAGCAGTTTTATAGGGGCCAGTGGCCAATGAGGTTGTAACACACACAGAAAGTTGCATAGTCATGTCGGCCCCCACGCAGGTGGCCAGTTGAATTACAATTTACCCTATAGTGACCATTTGAACTAGCCTATCACTCTGGTCAGAATTGGCGTGCATGTTTGGTGGGCAAAAGGTGGGGTTTACATTCTTTGGCGGTTAGGGGTTCCCTATTGCTATATGAGCCGGTTTCCGGTAAGGGTGTGCTCAGCGGCTTGACTAGGGTGGGGGAGTGCCTTAAGCAATAAGCAGGTCATGTGGGGGTTATACATGAGATGGCGGGTGTAGCACAAAATGGAGTTAGTCCTGCTCTGCTTGTCCAGGGGTAGGGGATTTTTGTTAATTTCCTTGTGTCCCACAGTCCACATTCCCTCAGAATGTCATACTGCCCAGCCCCCAGCCGAACCCTCTTTGGATCAGTATTCTGTGCCATAAATTGCTTTCTTCACTAATACAGAGGTATAGATTTAGTGACCAATTCCAGTGGAGGCTTTAGCACATAGATGGGGAAGTAATTTCACCCAGAGGTGTATAAAGCCTTAAAGGACCTCTTAAAAATTAATAACTATTATTTTTAAAAATGGCTTTAGATTTATAGAAAAATTGAGTAGAAAGTTTGGAAAGTTCCCATAAATTCCCTTTTTCCTGCAGTTTCCCTATTAACATTTAGTATTAGTGTGGTACATTTGTTGCAGTTAATGAACCAACCCTAATATATCATTATAATACTGATGTGTTGATCCAGTATTGATACATCATTACATTACAATTAATGAACCAATGTAGATATATTGAACCAGTATTGATACATTTTACAATATTGACCCAGCAATATATTACCCATAGTTTATTCAGATTTATTTATTTATTTCAGACAGAGAGAGAGAGAGCGAGCAGAGGAAGGGCAGAGGGAAAAGAAGAGAGAATGCTCAAGCAGACTCCCCCACTGAGCGTGGAGCCAGATGTGGGGATTGATCCCAGAACTCTGAGATGATGACCTGAGCTGAAGCCAAGAGCCAGCCACTTAACTGACTGAGCCCCTCCAGGCTCCTCAGATTTCATTCAGTTTTTACTCAATGTCCTTTTTCTGTTCCAGGATCCCATCCCATCCAGGCTACCCCATTACACTTACTTATTGTGATTCCCTAGGCTCCTCTTGGCTGTGATAGTTTTTCATATTTCCCTCTTCTGATAATCTTTACAGTTTTGAGGAGTACTAGTCATATGTATTGTAGGATTCCTCTCTTGAGCATCTGTTTTTCCCCATGTTTCAACTGGGATTATGAGTTCTGAGGAGGAAGATCACAAAGGAGAGGTCTCATTTTATTACCTCCTATCATGGAGACACTCTGTCATCATGATTTATGATGTTGATGTTCAACCTGATCTCTGGTTTATCAGGTTTCTCTGCTATAAAGTTAGTCTCCTTTCTCCCCTTCCCGTGCTATATAGTCTTTGGAAAGAAGTCACTGTGTGCAGCCCACACTGAAGGAGTTATGCTCCTTCTTGTTTAAGTGACATATCTACATAATTTATTTGGAATTCTTTTGCATGGGAGATTTATCTCTTCTCCTCCATTTATTGATTTATTCAATTATTTGTGTTAGTATGGACTTACAGTTTTTAAAATAATTTAGGTTATAATCCAATACTACTTTATTAATTTTTGTTCAAGTTGTTCCAGCTTTGGATGTTGAGGACTTGTTCAGTTGGCTCCTGTGTCGCTTTTAACTTACCCCATCATTGTGTATGTTTGAGCAGTTTCTTACTTTATGTCACTACAAGATATTCCAGGCTTATCTTGTGTGTTTTCTACCATAAATTGGCCATTTCTTAAGAAACCCTGGTTCATCTAGGAACTAGGCATATTCTTTGTTACAAGGATATGTTCTTTCAGCTGATAAGCAAAGAACTATGTGTGTGTGTATACTAACCCATGTATATCCACAAATGTATAAATATTTCTATGTATAACTGCCTCTATTAAATTAATTGAATTCTTACTGGTGTTTCAGACTCTAACTCATCACCACATGGATTATTCTAGCCTCCTCCCCTTGCCTATATTCCTGTTTTAATAGTGGTAAATGTGTCTCCCACCATCCACCATCCATTTACTTAATTGTTAAATTCCAGTATACACATATAGCAGTATCAGAATTAGTAGTGCTATACATGAGAAAAAACTTTATCAACTAGAGTAAAGTGCTTATTTGCAATTCTTTTTGCCTTCAGTCTTGTAGATTTAATTTATTTACAGGTTACTTGCATCAGAACCTCTCCCTCTACCCCCTTCAGTGAGGTTGTTTTATACCTTTATAATATGATTAGATTCTTTTGTCACAATCTGCCTTCCTTCCTGGCAAGGAGTTCTTTAAGTTTTTTTTGTTTGTTTTGTTTTGTTTTTTTTTTGAGTTCTTTAAGTTTTGACAGATGCATAATGTCATGTGTCCACCATTGCAGTACCATACAGAATAGTTTCACCACTCTGCCACTCTAAAAGATTCCTGTGCTTCACCTATTCTATCCTCCATCCTTTTATAATCCCTGGCCACCACTTTTCTTTTTAGCCTCCATAGTACTGCCTTTTCCAGAATTGTCACACAGTATACATGGTATACTATGCAGCCTTTTCAGACTGGTTTCTTTCATTTAGTAATAGGCATTTATTTTCTCCATGCCTTTTCGTGTCTTTGCAGTTTATTTTTTTCTGAATAATGTTTTTTGTACTGATGTAAACAGTTTGTTTATAAATGCACCTATTGAAAGACTTGCTTGGTGGCTTCCAGTCTATGGTCTGTGGTCATTATGAGTAATGCTACTATAAATATTTATGTGCAGGTTTTTTTTTTTTTTTTTTTTTGGATATAAGTTTTCAACTCAATTGAGTAAATACCTAGGTGTGTGATTGCTGAGTTGTATAATAAGGTTATGTTTAGCTTTCTTTTTTCTTTTTTAATAATAAATTTATTTTTTATTGGTGTTCAATTCGCCAACATACAGAATAACACCCAGTGCTCATCCCATCAAGTGCCCACCTCAGTGCCCAGCACCCAGTCACCCCCACCCTCCGCCCTCCTCCCCTTCCACCACCCCTAGTTCATTTCCCAGAGTTAGGAGTCTTCCATGTTCTGTCTCCCTCTCTAATATTTCCTACCCATTTCTTCTCCCTTCCCCTCTATTGCCTTTCACTATTATTTATGTTCCCCAAATGAATGAGACCACAAGGCAGTACTGTTTGTCCTTCTCCAATTGACTTATTTCACTCAGCATAATACCCTCCAGTTCTATCCACATCGAAGCAAATGGTGGGTATTTGTCATTTCTAATGGCTGAGTAATATTCCATTGTATACATAAACCACATCTTCTTTATCTATTCATCTTTCGATGGACACGAGGCTCCTTTCACAGTTTGGCTATTGTGGACATTGCTGCTAGAAACATTGGGGTGCAGGTGTCCCGGCGTTTCATTGCATCTGTATCTTTGGGGTAAATCCCAGCAGTGCAATTGCTGGGTCGTAGGGCAGGTCTATTTTTAACTCTTTGAGGAACCTCCACACAGTTTTCCAGAGTGGCTGCACCAGTTCACATTCCCACCAACAGTGCAAGAGGGTTCCCCTTTCTCCACGTCCTCTCCAACATTTGTGGTTTCCTGCCTTGTTAATTTTCTCCATTCTCACTGGTGTAAGGTGGTATCTCATTGTGGTTTTGATTTGTATTTCCCTGATGGCAAGTGATGCAGAGCATTTTCTCATGTGCTTATTGGCCATGTCCATGTCTTCCTCTGAGATTTCTGTTCATGTCTTTTGCCCATTTCATGACTGGATTGTTTGTTTCTTTGCTGTTGAGTTTAATAAGTTCTTTATAGATCTTGGAAACTAGCCCTTTATCTGATATGTCATTTGCAAATATCTTCTCCCATTCTGTAGGTTGTCTTTGAGTTTTGTTGACTGTATCCTTTGTTGTGCAAAAGCTTCTTATCTTGATGAAGTCCCAATAGTTCAGTTTTGCTTTTGTTTCTTTTGCCTTTGTGGATGTATCTTGCAAGAAGTTACTGTGGCCGAGTTAAAAAAGGGTGTTGCCTGTGTTCTCCTCTAGGATTTTGATGGAATCTTGTCTTCTATTTAGATCTCTCATCCATTTTGAGTTTATCTTTGTGTATGGTGCAAGAGAGTGGTCTAGTTTCATTCTTCTGCATGTGGATGTCCAATTTTCCCAGCTATATTTAGCTTTCTAAAAAATTGCCAACCTATCTTTCAAAGTGACTATCATTTCATATTCCCACCAGCGATAATGGAGAGTTCCCCTTGCTCCACATTCTCACCAGCATTTGAAATTCATGACATTTTTGGATTTTAGCTTTTCTAATAGGTTTAGTATATTATTGTAGGATATCATGTATCAGTATATCATTCTTTTAATTTGCAATTCCCTAGTGACATGTGATGTTGAGCATCTTTTCATATACTTATTTCATATATTCATATATTTTTTTCCTTTGGTGACAGATATGATCAGATCTTTTGCCTATTTTAAAATTAAGGTTGTTTGTCTTCTTACTGTTGAGTTATAGGAGGTCTTAGTTTATTTTGGATACAAGTCTTTTTAATTTTTTTCGAGCCCTTTATTAAGTATTTTTTGCAAATATTTTCTTTTAGTTTGTGGCTTGTCTTTCATTCTTTTGATTGTGTCTTTCACAGAGCAGAAGCTTTTAATTTTAATCAAGTTTATAATATTTTTCTTTTATAAGTAATGCTTTTTGGTGCCCAAAAACTCATTGCCAAATCCAACATCAGTCCAAACCCAATCTAGATTTTCTCCTATGTTATTTTCAAGTTTTATAATTGCATTTTACATTTGGACCTATGATCCCTTTTGAGTTAATTTTTCTGAAAGGTGTGTAACATCTGTGTCTGGATCTGTCTTTCTATATATGGAAGCCTAATTGTTCTAGTGCCATTTGTTGAAAGACTTCTTTTTTCATTGAGCTACTTTCCTCCTTTGTCAAATACCAGTTGACTGTTGGTATGGGTCTTTTTCTGGATTCTCCATTTTGTTCCATCGATCTGTTTGTCTATTCTTATGCCAATACTATGTTGTCTTGATTACAGTAGCTGTATTGTAAGTTTTGAAGTTAGCTAGTAGTACCAGTCCTCCAACTTAGTTCTTTTTCTTAAGTATTGTGTTGACTATTTTGAGTCTTTTACTTTTCCATATAAACTTTAGCATCAGTTGTTCATACCCACAACATAACTTGTTGGGATTTTGATTGGGATTACATAAATCACTAGATCAAATTGGAAAGAACTATTATTTTAACAGTATTGATGGATAATTCCTGTTTCTGTGTATCTTTGATTTCTTTCATCAGAATTTTTTAGTTTTCTTTATATGGATCCCATACATATTTTTGTTAGATTTATATTTTAAGTATTTTAGTTTTTTGGTGCTAATGTAAATGGTATTCTGTTTTCAATTTTAAATTTTAATTGTTCAGTGTTGGTATATAGGAAAGCAATTGACTTTTGTATATTAACCTTGCATCCTGCAAACTTGCTATAATTGCTTCCTAGTTCTAGGAGACTTACTTTTTGGGTTGATGGGATATCCAACATAGACAATCATGTCATCTGTGTACAAAGACAATTTTAGTTTCTTTTCCCCGATGTGTATACCTCTTATTCTCTTTTCTGTCTTAATGTATTAACTAGAATTTCAAGTACTGTTAAATTATCCTTCCATTGGAGAATTTCAATCCCGTTGATAAATCTGGGCTTTGGGATATGTAGACAAATTTATTTTGTGAAAATTAAGGATAAAAATATTTTGGTTGTATTTTTCTGTTTTGAACTAATACTTATAACATATTTTTATTCAAATCATTCTGAGTTTATAAAAAGATCAGCAGTGTCTAGTTTGAGTTCTTCTGAGAAGGGTGGGATTATAAGCTGCTGGATGTCAGGCAAATAGTCCTTGAACAACATTGTGTGCAAGGCACTTGACTAGATTTTGAACTTTGAATTATTTATATTTCTCATTGAAATATGCTATTTGTCTATGTCTTTCCTTCTATCTTCTAGAGTTGAATATTTGGCTATAGAGCAAAGGGTTCAACAACAAAGGAATCACATAATAAACCACTTTTCTAGTAGGGTATATTCACACATTTATTATCCTTCTTCCCTTTTCTGTCCTATGGTACTCCCATGTACCGAAACAAAATCACTGATGTATCTCTTTTATAAGAGGTAGTCAGATGATGGTAATTCAGAATCATGATTAGAACAGTTAGCATTTATCAAATATCAACTCTGCATAAAATTGTTTTTTGCTCTTTTTCTCTCTAGATTTAAGAAACTTGTGGTCTAAACAGGAATAGGGCAGACTAATTATGCCAAAGTGTAAGCATAATAGGTCTATCTTGAACAGGTTATTTTTTTTAAGTATTTTAAAAAATATTTATTTAAGTAATCTCTCCACCCAACATGGGGCTCACACTCAACCCTGAGACCAAGAGTTGCTCTTTCCTTCAACTGGGCCAGCCAGGTGCCCCAGGAGTATTTTTTAATTTTTATTTATTTATGATAGTCACACACACACAGAGAGAGAGAGGCAGAGACATAGGCAGAGGGAGAAGCAGGCTCCACGCACCGGGAGCCCGACGTGGGACTCGATCCCGGGTCTCCAGGATCGTGCCCTGGGCCAAAGGCAGGCGCCAAACCGCTGTGCCACCCAGGGATCCCCCCAGGAGTATTTATATAGATTAATAGTTGCTTACTTCCCATGGTTAGGGTGGGTGGGTTGGTAATCTAAAACAGTGCAAGATGCAGAAGAGTTCTGAACATTTAAACACAGCATGAAGAAGGACTATTGGGTTTTTTCCTATGCTTGGGAGAGATCATGATCAGTCCTACTTCTTAAATTTTAGGAACACATCAATGTCCCCATTAATTGAGAGGTGGGGTCTATAAAATAATTGTAGTTTTTTCTTTCATGTTTAATTCATGTTTAATATTAAGAGCCCCTGTGTGTGTGTATCACTGCTTACTTTTTAATCCTCTGTAATCTGACCTTGCACCTTGGCTGTGATTACAGAGCACACTGATGCCTTAGTTATAAGCAATGATCTTTATTATTTTTTTAAAATTTTTTTTATTTATGATAGTCACAGAGAGAGAGAGAGAGGCAGAGACAGAGGCAGAGGGAGAAGCAGGCTCCATGCACCGGGAGCCTGACGTGGGACTCGATCCCGGGTCTCCAGGATCGTGCCCTGGGCCAAAGGCAGGCGCCAAACTGCTGCGCCACCCAGGGATCCCCAGCAATGATCTTTATAAATCATCCTTTGCTAGCTTTCCTGCAGTATGTAGCATTGTGGAGCCCCTACTTCTGTAAACTCTCCCCCTCTCTGCTTCTACATCAGTGCTTGAGTCTCCTTTGCCTCCTTTAGGGTGTTAGTGAGTTTTACACTGTTCCTTTGTTGGCTTTTCTTCCTCATCTCATCCACATGTAAGCATATGATGGAATCAGAAAAGAGATCATTCCCACAGTCCAGCCTGGGGATGATACCTAATGAAGTAATGGGAGAGGATGAAGGAGAGTGGATCTGGGTAGCAGGCTCAGGAAGCTCAACCCTGAGTGATGTGAGGAATAAGGCAGAAGGAAGGATTAGGAACTCTTGGTTTCCAGACTCTGTGAGGAGAGACCTATGTCTGTCCTGTTCTCTGTGTGTGTTTGTGCCTTATATCTGTCTGGATAAAGGATTTCTCAATTTCTGTCTCTGATTATCTCAGCTCAGAGGACAAGAAAAGTAAAACAAATGCCCAACATTTTTGAGCTATAGTAATGAAACAGTTAATCCCAAGACCTGGCAATCAGAACGTTTTAATTTTCGGTATTACTAAGCTTTTCAGTATTTTTTAGTATTACTAATTGCTGTCTTTTAGTTTTAATTTTTAGTATTTATGTTACAATTAAAATGTTTTAAATTTTGGTATTATTGAGCTTTGTCTCCTAAATAGGGCGAGACAGTTAAGATAATAGTCTTCTGCTTCTAATAAGCAGATATTAGGAAAAAAACATACAATGAAAAAATAATCACTCTTTCTTGATTTAACAATGTAGAAGAGGTAGACAAATAGGGAGAGACTGTGCTTCTGACAAATAAATGGATGTCAGGTGGGGTGAAGTGGTGCCTCACAAGGATAGAGCCCTAGGCTATGAGGTAGCACTATGATGTTGGATACACTCATTTTGCTTGAGTAATCCTAGAAGACCTAGATGTATTCTCCATACCTTTAATGCTTCCTGGGTTGGATCCTGGATTGAGTGGAGCAAGGTTTTAGAGGAGTGACTAATACCACAACTTTGGACAGCTATGCGTTTCCTGAGGAGCATGGGTAGGGTAAGAAAAGGGAAGGATAAATGTTAGAGTCATCTCATTTTTTGTCCACTACAAATATAAAAGTCTCCATCCTTCTCTGACTTTTTAAAGGTTGATGTGGTGTTCAGTTTAATCAGCTCATGTGGATAAGAAAGAGTGTTGGGATTAGCTGTTTCTCAGTCTCTCCATTTCTTTCTTTTGGTTTATTTAAGATTTAATTTATTTATTCATGAGAGACATGGAGAGAGAGGCAGAGACACAGGGAGAGGGAGAAGCAGGCTCCATGCAGAGAGCCTGATGTGGGACTCAATCCCGGGTCTCCAGGATCAGGCCCTGGGCTGAAGGTGGTGCTAACCACTGAGCAACCTGGGCTGCCCATCAGTCTCTCCATTTCTTTAGTTAGCTCACAGTTCTCTAAAACATGGGCATGTTGCTCTTAGCTTGTTGAATGAGTGAATGAATAAAGGATAAGGAATAAAAAATAAAGGAAGATGAAGAATCTAGTTTGAAGCAGTAATGGGAAAATAAAATCACATTGGGTACAACAAGTCTCATATCCTTATTTCAGTTTTTTAAAAAATGATCTAAACAAAGAAAAAAAAAGGAAAAAAAGAAAAATGATCTAAGGGTATCATTGGTTTAATATCAACTTATCAGTTGTCTTAGCACAGGGCTATGTCCGCAGTATACAGGAGGAGTGAAATAAAAGTGGTAAGGGGTATGGTTGAGAATTCATTTTAGGGAAATGCCACTTAATATGAAAAGTTCTATTAAGACAAACTATATTGCATGTGTAATGTAAGAAGTCTAGATACTTTCCCATTAATATTGTCCCATGCACATTACATTTACTGTATTATGTGAATACATTCACTGTAAAGATATTATGTTAATAATATTTGTGTGATCATTCTTAACCTTAAAAAAGTTGGCACTGAGCTTTATGGATTTGGAGAATATTTTAGGCAAAGTCAAATCAGAGTGAACTTGACAGAAGGAATGGGCAAGGTAGAGGAATCATCAATATCCCTGGTTCTTAACCTTTGCTGCACTTTATAATCACCTAGGGAGCTTTGAAAATAGTGATACCTTGGCTCATTTTTAGAGCTCTTGCCTTAATTGGTCCTGGGATGGGACCCAACATCAGTCTACATACAGCTCCATCAACTTCACATCCACACTCAGGAGGCTAGCTGCTGAAGGAAGGAGAGAAGCTTCTCTTTATGTAACATGTAAAGGTTTTCCCTTCTCTCCTGCCTTGGGACAGAAAGTAATAAAGTGTCTCTTTTTAAAAGATGATTATGTAAGAATCACATAGTAATAGTCCAGAGTTGAAGCCAAAGGTTTTGCTTGACTTACTATTGACATGATTGTGAATATGATGGTTCATAACTATATGTGTTATGACAACAGTAACATCAATGAAAAATGATGTGTGAAGGACTGACTTAAAATACAGATGTCCAACAGTGTATGTTCTCATTCATTTGGGGAATATAAATAATAGTGAAAGGGAATATAAAGGAAGGGAAAAGTAATGTGTGGGAAATATCAGGAAGGGAGACAGAACATAAAGACTCCTAACTCTGGGAAACGAACTAGGGGTGGTGGAAGGGGAGGAGGGCGGGGGGTGGGGGGGAATGGGTGACGGGCACTGAGGGGGACACTTGACGGGATGAGCACTGGGTGTTTTTCTGTATGTTGGTAAATTGAACACCAATAAAAATTAATTTATAAAAAAAAATACAGATGTCATGTGCAAGGTACAGTTAAGATAATAGTCTTCCATTGTTTATTATCATATTGGATATGCCTTCCATTGTTTATTATCATATTGGAAAAGATTGAAATTAAAATAAGCTCTTTCTAAACTTTCTGAAAGTAACTAGATAAAAAGAAAAATGAAATTTAAAGAAATGATTTTATTGATGGCCCTTCTTTGTTGCCATCCTCACTACAGGTTTAATTTGCCTGTATGGTGGCTTAGTACTGGGCCTACCCTAATGGCCGCTGAGGAGGACTATGTATCATTTAACTACTACATTTGAGTTCTTGGAGGGCTGAGACTGCCTTTTTCATTTTTGAATGCCCCACAATGCCTATTAACAGCATTTATTGGGCAGTCCTGGTGGCTTAGCGGTTAAGCGCCGCCTTCAGCCCAGGGCATGATCCTGGAGACCCGAGATCAAGTCCCATGTCAGGCTCCCTGCGTGGAGCCTGCTTCTCCCTCTGCCTGTGTCTCTGCTTCTCTTTCTCTTTTCTCTTTCTCTTTCTCTTTCCCTTTCTCTCTCTCTCTCTCTCATAAATAAATAAAATCTTAAAAAAAAAAACCCAGCATTTATTGACTAAATGTATATTCCCGGTACCATTAGTTCTGAATAATTTGCTACTAAGCTTAAAGTAAAACTCTCCATCTTTCAGTACCTAAAAGAGCCTTCCAGAACCTTTTTTGAACCAGTCACTGTTGTATTGTTTTGCAGTGCTAATATTCTAGGAATGAAGCCATAGACTTAATAATATAACTCTGATTCATCCTCCACTACAGATTAATTTCTTTCAGAAGATGATGGATGGGCATTTGTTGTCGGAGAGAGGGGAGACATTGGGAGGGGTGTCAGAGGAGAGTATATTTATTAAGATAAATAAACATCAAATTGTACAGGCTCTCAAAACATGTTTTCTGAAAAGCCTTGCTGGGATTATTTCTCTATTCATTTTTGGCTTCTGTACTTTCATTTATTGAAAATTTTGCTAGCCAAAACCTGCTTCTACCCACTGGAAAAAAATTGGCTTTATAATGAGGAAAATTTATTGCTAACTGTGCCCTTTGAATTTTATGCATGCTGTTCATTTTGTTGCTCAGCATTGAATTGATTTTTGGCTTTTATTTGAATTTGTACTGTTGTATAATTTCTCTTTTTTGAAAAATTATAATTTTGTTTTCTGAGAAGGGCACTAGTGGGAGGGAAGCTGCTTTGTAAATATTTTTATGTGAGTCTACATTTTGTAAATAACTTATCTGAATGAAAATGTATGTTATTAGTCCTGCTTCCCCCTGTATTTAAATAATCATTTGTATTCTGTATTATCGGTGTACTTTTAACCTAATGTTGAAGAGCATGGTTCACAAAAACCAGACTATAACAAAGTTTTCAGTGAAATTTAGAAACTATAGATAATATTCCTTCTTCCCTTATGGCTAAATTTAGTCTGTTTAAAGGAGTATCCTTGGGATCCCTGGGTGGCGCAGCAGTTTGGCGCCTGCCTTTGGCCCAGGGCGCGATCCTGGAGATCCGGGATCGAATCCCACATTGGGCTCCCGGTGCATGGAGCCTGCTTCTCTCTCCCTCTCTCTCTCTCTCTCTGTGTCTGTGTGACTATCATAAATAAATAAAAAAATTAAAAAAAAAATAAAGGAGTATCCTTCATTCTATGATTCTGACTAAATATCTTTTCTTTCATAACATATAGTGACAGGAGAATGGCAGCTACTTTAAAAATTGTTCTTATTTAACAAAATAGTTGGAAATCTTATAGAAAATATGTTTTTGTTTGTGCTCTAGGCCATGAGAACTTATGGGAATTACTGTGATAAGAGTGGCAAAGACTACTTCTGATCTCCATATTAGCAGTTGCAGTATACAAACTGATTTTTATTTTTAAGAAATGTCTCAGCTAACCATATTAGCCTTGACAAGCTGAAAGAACTGGTGGCAACTTCTTTTCCTAAATGCCAGAAATCTACCCAAAGACTGAGAATTAGACCCTTGAGGAAATAAGCCCTGGCCCAGGCGAATGGAAAGCTCAGATCCAGCTGGAAACATGCTCAGGATTACCTGGTGCTGGGAAAGCAGAAAAATGGGTTCATGTGTGCAACATATGAACATATGAACATATTTCCCCTACTGGGGAAAGATGAGAACCTCCTTGGGGGGATAAATCAAGTTATTGGTAGTAGAGTGTTATCAGAGAAGACAAACTACAACTTTGTGAATTGGATCTAGTTTCACATTGGCCCAGGATTTGGGCTGATAAATTTCCTCCATGTAACACTTCGATGGGCAGTCCACTGGCCTCAACAGTAAACAGAACAGTAGAGAACAGTGGTAGGCCCTGCCCAGTATTATCCATGGAGGACAATCTCCTGCAGTCAGTTCATTTTCCACCGCAATTTAATCCCCCCCTTGGGTGGCTAATAGGTAAGTAGGTGAATAGAGTGTAGAAACATTTAATCAATAAGAAATCATCCCAGGGGGCACCTGGGTGGCTCAGTGGTTGAATGCCTGCCTCTGGCTCAGGTTGTGATCCCAGGGTCTGGGGATCCAGCCCCACATGTGGCTCCCTGTGGGGAGCCTGCTTCTCCCTCTGCCTATGTCTCTGCCTCTCTCTCTGTGTCTCCTGAATAAATAAATAAAATCTTTAAAAAAAAGAGAGAAATCAGCCAAGCTCTTAACACTTCTGATAAGGACTTTGTTAACATTTTTTCACATTAATTTCCTTGCTTTGTCTAGATTTGTGGCTCTTAGCACAAAGCCCGCTCCCACAGAAGGAACAGGCATCTTTCCAGGCACATGTCAAGACTGTCACCCTCATCAGCCACTCACACAAGCCCACTGTCCCTTAATAACAGCAGTGAGTAAGTGAGGAGGAGTCAAAGAGCACCCTCTGAGAAAAAAACCTATCAGTTAACATCTAGTTTGTGTCCTGATGGGGCAAGGATGACAGGAGACATGGAGGATGTTTGATGTTTCTGTGGTTCCTCTATTCACTTTTCAGATGTTCCCCCTGTGGACCTACTGATAAAATATCAGCTGTTCCAGTGGCCTGTGGTTGTCTAGGAAGCCTTTCATATCATAAATACACATCCCTTTGACTCTACTTCTGGTTTCTCTAAGCCGATTACCCAATTTATGATATAAAGTACCCAATTTATGATACAGACTAATATAAGAATAGATTCTTAACCTGTCTTCAGTTGGCCAACAATTTACTTGTGCAAACTCTTGGTAAAATGAAATCCAGCTGATTATGTTGAGAGCAAAATCCGGGCCATGAAACCCTGTTGTTATTCGTTGTGAGGATCCGACTTTGAACTTTTCCATATTGGAGGGACAGTGCCTTCCCCACCAACATTCTTCCCTGACATAATAGTCAACAGAGGAGTAGCCACTTAAACTTCACTGCCAAAAGGAGCTTTCACTACAGTTTCCTCACCTACTCCTTTCTGAGGTAGAGTGACTTACCTGATTGGTGAGTCTAGGGGAAGATGTGGAAATCACTTCCTTTAAATTTCCTGAGCTCCCTCAAAACTACTGACCTGCATAGAGGGTATATTTGGGTTTTTCCCAGTAATGTGGAAAGATTACTGGCAGGCTTTACTTTTAAAGAAGTGGTCTGTGGTTTTCAGTTCAATGTATGGTGGGGCAGGTAAGAATAATTTTGAAGTTGATTCAGGATGTCCACAAAAAACCACTGATTTAAAGCCCTGTTCTGCAATGAACTGTACCAAAAGTAAAATTGATATGTTAATCTCTATATATCTATTTCTTGGTTATCATTTCTCAGTCAGTTCCAAACTTGACAAAGGAGTGTTATTTAATTTGGCCTTTAAATCCCAACGTATACTCCCAAGCAATTTAGCTAGTGACAGGTGAAGAAACTGTTCTTATTCACATGGTTCAATTTTCATGACATCCATGTCCTGGAAACCTAATTTTAAACTTTCTGGACATATCCTTACCTTTAACCATCCTGCAGGAGTTCTGGGTCTGCTTTCTCCAACTGAGCTACTCTGTGACCTATATCAGTGTAAGTTAATATTGACACTTTTAACTTGAGGCCTAGAGCTGTTTCTAGGGGACCTGGTCCAGGACCACAGCTGACCTAGAAACTCCCCTCCTCTGTGAAATCTTCAGACTCTATGGCCTTCCAGATGAGGTAATATTGGAGTCCAGAGGTCATAGGGATAGGGATCAGTTTCTGGAGTGCCCTCTTCAATATTTTTATTTTAAAATGCACCTGATGTGTTTCATGTGATTTAGCTTCTCAGTGCATCTACTTGTCACCTTAAAATCAGCAGAAAAAACAGGGGACCCTAAATGTGAGTAACTTGGTGAGAACATGCTAAAGTCTGCCCTAACTCTAACATCCTTTCTGATTAACAATAAGGATTTTTGTCTTTGAGACTTTTCCTCTCCATTTTCCATTCCTTTCTACTGTATCCTAGCAGAACTCCATACTAACCCCAATCTAGGCTACCCTCTACCAAGCAAAGGCCCTTGGTTTGGACTGTATTGATGGATTTTTCAATTAGGGTCTGTTTTGAAACCTAACATTGGTTTTAAGAAATAAGAATATTTTATTTGTGTTGTATGAGAAAATGTTTTGAGATAGTTGGCTATGCCCATTTTGTACTTTCTCTGCCCTTCTTTGTGCCCTGGGAGGCTGATCTCTGAGGACTGTGTCACCTAGTGTGATGAGAAAACAGCTATACTGAGTTGCTGACTAGGCATTTTATAGTATGACAACCTTGCTCACAATCAGAGTTTGGATATTTAGATAAGGACCTGAGCTTAGCGTTCCAACCCCAAGTTCCTGCTTTACTTCTCCTGGGACTTTTAAAATAACCACTTAGGATTGAGTCCCCCTCTCTCCCAATTTAATGACCTTTGTCCCAATCTCATTGTAAGTAATAGGTGCCTGCTACCCTGCTCTGCTAGGATGGAGGACTGTGCGTCCCCCTGTTATTCTGCTACCTGCCTTTCACCTGTTTCTGGAACTTGCAAATAATGAATCCTGTGACTTTACTTCCTTTGTATAAGTGTATTTGGATCCTGAGGAAGCTACCTGCCAAACTTTTGTAAATAGCTTTTGCCCACTCTTTCCGCATGTCATAATTTGCATATTCTTAACTAATATACCGGATCTGGCTTCTCAACACATCTGTGTTCTTTTACCCTTGGACATCAGGCTGAGTTTGGCTGATGGGTGGCAACAGCTGGAAACACCAAGCAAGCAGGACAGAAAAGTTGGGATATTTCTTTTCCTGGTTTCCTCCCTGCTGAGCTAAGTTGAATTGAGGCTTGGGTCTTTTACCTAATACCACAGCTCCTGTGGGGCACCCCCTCTCCCTCCTCTTTTGATTCAGGCCCATTGTCTTTATTTCTTTCTCTTTCAGGCTTCAGGTCATGATGGCTTTTCACTGTGCTGGGTCCTGGGGTTTCATTATTCCTTTTGGTTCTCCTAGTCCTGCCCACAGCACTCTAAAAAGTTCCTTTATTAAATTCTCTTTGCTTTTTGAGTGTGCCACCTGTTTCCTGCTGACATTCTAGTTGATAGTAGCATCCAGTGCCATTGATTCAGAAGAATAGAGATACCAGATTGGCACTATTTCTGTGATTTTTTTTTTTCTTGCCTTTCCTTCACATTTTCAAGTAGATGCTACTACACCTCTGTGTATGAGGCATAGAGAAGTGAGGAAGGGTGCCAGATGACTGTTGTCCCTTTTAGCAAGAAAAGCAAAACCCTTTTCCTTTGGCCTTACGGTGTCTTATCATCAAGGACCACCTAATGCCTTTAGAATTTCCAGGGTGATAAGGAAAATGGGGAATCAACATTTATAGCACCTACTATGGATTGGACCCTGTGTTAGGTGTTTGACATTTCTTATTGCTATTGCTTCCAGGTTGGACAGTTAAAGAGAGGTGAAGGGAATAGCTCAAGGTCACTCATCCAGAAACTGGAGGATAGGGGATTTCAAAATCAGTGCCCTTCTAACAGCAATCAAACCCTTTATTCAAATGAAATCTTATGTGAAATAGAAAGTAAAAACATAACAGTTAAGCTCCTCTAGTTAAGTTAGGGAAGGGGTCTGAGATATTGATTTGCATTTTTCTGTTTGTGATATGGAGCATCTTTTCTTGTATCTGTTAGTCATTTGTATTCTTCTTTGGAGAAATATCTATTCATCTTCTTAGTCCATTTAAAAAATTGAGTTATTACTATCTATATGCCTATAAAAGAGTCAGTTCAGACCTAAAGACACATGCAGATTGAAAGTGAAGGGATGGAAAAACATTTATCATGCAAATGGAGTGAAAAGTAAGCTGGGATAGTGATACTTATAGCAGAGCATTTGACTGCATATCAGACAAAATAGATTTTAAAACAAAGACTTTAACAAGAGACAAAGAAGGACACTACATAATCATAAAGGGAACAATCTAATAAGAAGATATAACAGTTGTAAATATTTATACACCCAACACGGAAGCATCCAAATACATAAAGCAACTAACTTTAACAGACATAATGGAAAATATTGATAGTAATAAACAATAGGGAACTTTAACAGCCATTTAATATCAATGGATAGATCATCTAGAAAGAAAATCAACAAGGAAACAGTGGCTCTGAATGACATATTGAGCCAGATGGATTTAACAGATACCGTTCCATTACAAAGCAATGGAATACACAGTATTTTCAAGTGCACATGAAATATTCTCCAGAAGAGATCACATGTTGGGCCTATGAATCGAGTCTCTCTCACAAATTCAGAAATACTGAAATCATGTCATGCATTTTTTTCTGATCACAACTGTATGAAACTAGAAATCAATCGCAAGAAAATATCTGGAAAGAAACAAGTATTTGGAGGTTAAATAACATACTACTAAATAAATGGGTCAACCAAGAAATCAAAGAGGCAATCAAAAAATACATAGAGACAATAAAAATTGATTGGTCCAAAATCTTTGGGATACAGGAAAAGCTGTTTTATGAGGGAATTTTATAGCAAGAAAAATATCAAACAACCTAACTTTATACCTAAAGCAGTAAGAAAAAGAAAAATTAAACCCCAAGCCAATAGAATAAATAAATAGAAACAAAGAACAGTAGAAGAGATCAGTGAAACCAGGAGCTGGTTCTTTGAAAAGATCAATGAAATTGATAAACCGCTAGGCAGACTCATTCAAAAAAAAAAAGGGGGGAAAAAAAAAAAAGAAAAAAGAACAAGCAAGGAAGGACCCAGAGAAACAAAAGAGGAGAAGTAACAACCAGCACTATGGAAACACAAAGGATCCTAAGAGAATATTATAAAAAATTGTATGCTAACAAATTGGACAAACTAGAAGAAAGGAATAAATTTCCAAAAATATAAAACCTCCCAAAACTTAATCAAGAAGAAATTGAAAATCTGAACAGACTGATTACCAGCTGTGAAATGAATCAGTAATTGAAAAACTCTGAACAAACAAATGTCCAGGACCAGATGGCCTCACAGGTGAATTCTACAAAACATTAAAGAAGAGTTAATATCCATTCTTTTCAAACTATTCCAAAAAATAGAAGAGGGAAGGAAAGCTTCCAGATTCATTCTATGAGACCAACATTACCCTGGTACCAAGACCAGGTAAGGACACAGCAAACATCATACTCGGTGGTGAAAATATGGGAGCTTTTCCTCTAAAATCAGGAACAAGGCAAGGATACCCGTTTTCAACTTTTATTCAACATAGTCCTTGCTGCAGCAATCAGACAACAAAAGAAAAGGCCTCTAAATTGAAAGAAGTAAAACTTTAACTATTTACAAATGACATAATACTGTATTTAGAAAACCCTAAAGAGTCCACCAAAAAAACTATTAGAACTGATAAATGAATTCAGTAAGGTCTCAGGATACATAATCAATCTACAAAAATCCATTGCATTTCTGTTTATTAATGATGAAGTAGTTAGAAAGAGAAAGTAAGGTAACAATTCCATTTACAACCACAATTAATAAAATGCCTAGGAATAAACTTTCCAATGAGGTGAAAAATCTGTACAGTAAAACACTGATGAAGGAAATTGAAGACACCACAAACAAATGGAAAGATATGTCATGCTCATGGATTGGGAGAATTGGGAGAACCAATATTGTTAAAATACTGGTTACCATACTACCATACTACCCAAAGCAATCTACAGATTTAATGCAATTCCTATCAAAATACCAGCAGCATTTTTCACAGATAATCCTAAAATTTGTATGGAACCCCAAAAGGCCCTGAATAGCCAAAGCAATCTTGGAAAAAGAACAACCCTGGAGGTATCGCAATTCCAGATTTCAAGACATACTACAGCGGTGTAGTAATCAAAACAGTCTGGTAGAGGCACAAATAATAGACACATAGATCAATGGAAGAGAAAATAGCCTGTAATTACATATGTGGTCATTTAATCTTTGACAAAAGAGGCAAGAATATGCAATGGGAAAAAGAAATTCTCTTCAACAAATGGTATTGGGAAAACTGGATAGCTACATGCAAAAGAATGGAATCAGACCACTTCCTCATGCCAAGCACAAAAATAAACTCAAAATAGCTTAAGGACATGAAACCATACTAATCTCAGGAAAGAGCACAGTCAGTAATTTCTCTGACATTAGCTGTAGCACCTTTTTCTAGGCATATGTCCTGAGGGAAGGGAAACAAAAGCAAAAATAAACTGTTGGGACTACATCAAAATAAAAATCTCTTCACAGCAAAGAAACTATAAACAAAACAAAAAGATAACCTATGGAATGGGAAAAGATACTTGCAAGTGGCATATCTGACAAAGGATTAGTATCCAAAACATATAAGGAGCTTACAGAGCTGAACAGAGCTCCTTTTCTTTTTATCAAGAAAACCAAATAATCCAATTTAAAATGGGCAGAAGATATGAACAGATATTTTTCCAAAGAAGACATATGTGATGGGATGAGCACTGGGTGTTATATGCAACTAATGAATTATTGAAAGCTACATCTGAAACTAATGTACTATATGTTGGCTACTCGAATTTAAATTTAAAAGAAGACATACAGATGGTTAATAGACACATAAAAAGATGCTCAACATCATTCATTATCAGGGAAATGCAAATCAAAACCACAATGAGATACCACTTTATACCTCTTAGAATGGCTAATGTTAGTGAGGATGTGATGAAAAAAGAACCCTTTGTGCAATATTGGTAGGATTCAAACTAGTGCAGCAACTGAGGCAAACAGTATGGAGGTCCCTCAAGAAATTAAAAATAATATTATTGTATGACTCAGTAATTCTACTGCTGAGTATTTACCCTAAGAATGCAAAAATACTAATTCAGAAAGATATATACACCCCTGTGTTTATTGCAGAATTATTTACAATAGCCAAAATGTGGAAACCACCCAAGTGTCCCTGGATAGATGAATAGATAAAGAAGATTCCACACAGTGGTATATTACTCAGCCATAAAAAGAATGAAATCTTGCCATTTGCAACAACATGGATGGATCTAGAGGGTATAATGCTAAGTGAAATAAGTCAGAGAAAGCACTTAGATTTCAACTTCTCTTCTGTCTGGGGATACTGCTCACTTTTGTATTCTCTTTGGTTCTCTTGCCTTTGTGGATTACACTTTCCCCCTTTTTACTGACTTTTTGGTATAAATGCACATTTATCTGGAAGTTAGCTTTCATTTTCATTTTCAATACTCAGGTTACCATTTGTGGTTTCAGATGGAACCGCTTTGCTCTAGATATCATATTTCTGGTGATCTTTGTGGCTATTACTGACCCTCATGATAACTTTTAGGTCTTAGACAACTTCTGATGCCTAAATGTACATATCTCTTGCCAACTAGATGTGTCTGCGGGGAAGGCTGTCCTGTGTTGAGGGTGATAGCCTAGCCTGTGGGCCTTGAGTCATTCAGCATCCCAACATCTGCTTATTGGTACAGCACCTGAGTTCTCTTCTAAACCTCTAACCCATAGGCCCCTCCTAGTCCATATTCCTGGATATCTTATATAAAATATTTTCCAAAACTTCCATGTGCATGAAATGCCCTCTGCCTGGCATGTTGCCCTATTTTATGGACCTGGTGAGCTTTTCTCAGCTGTCAAGACTAATCCAAGTGTTCCCACTTGTTTTGTTTCTGCTGAGACCTTTCCTTCTCTTACCCTTAGGTAGAGTCAGAATTTATCTTCTGTGCCCCAAATCACCTTGCATCCATTTCTTTTTTTTATTTTTATTTTTTAGATTTATTTATTTATTTATGAGAGAGAGAGAGAGAGAGAGAGAGAGAGAAAGAGAGGCAGAGACTCAGGAGGAGGGAGAAGCAGGCTCCATGCTGGGAGCCTGACGTGGGACTCGATCCCGGGACTCCAGGATCACGCCCTGGGCCAAAGGCAGGCGCTAAACCGCTGAGCCACCCAGGGATCCCCCCTTGCATCCATTTCTAATATGTAGCAGTGATTGGTTAATTTTTACTGGTCTGGTTTGACTTCGAGGGCAGTGAGTTATCTTTAGATTCTAGTGTTTAGACTTATCCTTGCCACATGATAAGCACTCAAGACATGTTTGCTGAAAGTACTCAGGACACATTTTTTTCCATTCTTCTGCTACTTTAGGTAGAGCAAAGTCTGAAACATCCAGAACCCAGGGCTCTTGGCATTTCTCTTGGAGAGTTCTGGGAAAGGAGAAATTGTGACTCTCATTAGAAGCCATTTACTCTCAGCTGGCAAATTTTCTCTAATTAACTAAATTCTCTTAGGCTGAAAGGGAATATATATTCCAATTCTGATATATTCCCCCTGAAGCACATTTCCCCTTCTCCTCCTCCCTTTCCTTGCTTCTTCTTCCTTTTCTGTTATTTTCTGAACCCTATAAAATAGTATTGTTAAGGTGGGTAAAAAACACAAAAAAGCAAACAAGCCTGATCCTCTCTCTCGTTGGAGAAATGGCTATGTATAACAGTGGGGTCAATCCTCTGAGCTTTATGCAGGGTAAGGGGATTACCCAGTCTCTCTACTAGCATAGAGAATAGTGGATGGCACTTTTTCTCAGAGTAAATACTCCAAATGAGTGCAGAGGGGACTTTGTCTCAGCAGGATATTAACTGCTTCAGCATACCTGCTACGTCATCTTCTTTGCTTCAGAGAACAACGTCTGATAGTTCAAGCCAGAGGGATTTAATATTGCAGAGATAAACTCAGCTTCTTTAACCCTGAGTCAAGGTGAAATCAGAATCCTGTGCCTGTCAGCTTGCTTTTGGTGTTTAAGAGAACGTCAGTGAATACATTAGAGAGGGCTATTCTTTAAAAACAATACATAGTAAATCAAAACAAAGCAAAATAAAGAAACCCCCACAACCCTCCTTGAATGCTAAATGTATTTCAAAAAAGAGAAAATTCTGTTTTATCTATTCTACTTTTTTATCTATTCTACTTTTATCTATTTTTATCTACTTTTTATCTATTTTTATCTACTTTTATATATTCTACTGTTTTATCTATTCTACTTTTTTATTATTTATCTTTTTTATCCCTAATTTTTAATAGCGTAAAATATAAAACAGAGTTAGACCCTACTGCTACCATACTAAGAGCATATGATTACAGATTTATTATAACCATATGTACAAAATGCACTTGAAACTTGAATGGGTAACTTTCAGTTTATACTTTTAAATAACATGAGAAAGATCAGAATAATAGCCTTTCTGTTAATAATACCTAAAAATGGGCCTTAAAATCATGTAAAAAAATCTTTTTAGTGGTTTTTAAAATTTGTTTTTTAAATTGAAGTATAATTGACACACAATGTCATATTATTTTCAAGTGTACCATATAGTGATTGGACAACTGTATACATTATGCTATGCTCACCACAAGTGTAGCTACCATCTGTCACCACACAACACTATTACAATAACATCGATGTATTCCTATCCTGTACCTTTCATTCCTGGGACTTATTTATCCTATAACTGGAAACCTATAACTCCCACTCCATTTCACCCATTTTGCCCTCCTCCCTCCCCCCCAGCAACCACCAGTTTGTTCTCTGCATTTATGGGTCTGTTTCCATTTATTGGTTTTGTGTTTTAGATTCCATATATAAGTAAAATCATATGGTATCTGTCATTCTCTGACTTATTTCACTTAGTATAATATGCTCAGGCCCATGCATATTATTGCAAATGACAAGATCTCATTCCTTTTACATGGCTGGGTAATATTCCAGTGTGTGTGTGCGTGCGTGCGCATGTGTATCTTCTTCTTTATCCATTCATCTGTTTTTTTTTTTTATCCATTCATCTGTTGATGGACACTTGGATTGCTTCCACATCTTCATTATTGTAAATAATGCTGCAGTAAATATAGGGGTGCATATATCATTTTAAATGAGGTTTTTTGTCTTTTTGACTAAACGTTAGTGGAATTATTGGATTGTGTGGTATTTCTATTTTGAATTTTTTTGAGGAACGTTCATGCAGTTTTCCATAGTGGCTGCACCAGTTTACACTCCCACCAACAGTGCACGAAGGTTCCCTTTTTTCCACATCCTCACCAACAGTTATTTCTTGTCTTTCTGAGGATAGCCATTCTAACTGGTGTGAGATAATATCTCATGTGGCTTCAATTTGCATTTCCCTGATGATTACATTCTACTTTTTCTTAATGATTTAAAGTTTTATGTGAAAGAGAATGAATATAGCTAGTAACTAAAGCAGAATTCACAAACTCAGATGCCTTTAGATGATAGACAAGTGACTTAAAGGGGTGAGGCTCAAAGGAATAATACTAGCAAGGGCGGGCTCTGAGGGAATTGGTGAGTGTGTGTTTCACTTAAAGACATTCAGGTAAAACTTTTGAGAAGCACCTTGTGAGCTATAGCCCATAGTGTGTGAGTTTGGAATTTCTGAACTAAGATGATGCTATCAAATCAGGCATATGATTGTATTACCCGAGGTCCGGTTAAAAGCAAGAATCCTAGGGCTAGCCCCAGAACTTCTAAGCCAGAATCTTCAGAAGAAGGTTCTGGGAATTATCTATCTATCTATCTATCTATCTATCTATCTATCTATCTATCTATCATCTATCTATCTATCTATCTATCTATCTATCTATCTATTTATATCTATCTATCTACCTACCTACCTATCATCTATCTGTCTACTATTATCTACTTTTGATTGGGAAATCTTGGGATGCTTTGAAATACAATGCATGGCCTGGTGCTCTGTAACCAATACAGAGCTATCAGCTGGGGAAGAGTAGAGGCCGAATGATGGGCCGATTTGGGATGAGTATTATGAAATAAAAGTGAGGTCAGGGAGAGTATCCTGAGTGGACAGATGTGGATGCTGTGGATGCCTTGAATGCAGTCAAGGAGACTGATAGGGCTATGGTGAGATTATGCATGTGAGCCCGTGGGTTTGCTAATATTTCCACAAAGAGACTGGTTTGAGATGTTTAGAACACTGTGAGTAGAACTGCCTTTAAATGTGTTTTGTCCCTACAGGAAATGCTTGGAACATGGAAATGGAGGCTTATGCTGATAGACCAACTTGTTTTTTGAGTGCCTTAGTTGTTTTAAGGTCTATTTGCCTTTTTTTTTTTTTTTTTTTTTTTGGATAAAAAGATTCCAGAAGTTGTATCATTTTTTCTTTTCATTTATAAAGTCATTGGCAATAGATCACTTAATCTGCTAACTTTTGAAGGCAAAGTAAAATTACATCATGAAAAATCGATGGCTTTCTTTGTGCTTTACTGAAATGTCATATAGGTGTTAAGACCAAGCTTAAAAATGCCCCTACTACAACTTGGCATATCAAAGATAGGACAGTTGTCAAGCTATAATCACCTGTTACTTTGCTGCAGAAAAATAAAGTAGTAAGCCTATGATGAATGGAAGGGAAAATTAAACAAACATGGTATGGTAAATAAAAATACTAAAAATACTTCCTTTCTAGATTCCATAGATAAAGTGCATAGCTGATCAAGCTTGAAAAGTTCAACATTTTGTTTTGATAACAAAATGAGTATTGAATAGTGGGAATAGAATGAAAGAGATTGAAACTCCAGTTTGTTATTAATAATGACTAATTGATAATGCTGTTTATAACAATGTGGTTATTAATAATGCTACACAGGCTTTTGTTCATTACCAAAGCTATGCTATTGAGCACTAAATATACGTCAGCTACTATTCTCGTAGCTTGATATTTGATATTTCTCTATTTTCTTTTTTTTTTTTTTTTTTTTACAACAACCATCAGGGTAGGTCTCATTACCTTCATGTTAAGGAGAACTGTGACTCAGAAGGGTAGAGCTAGGGTTTGCAACAGTCAGTCTGACCCCAAAGCTCCTATCTTTCACTAGCTGACTGCCAGTATTAGCAAATAATTTATTAATTGCCTACTATGAGCACGTCACTATGCAAGATATCAAAGTATAAAATAAGAACTTAGGAATATGAATGTGAAAAATGATGAATAACAACTCAAAATGGCATACAAAAGCCATGCATGCATGCAGTAAAGATAATACATGACAGGAAAAGTCAATAGAAGGAGTTATCATTGAGGAGTAAGGACAGACTTCATTTATTCATCCTGGAGAGAAACACAGGATTTGGGGAAGTGAAAGGGCCAGAGGAGTGAATGGGAGCTGTGATACAGTTTTTGAGGATTAATCTGACTTCAGTGAGAGAATGGATTTTTTCTGGAGCAGGTGAATGGAGAGATGCCTGAAGGAGTTTATTTTTACAGCTTCCTTCCTATGTCCACATCTTGTGGTAATGATGATCTAGGAGAGTGAAAATGGAGAGGTTGTAGAAACATAAAATTATAAGCCTTGCATACTTTACCTTTAGCATAGTCAAAAATTTCAAGCAGTACAATAAACTGGTAGCATAATAGAGTGTTTATTGTAAGAAAGTATATTGACAAGAACATTGTATATAAACTTGTGTTCATTTAAGGTCATAGGCTATATTGGTATAGCAACTTTAGAATTTATTGATTTACTGTAGAGTTAGCTGCATTACTATGGTTTAGCTTTGATAACTCAACCTAGATGAAAGCTCTGAAAATTTTCTTAAAAATAGGTGGACAGTTGAAGGCATTTATTCCCATTGAAAAAGAATTCACAGGGCACCTGGGTGGCTTAGTGGTTGAGCACCTGCCTTTGGCTCAGGCATGATCATGGGGTCCTGGGATCAAGTTCCACATCAGGCTCCCCACTGGGAGCTTGCTTCTGCCTTTGCCTATGTCTCTGCCTCTCTCTCTTTCTCTCTCTCTCTCTCTTATTAATAAATGAATAAAATTTTCAAAAAAAAAAAAAAAACAAAAGAAAAAAATTCACAAGTACAGTATAGTTTCTTACAGATTGATTTTTAACCACAACTCAGAATTTGTTGTTGGATTGGAATGGATTCTGAAGACCTAGGAAAGGTGAATGAATCTGTGATTCACTGACTTTAAGCAGATTGTGCTCTGAGTTTCTTGCATCTGGTGACAGAGTCCCAAGATTTTCATCCATACACTTGAGGCAAAATGACCTGTGTAGGAACTCAAGTTCTCATTCTGATTGCTCAACTCATCATTGTGGATAAATCTTTGGATAAAACTTGGTATAAATCTTGTAATATCTTGAAAAGGTTTCTGAGGTCTAATGAAGTTCTAAAATGCCGTAACTTTGATTCTTTCATCTTCTTGGGACCAGTAGAATATATTTGAAGGGTAGTTGTTTGGGGTTTGAGAGCACCCAGTGGCATGAAACCGAGAACTAACTGGCACTTAAAGAGAATGAGACCATGGTTCTGTTACCATGCTTAACTGATTGCTTTCAACTATATCTGACAGTTCAAAAAAGGCATTAGTTGGTTCTCAAGACTCTTAGCAAAATCTCTGGTTGCTCAGGCAATAATACTATTAGTTGCTAGTTAGTTTACATCAAGGTAGGTAAAAAGATGCCTTTGGAAAAGGTATTGACATTTTCTCAAACTTAAAATAATCTTTTTTGGCATTATATTTACCAAACTGAATATTTCATGCTCAACTCTAAACACATTTAGACTTGGTTTCAATAGTTTCAGGGCCCACATGTGTCTCAGAGATAATTTAATACCATATTTCATTTAATGTTCACTTACATGGTCTGTTTTTGCCACACTTTGTACTAAATTGATTCAGAAGAGTTAATCTTCAAACACTCTTACCTCCTCTGCCAGCTGGTCTCTTTTTAGGTTCTTTAGATGATATTGGACTGGTAAAAATAAAGGTCTTATTTTGTTAAGTGGCTATTCTATCATCAGAAGATCAAAACAGACTCTAGTCAATTTTCAGGCCAATCAGTTAAATCTTCTTGTGTATAAATGGGCAGTGTGGTAGCTATCTGAGAGTTCTAAAACTAAGGAATAATTTATTTGGTTCAAGTTTTTTTTACTTGTAAAAAGTAAAGTATTTACAAATATATAACATTTACAGCATATAATTTTAGTATTTATTTGTAAATTAATAAAATATAAGGAATAAGTGGAGAAATATGGGCAATGAAGGTAAATATGGTCTGTATTAGTTAGGAATCAGTCAGGAAAAAAGAAAGCACTAGGTATCTCAAGCAGAGAGGAAATCAATGCAAGGAGTTGGTTAATAACTTGTTGGAAGGATGGAGGAGCAAATCAGAAAAGAGTGTATTACCCACAACATTAGCTGCCATCCCTGGTACTGCCACTGCCACTGGAGCTTCCAGAACTTCTTACTATATTAGGAGGTAAGAAGAGATGAGACGTTTTCATTGAGCAGTTAAAGATCTATAAATGAGACCTGTGTGCCATGAGGGCTAGAAGAATACTCTGAAGATGGACTGGGGAACGATGGCTCTGTATTTCTTATAAAGAGAAGTAATGAAGGAGGTAGATTCAATGATGACTGAGACATAATAAATTTTTACAGAAAATTGTTGCATCGAGGACATTGTAGACTACCTCAAGAATTTGAGAAATTAATTTACTTTGATACTACAATCAAGGGATCCCTGGGTGGTGCAGTGGTTTAGCGCCTGCCTTTGGCCCAGGGCGCGATCCTGGAGACCTGGGATCGAATCCCACGTCGGGCTCCCGGTGCATGGAGCCTGCTTCTCCCTCTCCCTCTGCCTATGTCTCTGCCTCTCTATCTCTCTCTGTGTGACTATCATAAATAAATAAATTAAAAAACTAAAAAAAAAAAAAAAGAGAGAAAATGATACTACAATCAAGATGCTCTATTTCACCAGCATGGGGGAGTTATATTTCCTTTAGTTACAAAATGCAAGCCCCCTCACATGCAGAAAGTCCAAACTTTTCTTGGAGTTTCTCTTTATAATTCAAAGCATACCTTATTGATTTATGAATTAGTCCTTGTTATTAATTTGCTGCAGCTGTTCAGGAAAGAAGGAACTTCTGACACATCCTTGGAAACCATCACATCCTTGAAATCCACAAACCTGACTGGGCAATTCTGTCTGCTGGACCCTTGTGCTTGCAGCACTTTTTTCTTCTGGAAATCCTTCCTTTTTGGACTATTCTTTCTCTATTTATTGGTGCTGAAAAATGGGCAGATGCCACACATCTCCATTCTCACTGTGGTAGAACTGAACCTAATACATTGACATAGAAACAAATGTTATGAAACTGAATCCTTGTTTTCTTATTTTTTGGTGGTGGGGAGGTATGGCTGGGAAATGGATCTATATAGAATGAAGGAATCAACCATTTAAACTGGTTTGGTTAATTACTTAAACCAAATAATCACTTGTCTATTTTCCTCTTCACTAAATTGAGCAGATGTTTGACAGAACTGAGTGATTAATTAAATAAAAATGGCTATTTCAGCACATTATTCTGTTATTTGAAATGTATTTTTATTACGACCAGTGAAGTACTGAGTACTGATTTGGAAATAATTTGCTAGATTATTAGATAACCACTAGA
This sequence comes from Vulpes vulpes, assembly GCF_048418805.1. Taxonomy (NCBI): domain Eukaryota; kingdom Metazoa; phylum Chordata; class Mammalia; order Carnivora; family Canidae; genus Vulpes; species Vulpes vulpes. The sequence continues at coordinate 186,692,679 of NC_132780.1, forward strand.
GCTTAATATTTTTCCAAAGACATAACCAAGATATAAGGACTGACTTGAAATGCAGGTCATTGACATTTATAATTTTCTTTATATTCTTCATTTAATCAATCACTTCTTATCAACTCTTCTAAGTCCAGTCTTTTCCCATATTTGTCCCTTGTAATATCTCTGTCTTCTCCCTACTTTTGCTTGGCTCTTCTTTTCTACAGTCGAGTGATGACAGTGCCAACTATGAACACCTAGATCTGTTCTGCATCATTTTGGTGGTGGAAGAACAGGACTTAAAATCTACCACTATAGGAAGTAGCATATTCTCATGACTTCCAATTAAGAGCTCTTCCTTTTGTACAATTAGTAGGGTTGGATGTAACCTTGAAGGTCTATTGCAATTGAAGGAAAAAATAGAAAAATGCTGGGTGTGTTTAATTATGTTTCCTAAGCATACCACCTTATAGTCAAATGATCACAATACTTTCTTCCCCCCACTAAGTCTCTTAGGAATTGTCAGAATATCTGAGTGATATGAGGAAAAATTTCAACTACATTTGGACCAGTACACAAAATGGAGTTTACTGTAGTTGATGCATCTCACAGTTAGTCTGTAAAGTTTGTAATTTACCCTGGGACTCCATATCAAATGCATGGCCGTGATGCATTGGGATTTATTGTTGAGAAATGGTGTGATATAAACAAAGAAGATGATCAGGAAGGGGAGTATAGAGTTTGGCAGAAACCTCTTTACTAGGAATGGACAGGCAGAGATAGAGTGGGAAGTGCAGTTGGCTAATATCAGAGACTCAATCAGGCAAGTCTGGGATGATGATCTAGGAGCTTGGATTCCCAGCTGCGCTTTAGGCAAGCATTTGGCACCTTGTGTCTAAGCCAAAGAACCAAGAGGAACATGGCAATGGGGAATATATGTGCATGCCCTGGTTTTATCTGAGAGTTTTACATGAGTAATTCACACTGTAGATAGTCCATTTCTAGATAACTGGGACTTGGCTGTTAAGAAAAGAAAGAAGGCATGCTGTATAGATGTATTTTTACTTCCTGAGTCTGTGCTTTGACTTGATCTAAATTGTTGTCATCAGAAATAAATTACCATTGACATTTCATTCTTAGTCACAACTCAGAAGTCTTATTCTGTGTTCTTGAAAAATCTTTGGTTTGACAAATAAAAATTGGCAGCTACTATCTATAGAAATCCATTCCCTTAAGATGAAGTTGACAGCACCATTTAATTAAGTCCAATTTTTTCCACATAGGAGAGTTGTGAAGATGAATGAAGTAATTTGAAAACATTTCTTTGATAGCACATGGTAGAAAAAACTTTTAAGAAAAATACTGTCATGTCTAGATTTTAGTGATAGGGACATAATCTTTTCTTAAAGGGGAATCTATCATTTATTGAACTCTATTCTCTAATCTATGAAAGAATGTCTTTCAAATATATTTGATCTTGACCTAGAATAAGAAATATATTTTGTATCACATACTAGTGCATGTATGTGGACACAAACACACATATACACAACTTATGTTCTATTAATTAAGGGTGGGGGGAAGAGGAAAAACAGATAGTCGAGAGCCACTAACCTGGTCTCATGGCTCTCTGGTTTGACATGCACCTTGAAAAACAGTATTAGTAATATTTTATGTTATAAAAACAGATAAGCATTAAAAAAGCTGTATGTCAAAACCCTTTATAATAACAAATTAAAGTATAGCACAAGATTCAAAAAAGTGTTTAACTAGAGCAGAATTCTTTCCTTTAGGGATCTAGAGGTTGTGATGAGAGTCTATAACATGTTATTTTTTAGTTCATCCTAATTGAGCACTATCTTCCCCATGGGTTTCTGATTGAACCTTCTTTATTGTGATGAGTGATAAAGAAATTAACAGGCTAATTCTCATACCTAGTCTATTTTTTAATAATAAAATTGTTATTTTTAAAAAATAAGTATTTAAAGATACTGAAGTTATTTCACTTTTTTTTGCATCATATGTACATTTTTTTTCCTAGAAGACAACCACACAGTTCTACACCCCCCCTTCCATTGTTACAGGAATCTAGATGGTAGGTTGGATAATCCCCAGAGATATTTGCTCACATTGGCATTGAGACATTTCTCCAAGTAAAAATCGACAATATCTCTGCTCATTTGTTTAGCTTTGTCAAAATGATTGGCCAGTTTTGTGGCAATAGCCTGACCTTATACTTTAATGATTGTTTACACAGTAACTACCATGCCAGTTTCCCCAAATTAGAAGGTCTAAACCCCAGTATAGTGTATACTTTATGCTTTTTATAACTTACATTCTGCCTTCATTTTTAAAGTGTACTTTGTATTCAAAATCTCACACTGTTTCAGCAAGAAATCTGTACAGAGTAGTGACATGCTGTTTTGATTATGTCTCAGCTCATCCATTTAAGAAGGCTGAAAAGTTGTTTCAGCAGATTTCCTGCAGGTGTGCCTGATTACCTGGGCTCCATTGTTTCAGGAAGATAAATGGAAAACTTAGATCTTCATGAAATAAGGACTGGAGGGAGAAATTCTGCAATGAACTGTCTTAAAAAGCAAGAAGCTTTCCATCCCTAGAAATCTTTAATCATAGATATGGTGACTGCTGTTGGAGGTATTTTGGACAATATGGTGATGTAAGATTGTAAGGCTCGTAGACTTATACGGTCTTACCCAATTGGGAGATTTTATGAGTTTAAATTATGTCAAAGGACTGACATACTAGGCCTTAGGATCTATTGAATTTTCAGTGGCATACACATGGGCTGGTACCCATGTAAGGCTGGCACCCAGTGGTTAAGTTTGGGTTCAGCATAACAGCATCTTCAGTAAAGCTTGTGCTAAATTTATTCTTCAACTTAAAAACATCAATTGCCATTCTCCAGACTATTCTTCTTTGTCAGATGTCAAACTCTGATTTGAAGAAAAGTTGTTGAGGTTTAAAGATTGGGTAATCCAGTGTCACATGTGAAAACTCTTTGAAGAACTTCTCATGATTCTTAACCATTTTAAATCACAGGTCTCTTCAAGACTCTATCCAGAAAAGTATGCACTGAATTTTATAGGCTTGGAAGACTCACCCCAGATTAAAAATACTTGTATGGAGAAATGTATTTTCTTAAAGTCTCACCTTTTCACTTCTTAGGGATTGCCAGAACACACCAGTTACTCCTGAAGTTATTATTATGAGGCACTGAATCTCTTTCTGCAAATTAAATACCTTAACAGAAGTAATAAATACCTCTCCTACCTAACAATAACTGTGAGTTATGTTTACACTAAAAGTCATCTCAGAATTGAGTTCATAAAGTTGTAAAACAATAGAAATTCAAAGTAAAAAGGCTAATGAATGATTATATAAAAATGAAAAACTGTTCAGCAAAGAACACTAAAAACAAGATTAAAAAGAAAATGGGAAATTGGGGGAAAATAATTGCAATAAACATTTAGTATATAGATGGCTTTTAGAAATCAAAAAGAAAAACGTTAAAAACCAATGTAACAAATGGTCAGAGTATGTGAAAATATGATTGTTTTTACACCAGTTATTGAGTCATTACACCAGTTATTGAGTCATTACAGTGTGGCAGGAAAACACCCCTGTCCTCAAGGGGTTTATTTCACAGTAAATGGAATACAAATGACCAGTTAACATGTGAAAAATCCCTAACTTAAAAGTGTACAAAATTACTGAGAAACAACGTTGGCCTGTCATAATAGAGACAAAAATAATAATAATACTGAGTATTATTGAGAAGATGGGAAATAGATGCTCTTATCTATTGCAGATAGGAAGTTCCATAGTGGCAACTTTATGGAGAGTATCTTTGCAACATGTATTAAGAGTTTTAACAACTAGGTACTCCTTGGTCTATTTATTTCCCTTCTATAAATCAGTTCTAAAAAAGTGGTTAAAAACTCAAATATTTATGCACAAAATCCATTGTAGTATTAGCTATAACCTCGAAAAAACCTGGAGTAACTTAATTCTATTTAAAAATATGTACTATGGCCAATATATGTTAAAATAACACATATACTTAGGAAAATCTAATCTAGAATGCATTGTGATTTTCATTTAATTCTTTTCATTTTGTATTTCTGAGTTTTCTATATTATTTTTCTTTTTCTTTTTTTGAAGATTTATTTATTTCTTTTTGAGAGAGTGAGAGAGTGAGTGCAGGAGGAGGTATGGAGGGGGAGGGAAAGAGAGAATCTCAGGCAGACTCCTGGCTAAGCACAGAGCCTGACACAGGGCTGTATCTCACAACCCTGAGATCATGACCTGAGCAGAAATCAAGTGTTGGGTGCTTAATCAACTAAATCACCCAGGTGCCTCTCTATGTTATTTTTCTAATGAAACATTATTATAATAAAATATTAGCAATAATTATTTTGGGCTGCTGAATTTGGGATGGTTTTTATTTTCTTCTAAAGAACTCCTGCTCTTCAGATCCAATGTAATTATAATTTCTTTTCACTCCTACTCTTCTAAAGGAAATAATTTATTTGCTTCCCAAATTCTCTATAGTGAGCATTTTTGTATCTTTTATGAATTTAGAGAAAAAATAAGCAGTACTTAAAAACATGTCTTGACAGCAAGAATATATTCAAATCCCCTTTGAATTATAATAGATTTCTGGAAGCAAGAAAGAATTTACTCATGTAGAGAAGACACTTGGTAGAACCAGCCATCTTTAGAACCTGTTGTTATTTGCTTAGTAACATTTATAGGATTTTGGTTTATTGAAAAAGAAGACAGGATTGAATATTTTCTGCTTGATACCTGATGTAACTATATAATTTTGAAAAGGTTATTCTTTGAACTTTCAAATGTTCTTAGAAACGAAGTTTAGAAATTGGTCTACAGAAGTCCAAGCTTTAAGTTAAGCACTTGCAGCATTTATCAAATACTGTTCTCATAGATTCACAGTAAGGCATTTGAAACCACATTAAATCTTTTTTTATCTCATTTATTTATGTTTTTTCACATTAAATCCTAAGAAGTACAAATCAGATGCCTTTTAGAAAATCCTAGCTAAAACCTAACTAAGGCAAAATATGTACAAGCGTTTTAATACACAAGTGATATGCCACTGGTTTATTACTACATTCAGAATAAAAAATGAAAAGGAGAAGTTTAAAGAGATTTGTAAGATATTTCAATCACAAAAGCCTTTTCATAGTTGATATGAGAAATCTTCCTAAATGTTAACATTTAGATACGTGTCTTTCAATGCCCACATAGGACTATGGATACCCACACACAGCACACACAGATGCCCCAACATCCGTTCAAGTATTCTTTGCCTTCCTTCCTTATTTATTTATTCGATCACTTGAGTGTTTCCTGGACACTTGTTATGTGATAGATACTTAAGTATCACCAGTACCATGATGAGGTCGGTATGTTTTGATTTGAGGAGCTTAGAAATGTAGTGGGTAAGACAAGTACATAATTGCTATTACTGATTATGTTCTATATAATAGAGGACACCACAGAGTAGTATGTAATACAAACAGGAAATGATTAATTTGGCTTTCTTTGGGAATGGGAGTGTAAGAAATAACAATTACATTGTGTCTGAAGAGCAGGAGTTTGTTAAGTAGAGAGTATTCTAGGTAGCAGGAATGGCACTTAAAAAAAAAGCATGGATTTATGAATGTATACCCCCATGAATATGACTGACCAAATTGTAGGGTGAGTAGAGAGGAATGGCCCTTAGAGTTCAATCATGAAAGGCTTTGTAGACCAGGCTATATTCAAGCCTCAATCATGGTGACCTGGAATATGACTATTGTCAAGCCCTTCCAGGCCAGGTGTGATCTTCTCATCTTCCTGATCTAATATCCCAGAGGGTTCTGTTTGGGAATGCAAATACGGGCTTCTCTTTGTAGAAAGCAGTCCTCCAGTCCTGCTGAGTAAGTGCTTTGCCTAAGCCCATTTGTCTCTTCAGGTGTACCTTCTTCAGAATCAAATAGTAAACAATGCCCAGAGCGCTTTCACAAGACCTTCTCATTTGCAATGACCCAAGAAACCCAGCTTTAATAAGCAGTGAACACCTACTCAGGCTGGCAACTGGGTCAAAATGTTAATTATTCTTCAATAGCCACATTTTTTTTCTCTCTCTTCATTTGCTTTTTCACCTCCTCAGAGACTTTAATCAAGTTTGAATTTTTCTTACTGCTGAGACTAGTGTAGTGTTAAAAATAAGTTAGCCCTTTGTCTGTCTCCTGGGCACCTATAATCTCAGGCGTCATTAGCTTCTCTCCCTTTCCAAGTTAATTATATTCAGTGTGAGCTTGAATTTTCAAATCCATCTGCTTTCTCCATCTCTGGAGATAGTTTATTTATATCTACTATTTTAAATAGAAAAGAGATGGAACAACAATTTTTTCATACTTTAAATGTTTTGAGTTTGATGCAATAGCCAATTCTTTTAGAATAAAATCAATGGGATTCTTTCAGAATAAAATCACAGCATCTCTGGGTTTAGCACTGACAAAAAACTATCCAGTAAAACTAAGACACGGTTCTGCTATTCTCTCCTCTAGGCACATCACAATTTATAATTATATACATATTCCTGTATTTACATTTGTAATGCCAACAGGGCTGTAAACTCTGTAAGGGCAGGAAAATGTTTTGTTATCATTTTATATCTGAAGCTTAGTATATTATCTGGAATATGCTAGGTGCTCAGTAAATCTTTATAGAATGAAGGAAGAAAGGAAGAAATCAATTTCATAGTAACTGTAATGCTTTAGAAGCTCATAAATTTTTTATCACCAAGGTGATAAAATTTTTTATCGCCAGTTTGTTAATTTTTACTTTTGTGAATGCTATTTTGATTACCTATTGCTGTGGAACAAATTGCCTCAAAACTTAAGACTTAAACAACAACAATTTATTATTTTTCACAGTTCTGTGAATTGGTTGGGTGGTCCTCTGTGGCTTTTGTTTGGGTCACTCATATGACTATGAACACTGGACAGTCAGCTAAACTATAAGATCCAAGATGGTCTCATTCACGTCTGGGAGTTAGCATTGGCTACCAGGTTGAGTGTCTCAGTTTTCCTCCACATGGCTTCTCATCCTCCAGTAGGCTAGACTGGCATTTTACTTGATGTCTCAGTGCAGGATTCCAAGAGGGCACAGGTGGAAGCTGCAAGCTCTCTTGAGGCCTACACTTTGAAATTGACACAGTGTCACTTCTGTTATAATCTGTTGATCAAAGGAAGTCACAAGTTTAGCCTAACTTCAAGGGATGGGAAAAAGACTACTTCTCAATAGGAGGAATTGTAAAATATTGTTCATACATTTTTAAATTTGTCCAATATTTTAAAGTGATGATGATAATGAAGATGATAAGGGTGATGATGATACTAAAAGTACTAAGTATTTACACTAAGCAGTGTTCTAAGTGCTCTCAGTGTTTACAACTCACAAAAGAAGTGTGAATTGGGTGATATCATCATCCTCAATTTATAGATGGGGAACCTGAGGGTTGGTTAGAACAGTTAAAGAACTCAAAGTATTACACAAATTTAGGGATGCAAACACAGATTGATTAACTTTAAGTCTATAGTTTTCCCCTCCTTCCTTTTCTTTCTACTCTTTATGAAGTAGTAAGTCCCTGCTGACTGTGTTATGTTTTTCCATGTCAAGATCAATCCTGATTTAAGTAATCAGAGATTATTGTAGTGACTGAGTTGCTAATAAAAAAGAGTTGAATAAATAAGTTGATATGTATGCACTGTTTACTACTAGTAGCATGATTTTAATAATTGCTAAGAGAGTGGGTTCATTATTTATTATTAATTAATTAATTAATTAATTATTTTTTTAGCCCTTTAAAAATTGATTTAAGGGGTACTTAGGTGGCTCAGTCAGGTAAGCATCCAACTCTTGATTTCTGCTCAAGTCATGATCTCAGGGTCGTAAGATCCATGCTCAGCAGAAAGTCTGCTTGAGATTCTTTCCATTTCTCCTACCCTACTCTCTCTCTAAAATAAATAAATAAATTTAAAAAATGATAATAAAATTGATTTAAAAGCAGAGAGACAGAGATTATTTGATGAATACAGATTATAGCTGTTACTCTTCCTGGGTTACTATTTCAATTGGTAACTTTCCCTTAGGCTAGAAATCTCAAAACAGTTTCCTCTATTGTCTTCTTCAGTCTACACAACCAACTTTATTTTTTTGGAAGGTTTCTCCTGTCTCTCTCCTTCTTTGCACTTCCATTAGACATAACTCCTTGCAGCTCAGAGTCTGGTCTATGGAACAGAAATATCGGCATCAACTGGGAACATGTTAGATAATGCAGAATTTCAGACTGCACCTAGAACTGCTAAATCAGAATCTGCATTTTTTAAAAAAGGAGAAGATAAATAAAATTAGAAATGAAAGACTCCAAACTCGGGGAAACGAACTAGGGGTGGTGGAAGGGGGGAGGAGGGCGGGTGTTGGAGGGGAATGGGTGACGGGCACTGAGGTGGACACTTGACGGGATGAGCACTGGGTGTTTTTCTGTATGTTGGTAAATTGAACACCAATAAAAATTAATTTTAAAAAAAAAAAAAAAAGAAAGAGGAGACATTACAACCGATATCACAAAAATGCAAAGAATCTTAAGAACAATGAAAATGAAGACTCATATGCCAACACATTATATAACCTAGAAGAAAGAGATCAATTCCTAGAAAAATATGATCTTTCAAGATTGAATCAAGAAGAAATAGAAAGCCTGAATAGAAGTCAGTAAAACAACAACAACAACAAACTTCTAACAAAGAAAATCCCACAAACAAATGAATCCCACCAAACACTCAAAGAAGAATTAATATATCAGTCTTTCTTAAACTATTCCAAAAACAGAAGAGGATAGAACACTTCCAAACTATTTTATGAGGCCAGATACCAAAGATTCAACAAGAAAACTATAGGCTAATATTTCTAATAAATTTAGATGCAAAAGTCCTCAATAAAATGCTAGCAAACTGAATTCAACAGCATACTAAAAGGGTCATACACCATTATGAAGTGGGATTTATCCCATCCCAAGGATGGTTCAACATTCACAAATTGATACTACATTAACAGAGTGAAAGATAAAAACTACATGATCATCTCAATAGATACAGAAAAAGCATTTGACAATATTCTACATCCAATCAAAATATTCAGAATAGGTTTGAAAGGAACTTACCACAACACAATAAAGTCCATATATGAAAGACTGGTAGCTAACATCAGACTTAATGGTGAATAAAAGCTTTTTCTTCTAAGATTCAGTAAGAGGCAAAGATGCCTACTCTTACTAATTCTGTTCAACATAGTACTTAAAATCCTAGCCAGAGCAGTTAATTCAGCAAGAAAAATAAATGAAAAAACACCAGTTTGGGAAGAAAGAAGTGAAATTATCACTATTTGTAGATGACGTGATCATATATGTAGAAAACCCTCAAGACTCAGCAAAAAACTGTTAGAACTAATAAATACATTTAATGAAGTTGCAGGATACAAACTCAACATACAAAAATCAGTGGCATTTCAATACACTAACAACAAACTATCTGAAACGGAAATTAAGAAAATGATCTCCGGACTCCTGGGTGGCTCAGTGGTTGAGCATCTGCCTTCTGCTTAGGACATGATCCTCAAGTCCTGCGTCAGGCTTCCTGCGGGGAGCCTGCTTCTCCTTCTGTCTATGTCTCTGCCTCTCTCTCTGTGTGTCCCTCATGAATAAATAAATAAAATCTTAAAAAAAGAAAATGACCTCATTACAATACCAACTGAAAGAATGAAATAGGAATAAAATTATCTAAAGAGGTGAAAAACTTATCAGCTGAAAATATAAAATATTGTAAAGAAAATACAGATAAATAGAAATACATTTTTCGTACATGGATTGGAAATAATATTGCCAAAATATCCATACTACCCAAAGTGATCTATACATTCAGTGCAATCCCTATCAAAATCCCAATGGCATTCTTTTCAGAAATAGAAAAAGCAATTCTAAAATTCATATAGAAATACAGATGACCCCAAATAGCCAAGGCAATGTAGAACAAGAAGAACAAAGCTGGAGGGCATCATACTTCCTGATTTCAAAATTTATTTTAATAACTAAAGTAATTAAAATAGTATGGTGCTTGCATAAAGATAGACATGTAGACAAATCAAACAGGATAGAAAGCCCAGAAACAAATCCATGCATTTATGGCTAACTCATCTTTGACAACAGTACCATAGACACACAATGGAGAAAGAATGGTCTCTTAAAGAGTGTTGGAGAAACTGGATATCCACATACAGAAGGAAATTGGACTCATCTAACACTATGTAAAAATGAGAGATAATCAGCACAAAATCAACTTAATATGATCAAAGACTTAAATGTAAGACCTTGAATATGAAACTACAAGAGGAAAACACAGGGAAAAATCTTCTGACATTGGTCTTGGTGTTGATTTCATGGATATGACACCAAGTACACACAGGTGACCAAAGAAAAAATAGGCAAATGGGATTGCATCAAAGTAAAATGCCCCTGCACAGCAAAGGAAACAATAAATGGAGTGAAGAAACAACTTAGAGAATAGGAGAAAATATTTTCAAATCATAAATCTTATGAGGGGTTAATATCCAAGATATATAAGGAACTCAAACAACTCAATAGCAAGAAAACACATAACCTAATTAAAAAGTGGGCAAAGGACCTGAAAAGATACTTCTCCAAAGAAGTCCTACAAGTGGCCAGCAGGTAGAGGAAAAGTTGCTTAACTTTACCAGTCATCAGGGAAATGAAGTTGAAGTCACAATGAGATATCACCTCACACCTGCTAGGATAGCTATTATCACAAAGACAAAAGATAAGTGTTGGCAAGGATGTGGAGAAAAGGGAACTTTTGTATGCTGTTAGTGGGAAGGTAAATTGTGATAGCCATTATGGAAAATGATATTGTGGTTATTCAAAAAATTAAAAATAGAGTTGCCATATGATTTAGCAATCCCATTTCTGAATATATATCTAAAATAAATGAAATCTGGAAGAGATATCTGCATTTCCATGTTTTTGCAGCATAATTCCCAATAGTCAAGATATGGAAATAACCTAAATGTCCATCAGCAGATGTGTGGATAAGAAAAATGTGATAAACACAGCTAACACACAGACACACACGCACACATGCACCACACACACGTGAGAGGAATATTATTCAGCTTGTAAAAAAGAAGGAAAGCCTGTCATTGGTGACTACATCGATGAACTTGGAGGACATTATGCCAACTGAAATAAGCCAGACACACAGAGGATAAATATTGCATGATCTCACTTATGTGGAATCTAAAATAGTCAAGTGTATAGAAGCTTTGAATGACATTGTGGTTGCCAGATTCCAGGAGGTGGGGTGCATGGGGAGATGTTGGTCAGAGTTCAAAGCTTCAGTTCTGCAATATGAGTAAGTTCTGGAGATCTAATGTAGAGTATGCTGGTTATAGTTAGCAATATTGTATTGTGTACTTGAAGTTTGCTAAGTGGATAGATCTTAAATGTTCTAAAAAACAAATAAATAAATAGGGTGATAAGTATGTTAATTAACTTGATTGTTATAATCATTTAACAGTCAATACATATATCAAAATATCAAGTTGTTTACCTTAAAAAAATACTATTCCTGTTTGTCAATTTCACTTGACTATAGCTGGAAAAAATCCTCTGTTAAAACTTGGGGGGAAAAAAGAATCTATATTTTAACAGAATCCCCAAGTGAAATGCATGTCTTGTAAATTTTGAGGAGCAATGACATAGTGAATGGACAAGAGCATCAGATCTGGGTTTGAATTTCTGAGTGCTCTTACTAGCTATTTGTAGATGACTAGCTATATAATTTGAGGCTGGCTACTTCAACCTCTGATTTCCTCATCTATAAAATGGTGACAATAACAGTAATAACAGTATGTAGCTTTAAGGGTTGGTGTGAGGGTTATAGAAGATTATGCTCAATATCTGGCACATTTTGTGTACTCAGGAAATGTTAAGCATATACAACTATTGTCATTGTCTAATTGGCAGCATTTTTTTCTCCCATTGGACCATTGTGATAATTTCCTGCCCCCTTTTCTAGTTTTAGGCTCTTCCCATTCATCCCACCATATACTCCAGTGCCAGTTATTTCCACCAGCAAAGATTTGATTGTGGTACTACTCTTCTCAAAAAAACCTCAGGGTATCTCATTGCACTTACTAGCATTTTACTGCATTTGTGAGCCAAACTTCTTTGCGTGAAATTTACAACTTCCTTCTCTCTGAGTGCAGCCAGGAGAGAATGATATACTGCAAAGAAGGAAGGCCTGAGGAGGGAGCTTTAGCAATTTGCCCTCGTTTTAACAATAAAAAGCTGCTTGACTTTGTCTACCCTTCTTTGGGCTCCAATTTTCTAATTCATACAATTAAGTAGTTTGATTAATAGTTTTACCAAGGTCTTTTACATCTAGTGACTGATGAAGCAACTCTACTGCACATTAGGAATTCCAGAACTTTTGCACAATATTGAAAGCTGGAGAGAGGGACCTCATTCCTTATTTCTTATTCCTGGAAATAATTTTGTCAGTTGTTTGGAAATGTTAAAAAGAAAACCACAGGCCCAAAATAGTGTCACTTAGACCAGGTTCCTAAACCATGGCTTATTACCTAAACTAATTACAATTTCAACTTTCCCTAGAAATTTTGTCTTAACTAGTCAGTCACGAATTTTTTGATCAGTGCCAATGAGTTGGCTGAATGCGCCTCCTCCATCACCCAAAGAAAGATGAGGACACCTTCATGGTCAGACCCTTGCCTTTACTCCTAAGGGAAATCAGCCTTTCCTGGAATAATCCTTTCTTTTGTTAATAACTTTCCTGCCCCATGCCCCTTCTGTAACAACCTTCTATTTTGTGCAACTCCTCTTAGAGCCTTTCTTTTTCTTTTTCTTTTTCTTTTTCTTTTTCTTTTTCTTTTTCTTTTTCTTTTTCTTTTTTTTTAAGATTTTACTCATTTATTCATGAGAGACAGAGAGAGAGAGAGAGAGAGAGAGGCAGAGAGACAGGCAGAGGGAGAAGCAGGCTCCATGCCGGAAGCCTGATGTGGTACTTGGTCCCGGGTCTCCAGGATCAGGCCCTGGGCTGAAGGGGGGCACCAAACCGCTGAGCCACCCAGGGATCCCTCTTAGAGCCTTTCTGTTTGCTAGATGGGATACTACCCAATTCTTGAATTGTTTAATAAAGTCAATTAGATCTTTAAAATTTACTCGGTTGAATTTTTGTTATTTAACAGTAAAAAACCTACATAGGATATTTTAGAGAGCGGTTATTAAAAAGTGCCTACTGTTACTTAAATATTTCAGTGAAAGAGGTAATTGCCTTGAATATTTTTCAGAGAAATAGCAAGTGTATTGTATTCAATTAAGAAGCACAACACATTTTTTTATATGTGCTAGAGATAAACTGTATTCTCCATAAAGATCATGCTTTTTAGAAATGTTTTTTGCTTTTGATTAAGATGCAACTTTATATTTTTGAATAGGTTTCTGATATAAGAGTACACTTTTGAAGCAGTCTCCCAGAATTACATTCCGAGTAATGGAGTGATGAAGCCCAAGATAACTTTTTATTCTCAAGAAACTCAAAGTTTTATTTTCAGGATGCCATGTTAAGTTTTTCTGTTGTTAAGGTCGAAAGTACTTGTGGCTTTGTTGTTATAGAAATACAATTAATTTCAAAATTATTTACATTTTTTTCTCAAATCCTGTGCCTGAAAAAAAGTAAAACATTTTGTGAGGTGTTTAACTAATTTAGATCCTTTTATATGATTAATTTATGTATTTGGATTTAGGTATATACTAGTAGGGAGGAAATCTGTTGGTAGAGAATTGTTTCATTGAATAATAGAGATGAATACATGTAATCTTAGAAGAAAATGTGATGATAAATTGTCAGTGTTTTTTTTTTTTTCAATTCAGTAATATGCAATTTACCCACATGTTAGTGTTTTTGAAATTAGGGTATGCTGTACGTTTAATGTGAATGTTTAGTGTTCTATTTTTGTTTCCCAAAGGCAGTTATTCAGTTAATGGTGCATTTTACCATGAATTGTGTTTTAGAATTGAGAAATCACTAGAGATTGTTTTCTGGGTCACCCAAGTAGGTAGAATTGATCTACAGGAAACATAGGAGACGCCAGATTTTCAATTCTTGAGACTGGGTAATGTTTTAGGCATTTTTTTTTTTTTTCCAGTGGAGCCCAGCATAGTGTCATAGAGGTAAATTTTTATATAAATATGTGGTAAATAATGAATATACAGACACCAAAAATCTAGATGTCTAGAAATCTAGAAATCTAGATGACACCAAAAATCTAAATTTAGCATAGTCTTTTGGATGGACATTGCTGAACCTGAACTAATTACTAGAAAGACAAATGAACTAATTTAATATTATCCTTCCTGGGATGAAGTCATAAAGGAGTCATAGCTGTAGGGCTATTCCTAGCCTTAGGCAAGGGAGGAGGCTACCTGTAGAATGAACTAAATTTTTGAGATAGAGCAGTGTCAACAACAACAACAACAACAACAACAACAACAACAAAAATAAAACTGAGGATAGTAAAAGAAAATATTGTTAACTTTCTATATTTTGCTTTGGGCTCATTCCATGGAACTCTGTGAAATAAATAGAAAATTAATATCTGCCATCCTAACAAAAAGTTATGAATCATGAAAATCATGAAAGCAAATTATGAGAAATCAGCTTTTTTTTTCTAATTCTATAACTTTTCAAACATACACAGTCTTTATTTACTCACTGAGCTCTCAGAAATGTGTTATAGTCATTAAGTCTTAACTTTAATTTTATTAGTTGTTTTTCACTGTCCTGAAAAGAAGGAAAGTTTGGTGGAAAGAACTCAGGGCTGGTTTCTAGCTGCCCATTAGGGGTGGGTCTTCAGACAGACACTGGACTGTGTTAAAAATAACTCGATTTTAAAACTGTGCTTTCAGGGATCATTTCTATAGTTTGTTACTAGAGAAGTTTCTCTGAATGGGTAAAAATAACTTCATCTTTCTTGGGATTATTTGTCTCATCTGTAGCATCTCAGAATCTCTAAAGTATCTTTCAAGTCCCAGATTCCATGACCCCTGTGATATTATAACCCATGAAAAGCAGTAATTTCTAAGACTTCAGGTATAATATAAGTGCCCAGATTCCTGAGAATCTGGTGGATATTGCCTTTTGACTATTAGCCATATTTAGGACACATTTTACTAATTCTGAACTCTTTAAGCTTTGCTCAGGAGAAGCTATATTAAGGAAATATGAAATCCTTTATATAAGAAAGTCTTGCAAATACAAGCTACTAGCCAGAAATAAGTAAATATACAAGCATTATTCATTGATTTGTATTAATTGGTCAAAATTTAAATGAGGTACCAAAAATTGAATAGGCATAGAGGAGGAATATGATTTTAAATAACGATAAATACCCAAGTATTAATTAGATATGGGAAACTGATCATTAACTTGTCTTAAAAGTAAACACGTACACAGTCTCTATCAAATCATCTCAACGAATTTGCATCTGTGTGTGTATACACTTATGTATAGAAAAACTATATATAGAGGCCCAGAAAGGATTTTAATAGTCATCCTTTTTATTTTGTACTTTGATTAAATGCTAAAGTTCTTTACAACTCTTTATAAATTAAATCACAAATTAATTTATATATTGGAATTACTTGAGGCCTATTGGAAATGCTATTAGAAAAATGTCTGTTGTTTTAAAATTATTTAAGTCTTTAAAATCATATTATCTGTGTTAAAAAAGACAACGGAGGTAAACTCTTCAACTGTTTTTCAGTTACCAAATGGCAACATCTGTTTATGTCCCATGGTGTTGGGTCTTCAGATGTCAGGGTCACTCACTGAACCCTGACTACTGCACCTTAGGAAAGTAAGAAGGAAAGCCTCTGGAACTGTAGCCATGACATAGCTTCTTCTGAAATTGTAAAGGAGCATGTAGGCTCTGGGTGTAGCTCTGTAGAGCTCAGTTACAGAACTTACAGAACTAAAATATCTCAGAGGTAACCTATATCAGTCTCATGTTGTTTACATGATCTTTAATCCAGATATTCATTTATATATTACCTTGTTTCAAAATAGTCTTTAAAAGATCGAGAACCAAACACATTGGGTTAAAAGTCACGTGTGCTGACAGTTGAGATATAAAAATGAACATTAGGTTGTTAAAAAAAGCTGGTCTCTGTGACTCCTTTATGTAAAGGGTAGTTTAAAAATCAATTTAAGACATCCATGGAGCAAGTGATTTTATGATTTAGATGATGGAGATGGATTTATAGATTTCATCCACGAACAAAATAACAGTGTTTTAACCTTTGTTGAGAATACAGGCTTTAAAAGCATTTCTTTCTTTTCTTTCTTTACAAAGTGCATATTTGCTATAAGCTCAAAGAGGAAAAAATAGATATAATTAACATATACAAATTTAAGGGGTATTACTTTTTGTACCCTTGAACAAACATATACTGTACCCAAAGAGAATGTATCTGATTGTATGCTTAACAACCTGAAGAATACTATTATTAAAATGTAGATGCTGGTTTCTATAATCTGTAAGCATGAGAACAAAGCTAAATGCAAAAGGATATGCTTAAATCATCAACTAAATTTTTACAGACATTAGTTCTTTCCTTATGGAGTTGTAGAAGAAAGCAACCCCCCAAATTATTTGACCCTCTGTAGTATGATTGGTACAGGTTGCCAAGGTGGTAGTTTCAAAGGACAGAAACAGGCAGATCTGGATTTAGCCCAGATCTTACGTAGTTTTGCAGGATCAAGCCTATCACTTTACCTTTCTGAGGCTAAGTAAACTGAGGTAATACCTCATGAGTTTGTTACATGTAATCTTACATATTGCATATGTTCAATACATGATAACTGTTATGGTAACAGGTGGAGCTGATTATTGAAGGCATTAGATTGGATCATAACAAAATTTTGTAGATAAAAAATGGCCAAATTTCAGACCTCATTGTAAGGTGTTCTCTTCTAGACACCTCAAGAGTACTATTGCAGTGAGCAAAGTATGGATGGCAAAGCCAGATTCCTTGGTGAGTTTTCAATCAATAGTCATGGATGGCCTTTTTATCAGTGATAGTTACAGTATGCTGAAATAATATCCACAACCATGGAGCTTAGGTATCTCAGACTATCCATCCCTTACTTCCACTGCAGACAAGTATTTTACATTTTACTAAAGTTAGCATATTAAACTCATTGCATTTGAATGGTTATAATTCTGTTCCATGCTACTAAGAGTCAAAAGTACACAGGAAGGATGGACACAAGCACACTGTTTCACTGGCCCTTTCTAATAATATCAATAACATAGACAAGCCTATCTACTTATGGTGATCCATGTACTCTCCTAAAAGCTCGATTTCAAGGTATTTTCTATATTGTTGATTTCTCAGTCACTCTCCTTTGTACTTGAGGCAGGCGTTTCCGGAAATTTCCACTCAGCATGATGTAGAGGAAAGGGTTAATGCTGCTGCTGGCATAGCTGAAACAGATGGAGAGATAATAGCCTACATGGAAGGCCAGTGTGGGCTGCTGCATCTTTAAGTTCACCAGTTGTATCACATGGTAGGGGGCAGCACTTAGGATAAAGACCGCCACCAGCACCAGCACCATCTTTGTCAGCTTCATCACTCTCTCTTTTGGAACACTGGGATTGTAACTATAAAGGAAATATTAGGATAGACAGAACATAAACAATCATAGAAATTATGGGGCAATGATTTCCTAGAACTTTCATCAACAGAGATGTAATGCAGTTACCATGTGCCCCTTGATATGTTGTGATGAGAACTGATTTTTCCCCAAAGCACATAACTACAGTCTAATTGTGATACAATATCAGAAAAATTCAGATTGGAAACATTCTACAGGATACCTAACTAGTACTCCTTAATACTCTTTAGGTCATGAAAAATAAGAGAAGAGTAGAAACTGTCATAGACCAGAGGAGACTGAGGAGACATGACAACCAAAAGCAATATAGTATTCTGCATTGAATCCTAGACCAGAAAGAGGACTTTAATAGAAAAATTGGGATACCAATTTCCAAAAAATTGTAACGCAATAAGGGATAGAGTTTAGTAAGTAGTAATGTACCAATGCCATTTTCTTTGCTTTGAAAATTGTATCATGGTAAGGTAAGGTATTAATGGAGAAACGAAGTGAGTATATAGGAACTTTCTCTACTGTTAATGTAACTCTTCTATTAATTTAAAATTATTCCAAAATAAATGTTTTAAAATTCCCAAGTTTTATCACGTTATATTTAGACATTCAATAGAAATGTCCTAGGGACACAGTTGAAGCAGATGAATAACCCTAGGGAATTTATATATATATATATATATATATATATATATATATATATATTAAAAAACAGCGTGGCAGCAGAAAGTTATTGTAAGGTAATGATTCCTCTGCAGTTTATCAGAGTAGGCACCATCATTCCTCAAACTTCTTCCATTTTGAGGGATAACTAGACAGTGTGAGCTCTGTTTCATAAGATGCTCTTTGCATTTCTGAGAAAAGTGCTGGGAACACAGTGATCTGCTTTAGTGAACTATCCTAAAAGGGCTCAAGCATCCTTTCCACCTGTCAGTTCTTAATGTTCCATATGATTGCATTTCAACTGTTTTACCAGCTCAGCTGCCTATAATACATTTAGAAGCTAAATTATTTTTCTATATAACTGTGGCTGCTTCTCTTTCCCATTCTAAACAGACCACCCTTTAGGGGTGCAATATTTCCAAAGAATTTCAAGAAGCTAAGTGAGAAAAAATATCATGGGTCAGTAGAACACCTGTACCTTTGGCATTAGAGTTTGCTATTAATTTTAGCTCATGGTCAAGTTGATCACCTATTTGACTTCTAGGGAAGATGATGGGTTAGGAGAATCCTAAACTCATCTCATTCCATGGATACACCCAGATAACACCCACATTAGTGTAAAGAGTCCAGAAAATGATCCAAAGACTGGCAGAATAGACTCTCCATGGTTAATCAGAGAGAAGAGGGCAGGCACATCAAAATGGTTGGAAGGACAAAGATGCAGTCTTGCACCAAACTGATATGTGAGACTGTTTTCTGGAGGGCAGGAAGCTCTAAGCATGATGAAGGCAAAGGAGCAGACCCTACACCAGGTACCCCAGACAGGGGAGGACTTGCACTTGGAAGATGAATCTTCACAACATTTGGCTTTAAAACCAGAAGGGCTTAACTTCACAAGTTTTGCAGTCAGTGAGACTTAACACCTGGAACTTTAAAAGTCATCAGGGTCAGCTCTGGGAGAGCCAGAGCGTAATAGGAAACTGAGTTCCCACCCTTAAGGAGACAGCACAACAAACCATTCCTTGGAGATAAAGAATAAAAGCAGGATTTTGAAAAATGCCTGGAGTTTGTGGGAAGATTTATTTACTAATCTCAGAACATTTGCAGGAGGAGCAGAAATTATTAGGAGACTTCTCCAAGAATAAAAGAGCTAGGAGTGCCATTTCTCTCCCTTGCCCTCTGGCCTAGATACATGGACACCTAGGGAACCAGTATAAACACTCTCTACTTGGCTTGCTCACAGTGTGCCCTACCCTTCCTGCTCTCCTCAGAACTCTCCAACATGCCCTTGGTTGCCTCAAAAGTGGCTACATGTCCCCTCCCAGAGCAGAACTATGCAAATCTTGCCAACGTCACAGTCTCTGGATCTGTATTCTCCAATGTACCTTTGGCTGAAGCCCATGCAAAACAGTGCCACAAGCTTGGCAGTGTGCATATAGCTTGGATAGTGGTCAACAGCACTCCAAAGTGACTCTTGCCCTGGGGAGAAGGGAAGATAACCACCCACACCAGTTCCACTGTGGTCCCAGTAATGGCCCCAGGGCAGAAGTCTGGCCTGATTGCAGGCCCTGACCAACAATGAAAGCTTCTCTGGGGACAACACAGGGAGAGTGCCCTACAGTTCAGTGTGACTATAGCTGCTCCAGATGCCTGGTCTGACCCAACTCAAGACCAAGGCAGCCCCAGATTGATCCATTAACAACACAGGAACCAAACCCTGCCTACAACAGGCATAGAGAGCCATTGGCGATGACTGGACTGAAGACTAATGCAGTTCAGCTATAATAGTAAGGCACATGCAACATGTATAGGAGACATCCCTGAAGTGCCAGGTTCTGATGAACAATGAACATAGCACTGCAGAGGACTGTAGAGCCTTTTCTTCATAAGGCTACTACTTTCAAGAGCAGAAGATATAGCTCAGTTTCCTAACATATAGAAACAGACACAGGGTTAGACAAGATGAGGACCAGAGGAATGGGCCCCAGATGAAAGAACAGGACAAAATTACAGCAAGAGAGACAAATGAAATGGATATAAGTAATATGCCTGATAGAGAATTTAAAGTAATGGTCATAAAGATACTTACTGGACTTGAGAAATTACTGAAATTAAAAATATACTAGAGGGAATTAATAGTAGAATAGAGGCATGTGTGCTGCCAAAGTTAGTACAGAACAGTAAAATAGAGGAAGCAGAAGAATGGATCAGTGACCTAGAAGACAGAATAATGGAAAGCAATCAAGCTGAACAGGAGAGAGGGGAAAAAAATGAGAATAGATTACCCTTAACTCAGTGACACAATCAAGCATAAAAAATTTGCATCACAGGGATCCTAGAAGGAGAATTGAGAGAAAAGGGGGCAGAAAATTTATTTGAAGAAATAATAGCTAAAAACTTCCCTAATCTGAGGAAGGAAAAAAACATGCAGATCCAGGAGGCACAGAGGTCCCAATAAAATCAACCCAAGGAGATCCACACCAAGACATATAATAATTAAAATGGCAAAAAACTGACAGAGAATTTTAAAAACAGCAAGAGAAAATAAAACATTTACATAGAAGGGACACCCCATAAGACTTCAGGTTGATTTTGTAGGGAGGAAGAGAGTGACATAATATATTCAAAGTACTAAAAGAAAAAAAACCCTGCAACCAAGAATGCTCTCTATTCAGCAAGGCTATCATTCAGAATAGAAAGAGAGATAAAGGAGTTCCCCAGACCAACAAAAGTTAAGAAATTCATCATCTCTAAACCTCATAAATATTAAAAGGGATTCCTTGAGTGGAAAGGAAAGACCATAAACAGGTATTAAAAAAAGTAGAAAGCATAAAAGTAGCAAAAATGCCTATAAAAGCAGCCCAGGGATTCACAAAATAAAAAGATGTAAAATATAACACCATATACCTAAAATATTGGGGGGAGGGGAGTAAACATTTAGTGCTTTTAGAATGGGTTCAAACTTGAGACCATCAACTTAATACAGACTGCTATATATAAGATGTTATATATAACCTAATGATAACCACAAATAGATACACAAAATATATAGAGAAAGGAATCCAGGTATATCACAAAACAAAGCCATCAAACTATGAGAGAAGAGAGTAAGAGAAGAAAGGAACAAAGAAGAACTACAAAAGCAACCTTAAAATAACTTTAAAAATGACAATAAGTACATATTTATCAATAATTACTTTAAATGTAAATGGACTAAATGCTCTAATCAAAGATAAGGTGATTGAATGGACCTATCTATATGTTGCATACCAAAGTCTTAATTCATTCCTAAAGACACATGCAGATTGAAAGTGAAGGGATAGAAAAACATTTATCATGCAAATGGAAGTAAAAAACAAAGCTGGGGTAACATTACTTATATCAGACAAAAAAACTTAAAAAAAAAAAAAGATTGTAACAAGAGGCAAAGGATATGACATAATTATAAAGGGAACAATCCAACAAGAACACATAACAATTGTAAATATTTATGGAACCAATATGGGAAAATCCAAATACATAAAGCCAGCTATAAACAAAAATGAAGGAAGTAATTGATAGTAATACACTAATAGTAGGAGACTTTAACACTCCACTTACATCAGTGGATAGATCGGATAGAAAAATCAACAAGCAAACAGTGGCCTTGAATGACACATTGGAACGGACAGATCTAACAGATATATTCAGAACATTCCATTTTAAAAGAGTGGAATACACATTCCTTCAAGTGCACGTGGGACATTCTCCAGAATAGATCACAAGTTAGGCCACAAAACTAGTCTTAACAAATTAAAAAAGATTGAAATCATATCATGCATCTTTTTCTGACCATATGCTATGAAGCTAGAAATTAGACACAAGAAAAAGTCTAGAAAGAACACAAATACATCGAGGTTAAATAAAATGTTACCAAATAATGAATGGATCAATCAAAAAACCAAGAGGAAATAAAAAAATATGTACACAAATGAAAATGATAACACAATGGTCCCATATCCTTGGGATGCAGCAAAAGTTGTTCTGTGAGGGAAGCTTATAGTTATATAGGCTTACTTCAAGAAGAAAGAACAATCTCAAAGAAACATCCTATTTTTATACATAAAACAGTAGAACAAGAACAAACAAAACTCAAAACCAGGGAAACCCAGGTGGCTCAGCAGTTTAGTGCCATTTCGGCCCAGGGTGTGATCCTGGAGACCGGGGATCAAGTCCCATGTCGAGCTCCCTGTGTGGAGCCTGCTTCTCCCTCTGCCTGTGTCTCTGCCTCTCTCTCTCTCTCTCTCTCTCTCTCTCTGTGTGTGTCTCTCATGAATAAATAAAATCTTAAAAAAAAAAAAACAGTAGAAGGAAAGAAATAATAAATATTAGAGCAGAATAAATGAAAGAGAAACTAACAAATAAAAACACCCACAATAGAAGAGATCAATGAAACCAGGAACTGGTTCTGTGAGGAGATCAACAAAATTGATAAAACTTTAGCCAGACTCATTAAAAAAAAAAAAGAAGACTCAGATAAATTCAGGAAGAGAAGAAATAACAACCAACACTATAGAAATAGAAAGGACCATAAGAAAATATTGTGAAATATTATATGCCAACAAATTGGACAACCTAGAAGAAATGAATAAATTCCTAGAAACATAATTTCCCAAAACTTAATCAGGAATAAATAGAAAACTTGAGCAGATTGATTATAGATCAATCTTGAACAGATTTCATTGCTAGGCAGCAATGAAATTGAATCAGTAATTGAAAAACTCCCAACAAATGAAAGTCTAGGACCAGATGGCTTCACAGGTCAATTGTAACAAACATTTAAAGAAGAATTAATACCTATTCTCAACCTATTCCAAAAAAAAGAAGAGGAAGGAAAGCTCCCAGATTCATTCTATGAGGCCAGCATTACCCTGATACCAAAACCAGATAGACACTACAAAAAAAAAAAAAATGATAAGTCAATATCTCTGATGAACATAGATGCAAAATCCTCAACAAAATATTAGCAAACCTAATCCAACAATACATGAAAATCATTCACCACAATTAAGTGTGATTATTCCTGGGTTGCAAAGGTGGTTCAATATTCACAAATCATAAAGGCCTTTTATGAAAAACCCACAGCTAACATCATACTTTATGGACAAAATCAGCAAGGATATTCTCTCTCACTGCTTTTAATAAACATAGTACTGGAATTCTTAGCCACAGCAATCAGACAACAAAAAAATATAAAAAGCATCTAAATTGAAAAGAAGTAAAACTTTTCACTATCATGCAGATATATAATAGTATATTTAGAAAACCCTGAAGACTCCACTAAAAAATCTACCAGAACTGATAAATGAATTCAGTAAGGTTGTGGGATACAAATCAATATATAAAAATCATTTTCATTGCTATACACTAAGAATGAAGTAGCTAGAAAGAGAAATTAAAGGTAACAATCCCATTTACAACTGCACCACAAGGGATCCCTGGGTGGCGCAGCGGTTTGGCGCCTGCCTTTGGCCCAGGGCGCGATCCTGGAGATCCGGGATCGAATCCCACGTCGGGCTCCCGGTGCATGGAGCCTGCTTCTCCCTCTGCCTGTGTCTCTGCCTCTCTCTCTCTCTCTCTCTCTCTCTCT
Organism: Vulpes vulpes; assembly: GCF_048418805.1. NCBI lineage: Eukaryota > Metazoa > Chordata > Mammalia > Carnivora > Canidae > Vulpes > Vulpes vulpes. The sequence continues at coordinate 186,716,793 of NC_132780.1, forward strand.
CTCTCTCTCTGTATGACTATCATAAATAAATAAAAATTAAAAAAAAATCCTATCTCTCTTTAAAACAAACAAACAAACAAAAAAAAAACAACTGCACCACAATTAATAATATGCCTAGGAATAAACTTAACCAATGAGATGAAAGATCTGTGCTCTGAAAACAATAAAACACTGATGAAAGAAATTGAAGATACCACAAACAAATGGAAAGATATTCCATGCTCATGGATTGGGAGAACCAATATTGTTAAAATGCCCATACTACTCAAAACAATCTACAGATTTAATGCAATCCTTATCAAAATACCAATAGCATTTTTTCCCCACAGAACTAGAATAAATAATCCTAAAATTTGTATGGGACCCCAAAAGGCCCCAAATAGCCAAAGCAATCTTGGAAAAAGAACAACCCTGGAGGTATCACAATTCCAGATTTCAAAACATACTACAGAAGTGTAGTAATCAAAACAGTCTGATAGAGGCACAAAAAATAGACACGTAGATCAGTGGAACAGAATAGAGAGCCCAGAGTTAACCCCACAATTATATACACGATCAGTTAATCTTTGACAAAGGAGACAAGAATATGCAATGGGAAAAAGACATTCTCTTCAACAAATGGTGTTGGGAAACTGAACCACTTTCTCACAACAAGCACCAAAATTAACTCAAAATGGCTTAAGGACCTAAATGTGAGATCTGAGTTCATAAAAATCCCAGAAGAGAGCATAGACCGTAATTTCTCTGACATCAGCCCTGGCAACATTTTTCTAGATAGGTTTCCTGAGGCAAGGGAAGCAAAAGCAAAAATAAACTGTTGGGACTACATCAAAATAAAATTCTCTTCACAGCAAAGGAAACTATCAACAAAACAAAAAGACAACCTACTAAATGGGTTGTCATATTTGCAAGTGACATACGTGATAAAGGGTTAGTATCCAAAATATATAAAGAACTTATTCAACTCACCACCAAAAAACCAAATACTCCAATTAAAAATTGGGCAGAAGATATTTCTCCAAAGAAGACATACAGATGGCCAACAGACACATGAAAAGATGCTTAACATCATTCATCATCAGGGAAGTGCATTTCAAAACCACAGTGAGATATCACCTCATACATGTCAGAAATGGCTAAAAAACAGAAAAAACAAGTCTTGGTCAGGTGAGGGAATGTGAACTGGTGCAGCCACTGTGGAAACAGTACAGAGGTTCCTTAAAAAATTAAAAATAGAATTACCATACGATCCAGTAATGTGGCACTGGGTATTTATCCCCAAAATACAAAAACACTAATTTGAAAAAGATATATATTACCCTTTGTTTATTGCAGTATTATTTATAATAGCCAAGGTAGGGAAGCAACCCCAGGGTTCACTGATAGACATGAATAAAAAATGTGTGATTTATACATGTGATGGAATACTACTCAGCCGTAAAAAGAGTAAAATCTTGCCATTTGCAACATGAATTGAGCTAGAGAGTATAGTCCTGAGGGAAATAAGTCAGTCAGAAATGGAAAAATAACTATATGCTTTCATTTGTGGCTGGAAGAAACAAAGCAAATGAACAAGGCAAAAAAAAAAAGACAAAAAAATAGACTTTTAAATATAGAGAAGAAACTAGTGGTTGCCAGCAGGAATGTGAGTAGGGGGCATGGGTGAAGGAGGTGAAGGGGATTAGGAGGGGATTAATTAAGAGGGGGTTATGTGTGGGAAATCTAGTGAGTTTGTCTAAAACATACAGTAATCTATTCTAAAGACAGATTTTAATAATATTTTAAAAATCTACCATGTTATGTATTTACTGACTCAATTTGGTATAGACAATTTCAAGTAGAAATAATTTTTTAAAAAGATTTATTTATTTTTAGAGGGAGAGAGAGAAAGTACACAGGAGAGAAGGGCAGAGGGGAAGAGAATCTTCAGACACCCCAACCCCCACCCTTCAACTGAGCATGGAGCTAGGCAGGGCTCCATCTCATGACCCTGACACCATGACCTGAGCCACTGTCAAGTGTTGGATGCTTAACCATCTGAGCCACTCCGGTCCCCCTGGAAAATAATCTAGATTTATTCATAAAGGTTTTTCCCAAATCTTTTGTCTTAGGGTAAGTCTTTGGTTTTATTTAGTCCTAATTAATCTTGTCCTAAGTATTCAAATATTAATGGGATCCCTATTCTCAAAATTATAAAATTAAAACACAAAAATTAGAAAGTTATACTCAGCATCTATATTTACATATGTACACAACTCTGCAAAGTGTACAAATAAAACATTTAAATAACATTGTTGATGAAAAATATAAAAGTATTCTTTAAATAGCATCTTGAGTTCTGTTTACATTTTTATGAAACCATTACCTCAGTGATTGGAACATTTATCACTGAGAGATCTCAAATAGCTGCTTCAGAACATGTCCTGTTTTCAGAAATTGCTCATGTAGACATTAATGCCCATATGTCTAAATGTGGTATGTTTCAAGTGATTATTGTTTAAATTTCTGTTGTAGATGTCTTAGGATTTCTGAATTGTTCTTTCAACAAATAAAACAAAATAGGGTAAACACTTACCATCTTGCATCTTTATTCTGTTGATACATCTCCCAAGTATAGCATAAAATTAAAATATAGCACACCAAAATCAAAGGCAAAGGGAAAAAAAAAGTTGTTATCGTCAAATAAAGTGTATACCTGTAAAATGAGAGAGAAGATATGACTGTCATATTCACAAGGCCAGGAACTGTCGTTTACAATTTATGAAGCATGATTCTCTAATTTTTCAGGGCCTGAGATAAAAGTCCTAGGGGAGAAGTTAAGGATCTTTGCTACTTTTACATAGAGAAAAATAAAATAAGATAAAGACAGAGAGAGAGGCAAACCCTAAGGTAAACTCCAGGGAACAAACTGAGGATTGCTGAAGGGGAGGTGGGTGGAGGGACAGGGTAACTGGGTGATGGGCATTAAGGAGGACACTTGTTGTAATAACTGGGTATTATATGCAAGTGATGAATCACTACATTCTACCCCTGAAACTAATACTACACTATATGCTAACTAACCTGAATTTAAGTAAAATCTTGAAAGGAAAAAAAAAAAAAAAAAAAAAGAAACTGTAAAATGGGAAAAAAAAAAAAAACCCTTCATTGTTTGCTAGCAACGGTACTTTCTCCTCTCACCAAGCCCAAGGCTACTGAGTACAGACAGATGAGAAAATGTATTATTACCATTATCTTTTAGTATTATTAACAACAATACAGAATAGCAGGTAGAATTTATTATATAGCAGGCACTGAATACTTTACATACTTTAATCCACTGAATCTGTCCAGCCCTGTGAGTTCAATTGCCATTAGAGAAGAACAGCAGAAAAGAACAGTTAGAGAACATGTTCTTCTCATGTGAGAGAAGCACAAACTAAGACACAGTGGGATTAAGTGGCTTGCCCAGCTAGTGAGTAGCAGAGGTGGGATTTGAACCCAGACGGACAATTGAGCTGCACAGCCCACATTTGTAATCAAGGCTCCAGCTGGCCTCTCCAAAGGCCTGTTGTGAAATGAGCCAGTCTCTTTGTCGGTGCTCCCCTAGGGGAAATTTCTCAGGTAAGAACTCCCGTTTCTGCACAGATGCCAGGTATCCTCCTTCCTGGAAGAACCTTGGCATTGGTAAAAGAAGACAGCCCACATTGGGTAGGTGCAGACAGGGTGGCAGAGAGAGAGAGAGAGAGAGAGAGAGAGAGAGAGAGCACCTGGGACCAGAAGGGCTCCAAAAGTGCTTCCAATCTCAGTTCTCCATAAAATCCTTTGGGGAGATCAGCCCTTGAGCCTCAGAATATCCTTTATGATAACCAACCAAAAATAGCAGAAGCAGCTACTGGTGCAAAACAGTGAATCCTTGTTATTTCTTTGGCAAAGACTGAAGTCCTACAGTCACCAGGCTATGCTCCTCTTTCAGATATGTCGGGGTCCATATTAATGTATCAGTGATTAATTACTGTACTAGTGATTAAATATCATTTCACCGTTAGATTGGCAGGTGGATTTGGTCTGTGGGTGCAGCCAGTGCTGGTGGGCGAAATAATGAATAAACAATCAATCCTACTGATGTTGCAGTCCTCTGGAGATTTTCGTTACTGGAATTGGAGCCTTGCTGGGGCCTATACCATCATCCCTCTTGGACTGTGACTACATGAGGCAAAACTGACTCATCCATTTAACAAGTGGTGGATGAGAAAAAGGAATCTTCCAGATTGACCCGAGAAAATATATGCAAAAAAGCATCTTACACAATACGTGACTCTTAGTAAGCCAGGAAAATATTTTAGTCATAGACTCTAATGCTATGTTCAAAATTTCAAATAAAATTTTTGACTTAATTTTTCTTTTCAGATTAAAATGTGAGAAATCCCTATGTTGGCTGCTGCGTTAGTTACTGAGAGCTACTATAACAAATTACCACAAACCCAATGGCTTAAAACAACAGAAATTTATTGTTTCCATTCTGGAGTAAGAACTGAAACTAAGGTGTTGGCAAGGTTGATCCTTTTAGAGGCTCTGAGGGAGAATCTGCTCTGTGCCTTTCTCCTTGACTCTGCTGGTTTCAGGCAATCCTTGGTGTTATTTTGCTTGTAGACTCATCACCCTGTCTCTGCATCTGTCTCCCCAGGCACTCTCCTCTTTGTGTCCCTTCAGTTCTCACTCTCTTCATCAGGGCACCAATCCCTGATTTGGGGCTGGCTGTAATCCAGCATGACCTCATTTAACTTATCTGCAAAGTGCATGTGTTATCTGCAAAGACCCTCTTTCTAAATAAGGTCACATTCACAGGTACTGAGTATTAGGACTTGAGTAGATCTTTTTTTTGCAGGGAGACATCATTCAACCAAACTCCAGTGGCATGCTGATAAGGCCTGAGTCTTGGTAACTCCCAGGCCTTGTTGGAAATTTTGCCCCCCCTTGATTTGGTTGTGTCTGGTTGCCATGGATCTTTAAAATCCATATTTAAATATGTTTGTGTCCACTGAGGCTACATAATTAAACTCCAGATCTGTTTCTAAAGGTTACCTTCCCCTTAAAATCAAGCTACCAACCTGATTGTGCAAAGCAGAAAACTAAGCAGGGAGACTGCCCCTTAGAGGATCCCCAAGGACACTCTGTGCCGCTGCTCACGTGTTGACAAGGAGGATGAAGCACTTCACAACTTAATTCAACTCTATTTTTCTTAAGTTTTAACAACCTACCGGAGTACATCGTCAGGGGATGTTAAATCAAAAGCACAACTCTCCACGCCGTCTTTAAATTTGATGACCTTCGAGTAGACCCAGACAGGCAGCGCCAGAATGAAGGAAGCTGCCCAAAGGCCCAAATTGATGCGGATGGTCTTGTACCTCGTTCTCCAACTTGTAAGTCGAAATGGTTGGACGAGAGCCAAGTACCTGCAAAGCCAGTTAAGAAGGGTTTGGGAACAATCAATAAAAGCACTGAGCTCCAAGGATGAAAGGTTCATGACAAGAGTAAATTATTAGTATTATTATCCTCCCTGAAGCACACCTCTATCAAGGTAAAAGAAAGTTATATTTTTTAAGAGCTGGCTGGTACCTGTAGAGAAAACAACTCTTGACCCTGCAAGTCTGAATAAACCACTCACTGAAATCGCTGTCATTTCCACGAACACACTGGTAATAGTGAAACTCTGCCCTGTGCAAACTCTCTCTTTACGAAGGTGCTTCCCATGTAGGCTAGGCTCTGGAAAACTTTGTCTCTGAGTGGGGGTTTTCTCCAGGAGGGAGAGGCCCTCTTTCCAGTAAGATTTACTGACAGGGAGGCAGGAAGGAGGCCAGTGCACTGGCTAGTAGGATCCCCTGGCAGGATGAGGTTCTGGACCACTGGGACAGACGTTTTGCCCAGATGGCCTTTCAGTGGGGGCCACCAGCTCCTGGAGGTTCAGGTCACAGAAGTCGCAGTGAGGATAAACAGATGTGGCTAGTACAGACAACGCAAAGTCCTCAGGGAACTGAGGCTGGACGCCGGAGAGGAGAAATGGGCTGATTTCATAGGGGAAGGGGTTTTCTTTCTTTTAATTTTTTTTTCCATTTCTGATCCAGTAAAAAAGGATAAATCGTTAATTAAACTTGAAGTCCTGACATATCAAATATATTTGGTTGTCTAGAAAATCCAAGAAGAATTTTTCAGAGGCAACTGAAAGCTAAAGGGTGAGAAAGAACCTAGAACCCAGGAGGAAGAGTATTTGTGAAAGTGCAGTTTTGCTAGAGTTGCAGGTGTTGCAAGGCAGTATTCACAGACATTAAATAAATGCAAAACATGTTCTGATGGTCATTTAATTTTTATAGAGCTACTTAAGTAAGATTTATAAAAATTAAAAGATTTCCTGTCCCTGTTCTTTCAATTTTGTATAAGAGACAGGACGTTTTAAAGGACATTTAGTTAAGGGACTCTTTGGCATGGAGACACTTGTGGCCCAAGGTACCCCAGGCCCTCCTCCTTCTGCATATTGTACCTTCGTTACCTGTGGCTAAGGGGAGAAGGACCCTCTTCCCCAGCTGGGGAAAGAGATGACATGGTACTTGTACAGCAGCCCAGCCATCATTCTGTCTGGGATGAAAGGATGATGGAATCATGGCATAAAGAGATTAGGGAATCTTCTCTGATTACATCCTCATCCTAACACTCTCCTTTCCCCATCTGAAAACGCTTCAATGATTTTCCAGCACCTTTGAGATAAAATTCAGAATTCTTACCATTATTTGCAAAGTCTTTCTCTACCTGTCCCTCCCTGTCACTCAGGCTGTCGTTTGTGCCCGTCTCCCTGCTGGCCTTCCTTCAAGGTCTCTTCCCTTTCAGGGCCAGGTGCATGCTGTCCTTCCTGCCTAGCAGAATCTCCCTCTGATTCATCTTACTCTTCCGTTGAGTCTCTATTTAACAGTCTGTGTCTCAGGAAAGCCTACCCTGACCACTCACTGTCTATAATGGCCAATGACTACATGCAGATTGTAGGGGAACTCTCCTTTTCCTTCCTAGTATATATCATTGTGTGGAAATACACATTTACCTGTGTGACTTTTCACTTAATATCTACATCTTTCATTAATATCTACATCAGAAGCCTCACGAAGGCAGGAACCTTGACTATCAGCTTAGTGCTGTTCTATCATCCTGTATCCAGTGTAGTTCCTGGCCTGTAGTCTTACTCAATACATATTTGCTTAATGAATGAATAACTAAATAGGGAATTTGGCTTCTACTTACTTTTGATATTCTAGAGAATTTATTTATGAAATTAGTCTAGGCAGCTTTCATCTGGAGGTATATATTTTTAATATTTTGGATGTTTACATAATTCTTTTGGTATGATTTAGAGGTAGGCACCCCCTATTGAAATATTCCACACCTGTAGTTATTCCTAATCAGAAAAAGAAAAATGAAAATTATCAGAAACACTTGAAATTTATGTTCTATTAAACTGGCAATTAAAACCACTTAAATGTATAAGCAATCAGGATCACTGATGGCAAGGTCATGGCCAATACCGTAGTTATGGCCTTGCAAAGAAAACTCCATTTCTTCTTACAAAATTGCAGATATTGGGGCACCTGGGTGGCTCGGTCATCTGCTTTCAGCTCAAAATAGCTCGGTCATCTGCTTTCAGCTCGGTCATCTGCTTTCAGGGTCCTGGGATTGAGCCCAGCATCAGTGTCCCAGCTCAGCAGGGAACCTGCTTCTCCCACTCCCTCTGCTGCTCCCCCTGCTTGAGCTTTCCCTCTCCCAAACAAAGAAATAAAATCTTAAACCCCCAAATCGCAGATAGTGAAGTTTTATGCATTTTGTACAGATGGAACTGTAAGAAATGCTGAAGAGGAAAAGATTCAGGTTTATGGAATCTTCACTTTTCTCTGGTGATGTGATCCTCTAGAGTGAGGGCCAAGCAAAGTGCCCAAGTGTCTTAATACTAAAGTAAAAGTTTAGCATACTGTGTCCATTCGATTAAAAAAAAATGACATTCATAGAGCACCTGGGTGGCTCAGTCAGTTAAGTGTCTGCCTTTAGCTCAGGTCATGATCTCAGGGTCCTGGGATGGAGCCCCAGGTCAGGCTCTCTGTTCAGCAGAGTCTGCTACTTCTTCTCCCTCTGTTCTCTCTCTCTCTAGTAAATAAAAATCTTTTGAAAAAATGACATTCAGGTGTATAAGACACATATGCACATGAGCACATATACTCACAGAAAAGAACCCGGGAACCTTAGGAAATGTGTGCAGTTGGTCTGTTCCAACACAGACAATGTCCATTCACTTTGTTTTCAGTAAGAGATTTACAGAAGACATACGACTTCCCTTCTTTTTTTTTTTTTTAAAGCATTGTTAAAAATTTCATTTATTTATTCATGAGAGAAACAGAGAGAGAGAGGTAGAGACACAGGCAGAGGGAGAAGCAGGTCCATGCAGGGTGCCTGACATGGGACTTGATCCCGGGTCTCCAGGACCACGACCTGGGCCGAAGGCGGCGCTAAACCACTGAGCCACCCGGGCTGCCCCACGACTTCCCTTCTTTAAAGAAAAACCAGTACTCTCCTGTCTTCAGAGTATAGGATATGAAGAAGCTTTTATTATTTCTAAGAATGGGATTATGATTGGTAAGATATGTACTTGAGGTTGCTTTTTTGCAGTGGGGCTGCTCTGTGCAGAGCCCTCTCCCTGCATTGGAATGCTGGCAAGCTCACCAGGCTTCACTCAAGATACTGTCAGCAGTGGTTGGCATCAGCTGAACTAACCAGACCTACATAGTACATTGATTTTAAAATGTGGTATTAATTATAAACTGAGAAGAAGCGCACTCTATTTTTTGAGAATTCTTTTACAGAAAAGCAACAGGTTATAAAAAAAATGCATTAAACATCATGTCTGAATAATAATGATTCAGTGAGGGATCCCTGGGTGGCTCAGTGGTTTAGCGCCTGCCTTTGGCCCAGGGTGCAATCCTGGAGTCCCGGGATCGAGTCCCACATCGGGCTCCCGGCATGAAGCCTGCTTCTCCCTCCTCCTGTGTCTCTGCCTCTCTCTCTATGTCTATCATAAATAAATAAATAAATCTTTAAAAAAAATGATTCAGTGAATGATTTCTTTGAACCTCTCTATTCCTTTGTTTATTCATTTGAAAAACTGCTCATCATTTCCCCACCCCAAGGGTACACATGGAAGGGTAAAAGAGGCAGAGTTCAGGGAGAAGTCCTGGATTGGACCCAGGAAAATTTAACATAGCCCTCAAGACTAATTGTCAAATCATTCATTTATTAGTACTTTTTGAGCACCCATGTGACAGGCACTGTCACACAGATACTTGGTATAAGTGACCCTGCCTTTGTGGAATTTACATTTAAGGGACAGAGGAAGCTGAACAATAAACAGTACACACATCCATATACAAAGTAAATTAAACTGTGATATATTGGCAGCAAGGGAGAAAGAAAAGGGTCAGAGCAAAGGAGGTCAAGTGTGCTGGGCTAGGGTAGGGATGAAAAGAAGATGGATGGAGATTCTAAGTAGGTTGTTCTCTGAGATAATTCCTGTTACGCATATTACTGTGTCTTTAGGGCTTGTTTCTGTTTGGGGAATGCTGCTAAAACCTAGTCTGGAGTTCCTACCATCTGGATGATGCAGAGATATCCTAATTTGCCTGCTTCTTGAAGAGCCAGGTAATGAGGTAGTTGGGAAAGCAACCTGCCATGTCAAGAGACAGCCTGGTTTTGAACTGGCTCCACCACCCACTAGCTCCACAAGTACCCACCATTGCTGCCATCTCCTCAAATAACATTAGCTTACATAGTTGGTGAATATAGTTGTGGCACATTCCCGGTCACAGTCGAATGCATTTTTAATGATGTAAAGTGGCATCATTTGCATTAACCAGTCATAACAATGGGTGTACTAGAACATCTCTTCAGAGCTATTCAGGAGCCCAAATCTAGTCCCCGGATTCCTTTAAGCTGCTAGGTGATGATAGGACTCAGGCATTCAACATACCAGAAATTGCTCTGGACAGAATGAGGAGACCTACTTCAGTTTTCAGCTTTGCCACTGACTCACCATGTGCCTTCAGAAAGGCCCCCCACTTCTTGGGACTTCAGCTTTCTTATTGTAAGAATGATGGGGGCACTCATTTTGGTTTTCAGCATTTCATGACTTCAAAGTATTTTTATCTGGCAGTGAATTATAAATAAAACTAAAGTTAAAAAGAGTGATTTGCCAAAAGGAGATTTAGTGTTTTAAGTTTTCTTTTTCTTTTTTTTTTTAAAGGCAGAGCTTGTAAGAACATACACTTTTATTTATTTATTTTTATGATAGTCACACACACAGAGAGAGGCAGAGACACACAGGCAGAGGGAGAAGCAGGCTCCATGCCGGGAGCCCGACGTGGGATTCGATCCCGGGTCTCCAGGATCGCGCCCTGGGCCAAAGGCAGGCGCCAAACCGCTGCGCCACCCAGGGATCCCTGTTTTAAGTTTTCCATTAAAAAATAAATTTCAATGAAAGTTGGAAAAAATATTTTTAAGTCCTATGATGAAACAAGCAAAGGATGAGGAACTTGGCTGTTACACAGTAGCACTGATATTGCTTAAATTGGGATGACCATGGGGAAGCACAAGCACTTCTGGATTATGTTAAGCTATTTCAGAGTTTCTTCACTTACCTGTCTATACTCATCACAGTCATGATGGCACTACAGGCAAACTGGTTGCAGGTATCCAGGGATGTGATAATGGTGCAGAGGGGCCCCCCAAACACCCACTCTCCTCCCCGGGCCCACTGATGAATAAGAAATGGCATTCCAATGATGTGGACCAGATCAGCCACAGCCAGGTTGCAGATATAAATGTCAGGAATGGTTTTTTTCCTGGACCTGAAAGAAAAGCAAGGAAACTGACAATTGATATTCAAAGTATGTACCACCTTAAGTATATGCCACCTGTTACAAATTGGTAATTGTTAAAATGAATTTTAAAGAAAGTTAAAAACACAAATGCACATACGAATTCCTAGTCTTGTGCATATTTAAACATTTTGAACTATACATCTGATAACTAACTATGCTGGCTACAAATTCTTTGATGCTGCTTTCAAAAAATGGAACCTAGTTCCTTCTGAGTGTGATTAATCTTAGTAACCCACTTTTCACAAATGGAATATGGTAGAAATGACAATGTGTGACATAAGAACATAAAGGCATTATAGGGTTTCTCCTTGCTCTCTCTTGGATCACTTTCTCTGGGATAGCCACCTGCCATCTTGAGAGTTACACAAGCAACTTTGTGGAGAGGTCCACGTGGAGAGGAGCTGAGGCCTCCTGCCAACAACAAGCACCGGTCTTCCAGCTTTGTGAGTTAGCTACTTTGGAAGTAGATGCTCCCACTCCTGCCGAGATGACTGTTGCCTTGGATGACACTGCAACTTGATAAGAGACTCGGAGCAGAACCACCGAGCTAAGCTGTTCCTAGATTCTCGCCCCTTGAAATGGTGTGAGATAATAAATGTTTGTTGTTTTAAGTCAGTAAGTTTTGGGGGTAATTTCTACATAGCAACAAATTATACCAACTCTAAGCTCAGGCAAAAAGCTTAGTTCTTGCTTATTTCTAGCACCAAAGACAGCTGAACAAGGAAGACCAATGGTTTCCATTGTATAATGCCCTTTTCCCCCCACTGAAGTGGAAGTCAAATCCTAACAGGTTATTCTTAAAAAAATTTCAACTTTTATTTAGTAATATTCCAACAAAATCTAACCCAATAGCAAAGACTATAAGACTCTGAAATCTAGAGAAGAAATCTGAAAAGAGTAAACTGGTAGAGAGCCCAGAGGATGATCTCATGACTCCTGTTGGGAGGAGTGAATTCAGTGCTATCTAGATATGGCACTCTTCTCTCTAGGAAAAGGAATTTTCTAAGAGCAGAAATTTAAAATTCATTTGGTCCCTATGTTCAAGGAGTTGGGTTATTCAATAATAAACAGGTAACGTCTTTCTCTGGGAGATGCTATTAATTCAGCAAGCATTTTGTTTGTCAACAAACCAGTTATATGTCAAGCATAATATTGTGCTCTGGGGCTGCAAAGCTAAATCTATAAACTAACATCAAGGAGCTTGTAGTCTAGGTATGTCTAAATAAATAATCACTGCAGTGCAGTGACAAAGCTAGAGCTAGCACAAGAAGCACACAAAGGGGCTTCTGCCCCTTACCCTGGGGACAGTCGAAGCAGATTTCTTGGCAGAAGTGGCATCTGAACTGAGGACAAATAAGACTTTAAAGAGCATTTAAAAATTAGCCCTAAGATCATACCACAATTACTGGTTCACTCAGTACAGAGCTTTGCTCTGTGATTTGGAGGCTAGTGTGTGTCTTTATTATTCATTGGCTGAAAATTCTACAGCCTGTGAACTTTATTTCAAAGCCAGTGAATCCTCATGTGAGACTAGTCGGTGAGGATATTTTACCCAGGCTCTGGCAAGCACACATTGTGGGGCAGTTACGGCCATTGAGTATTTAACTCAGCAACCACACTCTGGGCATTGTTGATGCACTATAAAGCGTGTTGGTTCCTTGTCCCCAGCAGGTTGGTGACTCATATCAGAAAGACCCAGAATGAGAAGAGATTTGAGGAAAAGATCGTGTCAACCAAAAAAGCAGCCAAGTGACTGGCCTTGGTCTCTCATCCTCTGTCCTATCCAGGCCATTGTCAGTGGGAGTTGGGGAGGAGCAGTGGGGTGGGAGAAATAGACCCTAGAGGTCAGGTAGAAAGAGTTCCACATGAAAAACACCACAAAAAACCCCCCCATAAATCAGCCTATAAACAGATGTTATTTCCATTTGAATTGGGATATAAACCATAAGTGGTTGCGTAGGGTCTAATTGCAGCAATTAGATTCATGGCCCTTGCTCTTCTCTAGACAGACACCCATCATTTACTGTTAATGAATTATGGTAATTCTATTGTTGAGGACAGTGCAGACCATTAACTAAATTAAAAAGAATGAAATAAAGTGTTTCTAGATGATATTATTTATGGAAAAAGAATTCTGAAGCAAATGATCTGGGCATAAGATAATAGGGCAATAAAAACACATTATGTTCATTATTGCTTTCTTTACTAAAAGTGACAGCATAGAAATTAAAATTGTAAAATCTTTACGTATACAACTTTCATTCTTTTTTTAGGTCTAATTTATCTCTAGATTTTCAGTTGCCAGATTTCATTAGATTCCTGTCTCTCCTGACTTAAACATTTAAAATAAAAAATGTAGCCTTGTGATCATTTTAGCTAACATGTTTTCCATATGGTTAACACGGCCATATCTAAGGCTCACTAATTTAAAGAATGATAAGATAAATTATGGTATTCCACATTACCCTGCAATAATTACATAGTTGTTACAAATCATAGTCAAGAATATTAATCAAAAGGGAAACATACTGATTAAGTAAAAAAAAGTTCCAATTATGTATGCAGCATAAATTTATGTAACATTTAGAGAATTTATTTCAACATGTTTAAAAATATGCTGGAACCATATGTCAAGTGATTACAATGTTTATCTATTGGTTAATAGTATAACTGATTTTGACAAACTTTTTTTATTAAAAATGTATTTACATGTTGCAGTCAGAAGTAACAATATATGCTATGGATTAAATAAAACTGGTAAAAACATATAACACCACATATGCAGGAGGCTGCTTTCCTGATCAGCTTGCTCTCAGATCCATTTCCCAGTCTTCTCTAGCTTTGTTCCTGGGTCTCCTTGCCAACTGGCTTTTGGTTGGTTTTGGCCAATAAGGAAGCACTACTGGAGGCAAGCTGGAGGAGAAGCCAGGGCATTTCCTTGTTCTTTCTGCTGTTAGCATCTCTGCCAGTGGCTGCATTCCATCCATGGCTCCACCTTCATCCTGTAGCCTCTATTCTATGGTCCCAGATCCCATTATGGCTGTAGTTCCCACCAGGCAGTTCATACTCCTGAGGTCTGTAAAACCACTGACCTCCTTTTCTCCATCCAGCTCAGGGCCAAGAAAAGGGTGGTGGTGTTGGGGTGGAAGATGGTGGTGTTGGTTAGGACACGGTAGTAGCTTCCTACTTTTGTGTATCTCTGGGTTGCTTTACCAGCCCCTGTTTGGCATTTATCTCTATTCTTACTGTGAGCCAACTCCAATGGATTAGTTGTGATTTTGTGAAGCAATGTGCTAAGAACAATTCTGAGTCTTCACACAAGGACTATTTACAAAACAAACATCTGCACAGATTAGAGATGACTGGCATGAATGGGAGAGTTTAGGATAAAGTGACATATTTGCCAACTTTGCTCTACATACATAGTGTAGTATAGTTGAAAGAGAACCTAACAGGGAATCCCATCTTCATTTCTATGCCCTCCTTGTGTCCTTGGGCAAGGCATTCAATCTCTTTAGATTCCAGAGTTGTCTAGGTGTATTGGACCATCACAACGAGGCTCTCTCAACAACTTTCCAGTTCATGTACACAAATGTGGCTGAAAGTTTCTGCAGTATCTAAAGCATAGGCTATATGTATGTATACACCAACAAGAACTTACATGTGGCTGACACTCCTGAGAGTGGCTGAGGGCTGGATCAGAGGGGGCCAGTAGTTATGATTTAAGCTGGGTGGGAAAATGGAAGAGGACTTGTTCTAAGTATTTCCCCTCCCTGTCTGTTAGTACCTGGTGTTCCACTATTAGGTCACTAATGTTCCTTCAGGTTATTGCAGCGACCCTCTTGTAATCTCTCTAAAAAATGTAGATACCTTTGGGAGGGTTAAAAGTAAGGTGTCTCAGTAATTCATGATTTAGTGTGAATTCATTGACTTGACAGGGAGTTGAGGTCAAAGAATGATAGAACGAGGACTTTTTATTTTTCAGGAGACAGGCATCCCTTAGAGAGTCTCTGCCTACATGAAGTTGTCTGTCAGTAGACAGGTGAAAGATGTGTTCAGGAGGTGGGAGTGGGGGACTGATGGAGAAGAACATCCTCCCTTTTGTGGAAGTAGCTTCCCAGGGCCCACTGTGACTGTGGAACGTACTTGTGTAATGAGGCTGAGTCCACTAGTCTCTCTCTGAGGGATTAAAGGGGGAAATGATTCTGTTATAACTGGCCCAATTTCCCTCCTACATTTTTGTTTCCTAATCTGGTTTCCTTTAGACCAGCTGTGAATTTAACATGTGACAAACTAGTAATGATCTGCCCTCCCTACTTTATAGTTACCTTCCTTAATGCACAAATTGCTTCTTTTACAAATAGTCACCTAGACTCTCTTTTTCTGGAAACTCCATCTTCCTTAAACCTATTTTTTTCATACATGTTTCTAGTCTTCCTTTGCAAAGCCAGTAGTTAGTTTATTGCTTGCTTCCCATCATTGCTAATGATCTTACTGACTTTCAGTTCTATTCATTCTCTTCTGAGGCAGATATTCATCATAAACGAGAAAGTCCTAAACCTTTTTTTTTTTTTTTAGACTTTATTTATTTATTCATGAAAGAGAGAGGCAGAGACATAGGCAGAGGGAGAGGCAGGCTCCACACCGGGAGCCCGACGTGGGACTTGATCTTGGGACTCCAGGATCACGCCCTGGGCCAAAGGCAGGTGCTCAACTGCTGAGCCACCGAGGGATCCCCAGTCCTAAACCTTTAAATATATCTATTTCTCCTTATTTTTTCTGTAGTCTTAATATTTTAATTAAAGTACCCATCTGCTAAGAGAGTAACAAAAGATCATGGCAAGACATGATGAAAATATTAACATAAATTGCCTTAAAATTTTTGGAGACCAATTTTTTAAAAAAAGTGTTAGATAAATTCTAAGCCAAAAATAAATTAAAATTAATTTGCTTTCAAATGGCTTTTGAAAGACTAATACATTTTTGGAGAGCAACTTGCAATGAAAAATATTAAAGTCCTAGTAAGAAAAATTAAAATTAAGTTGCCCCCCAAATGTTTTTTGAAAGATTAAAAGATTCATCTTAAATGCTCCATTAACATATATCTTCTCACATATTACCTAGAAAATGGTAATGATAGAAAGGACAGATTTTTCACAATCATTGCAAATAAGTTGGTCAGTATGATGGCTCAGGTTTTCTTTTTCAGTTAAATGATTATTTGCTTTAAGTTGAGAATTTGTTTCTAGGAATTATAGCTCAGTATTGACTTTTGGAAGAGTTCACATTCCATATTTCTTCTTTTTTTCCAGCTTTGTCTCCAGATTAATAGGATCAGGCTAATACCTTTCAGTGTAATTTGAGGGAAACCAAGAATTTTCTCTGGCCCCAAATATCTCTCCAACAGCTTGTCACAGGGTCTGAAATCTAATATTGAAGAGTCTTTGCATATAAAAGTTGCCTGTAGAAAATGCAACCATTTCTGCAGGGCCAACACATTATGAGAACTTGATTTCTCTCTAGTGGGGCCAAGGCTCTAAGGGTATGCAACACACTACATGTATCTCTAGGAGAGGACAGTAAAAATACCAATAGGTATGAGGGAAAGATGGAAAGAGAAATGGGCAGGAGCAACAGGCAAAGAGAGAGCTAGAGACATTCTCATGTTTCTATCAACTTTCTACTTGGAGCTATTGCTTCCTTGAGGCTTCCTGAGAATATCTGTTTATTTCTCTTTCCCTTCCTTGAACTTATTATTTGAACCATCTTTTTTTTTTTGCCCCTGCTTGATTGTTTCTAATGTATTGTATTTTTTTTTTCAATTATATCTGTTTAAATCTCATCTTTTCCACTAGGCTATGAACTTGTTAGGTCAGATGCTGCCACATTTCTTTGGGATTTTCATAACCTTTGGTGCTGGGTTTGCAATAGGTTTTAGTAATACATACTGAGTTGAACTACTTCTAGCACTTAAAAAATTAATGTAAAATGCTTGATATTCCAGAAACCAATATCGCACTGTATGCTTGATATTCACAAATGGCTTTTTAGGACACAATAAAAAATGCCTGAATTCATTAAGAGTAAAATTCTAATACACTAAATAAATCTTCAATTATGGATGGTGTAAAAAATTCCATTGATATGCTACACCAAACTGCAGGAATAATGACAATAATAATTTGAAAGTAGGCTTGCTGATGAGGAGCCACTTGGGGAAAGTGACCAGTTACGAGCTTTCTCAGGGACGGTGAGTGTCACATCCATCACCATCCTGAGGGCTGCTCTTGCTCTTAATTGTTTCTGGGAGAATTCTTCCATCCACATGGTAAATCCACTGTCTTTCTAGTTTAATGATTTGTTTATTTTTATTAGGGTGGAGAAAATAGCCTGGAATTTGCAGTCATGGGATTTGAGTTCAATGCCAGGATTGTCACTTACTAGCTATGTGATGCTGGACAAGTTATTTTCTCTCTTAAGCCTCTTCTTCTAAATGGGTATAATAATAGTACTGCTCTTTTGAGGACTGAATGATTTGCAGCTGTGCTTTGTAAGTATAATGTGCTACACAAAAGATTGTTGTAGTCATATGTTAATATAATGCTGAAAACACCTACTAGGTAGTACTCTCAAATGTGTTTTCTTATATAGAAACAAGGATGAAATTTTATTTAATGATGGTTATAAGCATGATTAGAGACCAGGATAATAACATTTAACATGTTGATTAAAACAAGTAAATGTGAATATAATCAGGATAGCAAAGATATCAAGCAGTGATGGGGCACATGTACACCAACTCTGAATCCATCTGTCAAAGCCCATGGGAAGCAAGAAATTTATTTTTATTCTCCAGGTTGAGCCTTATGCCCAAGGTTTGAGAGGAAGTAGGAAATTATCTGAATGAGGCGGGAGATGTGAAGCAAAGGCAGGAGGTGCTCAGGAGCAGATATCTCTCAGTTTGGCCTACATGGGGCTGGCTGGTCTAAGCCCACCATCTGTGACTGCCTGAATCTGTGGGTGATAAGTAAAGTCTCTCTCTTGTCCAAATGAGTGCAATATAGTCCCTTTCACCAACTGATGAGGGTAGTTTTGTTTTGTTTTGGTAAATACAGAAACTTCATCTTTATTGCTGTATAAGCATCTGCGGGCTATACACAGGATAACTCTTATTGCCAGAAAATAAAATGGTTGCATTGCAGTTTTGCTCCATGCCTAGGTTCCACCTCTAGAGATTCTGAGTTATTTAGTCTAAGATGAAACTATGTATTAGGAGTTTTGAAAGCTCCTCAGGTGATCTGATAATGAAGCTAAGATTGAGGATGACTGCTATAAAAATTCACTAACCCAGCAGTACACATTGGCTTGGGTCTTTTCATTTTGAGTTTTGCAATTTAGATGTTACTTAATACGTGATGCAAATAATCTATAGAATCTCCTTTAATTATCTTAACCAAATATTTCCCAAACCAAATATTTCCCAAAAATTATATAAAGGGAAAAGGATTCATTTAGTGAGTATAAGATGTGCCTAAATTATGGAAAAGATAAGAAGCTCTTACCTTATTATAGTGAATACAATGAGGATGTTGCCAACTAGCCCCATTGAACAGATAATCCCAATCATAGAAGGGAGGATAATTGTATCTAAAATACTGAGGGTGTGATAAGCAAACTCTTTATTGCAGGATTTGTTCAAAGGTTCAGCAGAGGTGTTCCAACAGGATGAGTGAAGTGAATACATTGTTCATGAACTTCCAGTGGTTAAAGCTGTGAAGGAATAAAAAATGATTTATTTAATGAATTTAATGAATTTTTGAGGCAGTTCCATGCACATAGCTTTTCTTTAATTCAAAAAAATGTTTATTGAGGTTTTCTTTGCACCAGTAATCCATGCAACATAAGATTCCAGGTGAATACGACTGCTCCCTATCCATAATGACCTCACAGATTACCAGAGGAGATATGTAAACAGTAAATTATAGAACAGTGTACTGATAATAAGAATATGTTATCATACCTTAATGTAGTACATTCTTTGAACATTGCTGATATTTACTCAGTATGTGTTGGCACGGATTGTTTACAGCTGGCATCTGTTCTTATTGGTCTGTGTGACTAGTACTCCTGCAATACTTAGGTTGTTAAATATATCTTCTCTGTCTGTAATAAAGTGCATGGAGACACCAACTCTGATTATTTAGGAATGGAATGCAATAAGACTTCCTGAGATGATTCCCAGACTATCTTAAAGGATGAATAAGAGTTATCTCAGTAGGGGTGCCTGTGTGGCTCAGTAGATTGAGCATCTGACTTTTGATTGTGGCTCAGGTCATTATCTCAGGGTCAGGAAATTGAGCCTTGTGTCAGGCTCCACACTGGGCATGGAGCCTGCTTAAGATTCTTTCTCTCCCTCTTTTTTCTGCTCCCAGTCTCGTCTCTCTTAAAAAAAAAGAGAGAGAAATGGATGCATTAAAAAAAAAGCTCAATAAAGGATAATGCAGGAAGGAAAAGGTGCTGTAGCTAGTATAGTATCACGTACAAAGTATAATTATGGCAACAGGAAAAGTGTGCTTAGAAAAACAAGTAAAGAAATGAAACCAGTAGATCTGGAAAATTATTTCATTGACAAAGACACTTAAAAAT
Organism: Vulpes vulpes; assembly: GCF_048418805.1. Lineage (NCBI taxonomy): Eukaryota > Metazoa > Chordata > Mammalia > Carnivora > Canidae > Vulpes > Vulpes vulpes. The sequence goes on from NC_132780.1 coordinate 186,736,382, forward strand.
GCCATCTAAGTCTTGTTTCTGGTAATGGTAACTTGGGTAACCCAGATTAACCCTCCCACTGAAAACAATAAAATATGCTGAACAAATGTTTATATGTATATGTATGAATATGTGTGTGTTTATGTATACAGCAATTTAAAAATCAAGATCTGAAAAGTTACTGGGCCCTCCTTGACCAGTGTATGGATGTGATCCTGTAATGGGGAGGTAAGCAGAATATTGAAGCACCAAGGCTGTCTTTATCCAGAAGGCACTTATTGCTGCCACAGCTATTTGAGCTCTGGTTCCACAGAGAAGTCAAGGCCCACAGCCTACTAAGGTGGAAAATTTTTCAGGAGAACCCTTCCTCTGAACTGGAGCCCCAGGGGTTACATCCCCAGGTATGGAGGAACTGGATTTAGATTTAGATTTTTCTCTCCTACCTCTGCAACATTTGGGAGCTGCTTTGCTATCTTTGGGATGGAGAAGAAAATGGGTCTCTGGGGCTGTGGCTTCCAGAGAATCCTTTTTTAGGAAGGTCCAGAAGAATTCTCTCTCAGATTTGCACCTGAGTAGGCAAAGCCTAATGACTCTCAAGAATTGAACTTAGCCTGATCTGGTCCAGGAGTGTGAAGCCCCTTAGGTACCAGGCAGATGCAAATGCAAATCCCTTTTGAAGGGGAAAGCAGTTATTCTAAGGCCCCAGAAAACTCTTAAAATATTCTTTGAGGTTAATGGCCAACAAGCAAAGATGTAAGCATTGCTTATACACTGCTTGAAATGGATTAGACTTAAAAGTAACACTCTAAACTATAAAACTGCAAGAAGAAAATGTAGGGGAAAAGCTCCTCAACACTGGTCTTGACAACAGTTTTTTTAAAAAATGATACCAAAAGTGCAAGGAACAAAAGCAAAAATAAATAAGTGAGACTACATCAAACCAACAAGCTTCTGAGCAGCAAAAGAAACAATCAGGCAACATACGGAATGACACCTGAAAATCAGCACAGCAGGCCCCGCCCCCAGAAGACCAGCGACACGGACCAGTTCCAGAGGAAGTCAAGGGACTTAAAGTATACAGAATCGGAAGATACTCCCCCGTGGTTTTTTTTTTCTCTTTTTGATTTCTGATTGCTTCCCCTACCCCCCCTTTTTTTTCACCTTTCTCTTTTTCTTTCTCCTTTTCTTCTCTTTTTTCCTTTTTTCCTCCTTTTTTTCTTTTTTCTTTCTCTTTTCTTTCCTTCTCTCTCTCTCTTTTTCTCCTTTTCCCAATACAACTTGTTTTTGGCCACTCTGCACTGAGCAAAATGACTAGAAGGAAAACCTCACCTCAAAAGAAAGAATCAGAAACAGTCCTCTCTCCCACAGAGTTACAAAATCTGGATTACAATTCAATGTCAGAAAGCCAATTCAGAAGCACTATTATACAGCTACTGATGGCTCTAGAAAACAGCATAAAGGACTCAAGAGACTTCATGACTGCAGAATTTAGATCCAATCAGGCAGAAATTAAAAATCAATTGAATGAGATGCAATCCAAACTAGAAGTCCTAACGACGAGGGTTAACGAGGTGGAAGAACAAGTGAGTGACATAGAAGACAAGTTTATGGCAAAGAGGGAAACAGGAAAAAAGAGACAGACAATTAAAAGACCATGAAGACAGATTAAGGGAAATAAACAGCCTGAGGAAGAAAAACCTACGTTTAATTGGGGTTCCCGAGGGCGCCAAAAGGGCCAGAGGGCCAGAATATGTATTTGAACAAATCCTAGATTAAAACTTTCCTAATCTGGGAAGGGAAACAGGCACTCAGATCCAGGAAATAGAGAAACCCCCCCTAAAATCAATAAAAACCGTACAACACCTCGACATTTAATAGTGAAGCTTGCAAATTCTAAAGATAAAGAGAAGATCCTTAAAGCAACAAGAGACAAGAGATCCCTGACTTTTATGGGGAGGAGTATTAGGGTAACAGCAGACCTCTCCACAGAGACCTGGCAGGCCAGAAAGGGCTGGCAGGATATATTCAGGGTCCTAAATGAGAAGAACATGCAACCAAGAATACTTTATCCAGCAAGGCTCTCATTCAAAATGGAAGGAGAGATAAAGGGCTTCCAAGACAGGCAGGAACTGAAAGAATATGTGACCTCCAAACCAGCTCTGCAAGAAATTTTAAGGGGGACTCTTAAAATTCCCCTTTAAGAAGAAGTTCAGTGGAACAATCCACAAAAACAAGGACTGAATAGGTATCATGATGACACTAAACTCATATCTGTCAATAGTAACTCTGAACGTGAACAGGCTTAATGACCCCATCAAAAGGTGCAGGGTTTCAGTCTGGATAAAAAAGCAGGACCCATCTATTTGCTGTCTACAAGAGACCCATTTTAGACAGAAGGACACCTACAACCTGAAAATAAAAGGTTGGAGAACCGTTTACCATTCAAATGGTCCTCAAAAGAAAGCAGGGGTAGCCATCCTCATATCAGATAAACTAAAATTTACCCTGAAGACTGTAGTGAGAGATGAAGAGGGACACTATCTCATACTTAAAGGATCTATCCAACAAGAGGACTTAACAATCCTCAATATGTATGCCTCGAATGTGGGAGCTGTTAAATATTTAAACCAATTAATAACCAAAGTGAGGAAATACTTAGATAATAATACACTTGTACTTGGGGACTTCAATCTAGCTCTTTCTACCCTCGATAGGTCTTCTAAGCACAACATCTCCAAAGAAACGAGAGCTTTAAATGATACACTGGACCAGATGGATTTCACAGATATCTACAGAACTTTACATCCAAACTCAACTGAATACACATTCTTCTCAAGTGCACATGGAACTTTCTCCAGAATAGACCACATACTGGGTCACAAATCGGGTCTGAACCGATACCAAAAGATTGAGATAGTCCCCTGTATATTCTCAGACCATAATGCCTTGAAATTATTTTTTTTTATTTTTTATTTTTTATTTATGATAGTCACAGACAGAGAGAGAGAGGCAGAGACACAGGCAGAGGGAGAAGCAGGCTCCATGCACCGGGAGCCCGATGTGGGATTCGATCCTGGGTCTCCAGGATCGCGCCCTGGGCTAAAGGCAGGCGCCAAACCGTTGCGCCACCCAGGGATCCCCTTGAAATTAGAACTAAATCTCAACAAGAAGTTTGGAAGGACCTCAAACACGTGGAGGTTAAGGACCATCCTGCTAAAAGATGAAAGGGTCAATCAGGAAATTAAGGAAGAGTTAAAAAGATTCACGGAAACTAATGAGAATGAAGATACAACCGTTCAAAATCTTTGGGATGCAGCCAAAGCAGTCCTGAGGGGGAAATACATCGCAATACAAGCATCCATTCAAAAACTGGAAAGAACTCAAATACAAAAGCTCACTTTACACATAAAGGAGCTAGAGAAAAAACAGCAAATGGACCCCACGCCCAGCAGAAGAAGAGAGTTAATTAAAATTCGAGCAGAACTCAATGAAATCGAGACCAAAAGAACTGTGGAACAGATCAACAGAACCAGGAGTTGGTTCTTTGAAAGAATTAATAAGATAGATAAACCATTAGCCAACCTTATTAAAAAGAAGAGAGAGAAGACTCAAATTAATAAAATCATGAATGAGAAAGGAGAGATCACTACCAACACCAAGGAAATACAAACGATTTTAAAAACATATGAACAGCTCTACACCAATAAATAAGGCAATCTAGAAGAAATGGACGCATTCCTGAAAAGGCACAAACTACCAAAACTGGAGCAGGAAGAAATAGAAAACCTGAACAGGCCAATAACCAGGGAGGAAATTGAAGCAGTCATCAAAAACCTCCCAAGACACAAGAGTCCAGGGCCAGATGGCTTCCCAGGGGAATTCTATCAAACGTTTAAAGAAGAAATCATACCTATTCTACTAAAGCTGTTTGGAAAGATAGAGATGGAGTACTTCCCAATTCGTTCTATGAGGCCAGCATCACCTTAATTCCAAAACCAGACAAAGACCCCACCAAAAAGGAGAATTACAGACCAATGTCCCTGATGAACAAGGATGCAAAAATTCTCAACAAGATACTAGCCAATAGGATCCAACAACACAGTAAGAAAATTATTCACCATGACCAAGTAGGATTTATCCCCGGGACACAAGGCTGGTTCAACACTCGTAAAACAATCAATGTGATTCATCATATCAGCAAGAGAAAAACCAAGAACCATATGATCCTCTCAATAGATGCAGAGAAAGCATTTGACAAAATACAGCATCCATTCCTGATCAAAACTCTTCAGAGTGTAGGGATAGAGGGAACATTCCTCAACATCTTAAAAGCCATCTATGAAAAGCCCACAGCAAATATTATCCTCAATGGGGAAGCACTGGGAGCCTTTCCCCTAAGATCAGGAACAAGACAGGGATGTCCACTCTCACCACTGCTATTCAACATAGTACTGGAAGTCCTCGCCTCAGCAATCAGACAACAAAAAGACATTAAAGGCATTCAAATTGGCAAAGAAGAAGTCAAACTCTCCCTCTTTGCCGATGACATGATACTCTACATAGAAAACCCAAAAGCCTCCACCCCAAGATTGCTAGAACTCATACAGCAATTTGGTAGCGTGGCAGGATACAAAATCAATGCCCAGAAATCAATGGCATTTTTATACACTAACAATGAGACTGAAGAAAGAGAAATTAAGGAGTAAATCCCATTTACAATCGCACCCAAAAGCATAAGATACCTAGGAATAAACCTAACCAAAGAGGTAAAGGATCTATACCCTAAAAACTATACAACACTTCTGAAAGAAATTGAGGAAGACACAAAGAGATGGAAAAATATTCCATGCTCATGGATTGGCAGAATTAATATTGTGAAAATGTCAATGTTACCCAGGGCAATTTACACGTTTAATGCAATCCCTATCAAAATACCATGGTCTTTCTTCAGAGAGTTAGAACAAATTATTTTAAGATTTGTGTGGAATCAGAAAAGACCCCGAATAGCCAGGGGAATTTTAAAAAAGAAAACCATAGCTGGGGGCATCACAATGCCAGATTTCAGGTTGTACTACAAAGCTGTGGTCATCAAGACAGTGTGGTACTGGCACAAAAACAGACACATAGATCAGTGGAACAGAATAGAGAACCCAGAAGTGGACCCTGAAATGTATGGTCATCTAATATTCGATAAAGGAGGAAAGACTATCCATTGGAAGAAAGACAGTCTCTTCAATAAATGGTGTTGGGAAAATTGGACATCCACATGCAGAAGAATGAAACTGGACCACTCTCTTTCACCATACACAAAGATAAACTCAAAATGGATGAGAGATCTAAATGTGAGACAAGATTCCATCAAAATCCTCGAGGAGAACACAGGCAACACCCTATTTGAACTCGGGCACAGTAACTTCTTGCAAGATACATCCACAAAGGCAAAAGAAACAAAAGCAAAAATGAACTATTGGGACTTCATCAAGATAAGAAGCTTTTGCACAGCAAAGGATAAGGTCAACAAAACTAAAAGACAACCTACAGAACGAGAGAAGATATTTGCAAATGACCTATCAGATAAAGGGCTAGTTTCCAAAATCTATAAAGAACTTATTAAACTCAACACCAAAGAAACAAACAATCCAATCATGAAATGGGCAAAAGACATGAAGAGAAATCTCACAGAGGAAGACATGGACAAGGCCAACATGCACATGAGAAAATGCTCTGCATCACTTGCCATCAGGGAAATACAAATCAAAACCACAATGAGATACCACCACCTTACACCAGTGAGAATGGGGAAAATTAACAAAGCAGGAAACCACAAATGTTGGAGAGGATGCGGAGAAAAGGGAACCCTCTTACACTGTTGGTGGGAATGTGAACTGGTGCAGCCACTCTGGAAAACTGTGGAGGTTCCTCAAAGAGTTAAAAATAGACCTGCCCTACGACCCAGCAATTGCACTGCTGGGGATTTACCCCAAAGATTCAGATGCAACGAAACGTCGGGACACCTGCACCCCGATGTTTCTATCAGCAATGTCCACAATAGCCAAACTGTGGAAGGAGCCTCGGTGTCCATTGAAAGATGAATGGATAAAGAAGATGTGGTTTATGTATACAATGGAATATTACTCAGCCATTAGAAACGACAAATACCCACCATTTGCTTCAACGTGGATGGAACTGGAGGGTATTATGCTGAGTGAAGTAAGTCAATCGGAGAAGGACAAACAGTTATGTTCTCATTCATTTGGGGAATATAAATAATAGTGAAAGGGAATACAAGGGAAGGGAGAAGAAATGTGTGGGAAATGTGTGGGAAATATCAGGAAGGGAGACAGAACATAAAGACTCCTAACTCTGGGAAATGAACTAGGAGTGGTGGAAGGGGAGGAGGGCGGGGGGTGGGGGTGAATGGGTGACGGGCACTGAGGGGGACACGTGACGGGATGAGCACTGGGTGTTATTCTGTATGTTGGTAAATTGAACACCAATAAAAAATTAATTTATTAAAAAATAAATAAAATATAAATGGTATGATTAAAAAATAAACAAAAGATGTGAATATATCATATTTCCAAAGAAGACGTACAAATGGCCGACAAGCACATGAAACTATGCTCAACAGCACTAATTATCAGGGAAATGCAAATTAAAACCACAATGAGATCACCTCACACCTGTTAAAATGGCAGAAATAAAAAAGACAAGAAATAACAAGTGTTGGCAAGGATATGGAGAAAAGGGAAATTTTTTGCACTATTGGAAGAAATGTAAATTAGTACAGCTACTGTGGAAAACAATATGGAGTTTCCTCAATAAATTGGAATAGAATTACTATAAGATCCGGCAATCACAATCCTGGGTATATATCTAAAGAAAAGGAAATCAGTATCTCAAAGAAATATTTGTATTGTCATGTTCATGGTAGGGTTACTTACAACTACCAAGACATGGAAACAATCTGATGGATGAATGGATAAAGAAAATATCACACACACACACACACACACACACACACACACACACACACAAATTATTCAGTCATGAAAAAAGGAAATCCTGCCTTTTATGACAACATGGACAGAACTTGAGAGTATTATGCTAAGTGAAATAAGTCAGAGAGAAAGAGAAATTGTGTGTTCTCATTTATATATGAAACCTAAAAAATCTCAACTCAGAAATAGAATGATGGGTAGTAGTAAAAGGAAAGGGGAAATTGCTGTTCAATGTATGTAAAGTTTTAGTCGTCAAGATGACAAGAGTCTAGAGATCTGTGTAACATTGCTTATTCAACATTCAACACTACTGTTCACTTAAAAATTTGTTAAGAGGATTGATAACTTGTGTTATGTGGTTTTTAAAATAAGGATAATAATAAAAATATGTGAAAGGACAAAATGAATGTTTGAGATATGGGGCAGAGTAACTCTTACATGTTCTAGATGGAGTATTTCAGTCAGTAGCCTATTAGTAAAATATGTTCACAAAAAGCAAAAGGTAACATGGAAATTGGGAAAAAAGGATTATATTAAGGTAGCAAAAAGGCAACCCTCACAGGATATTTCTGAGACGTATAACCAACAAAAGGCTCTTGTTTAAAATATGTAAAATATGTATATAAACCAATAAGAAAAATAGAGACAGCTCAACAGAAAAATGGCCATATACTTCAATAGGCATTTACAAAACAGGTATCTAATGGTCAATAAACATCTAAGATATTCAGAAAAGGAGAATCAAAACCACAATGGGATATCTACAAATATCTACTTAGATTGGTAAAAACTTTCAAGTCTGAGAATTCCAAGTGTTGGTGAGGATATAGAGCCACAGAAACAACCCCAATATCAGTATAAATTGATATACCGCTGTGGAAAATAAGGAGGCGTTATTTATTATAGTTGAACATATACATATTATTCTGTGACCCAGAAACTTCCCCAGACATGGGATATACCTAGAGACTCGTGTTTATTTTTATTTTTTTTTAATTATTTATTTTTGATAGTCATACAGAGAGAGAGAGAGAGAGAGGCAGAGACACAGGCAGAGGGAGAAGCAGGCTCCATGCACCGGGAGCCCGACGTGGGATTCGATCCCGGGTCTCCAAGATCGCGCCCTGGGCCAAAGGCAGGCGCCAAACCGCTGCACCACCCAGGGATCCCGAGACTCGTGTTTATATGTCTTAGGATGAGTGCTCTTGAGTGTTCACCAAAATATTTATTTTAAATGTCTTAAAATAGTTAAAATGCCCATTAACACTGTGATGGATAAATCAATTGTGATAAACTCACACAATGAGATGATTCACAGTACTACAGGAAACAGACTACAAGTACACACAATAGCATGGATGAATCTAATGACTTTAGGTTAGGCAAAAGCAACAATTCATACAGTATGATTCCATTTACACAGAATTTAAAGACACGAGCAAAACTAATCTTACATAATTAGGGACAGAGATAATAATGGTAAACATGAAGAAAAGCAAAGGAGTGATAACTGGAAAAGTCAGATTGATGGGAGGGTTTTATGTATGGCTCTGGGGTTATATTAACAGTAAAAATAAGTTTTTAAAATGCAGTCTAATATCTAACCATATGGTTTCAAGGCAATCACCTAAATCTCTGTTGTTTCTTCTTTATTAGTACTTACCTTACACTTGAGTTTTCTACTTCGCCTCTGTGTTTCTATCCTGTTATTTTAGACATTAAAAATCAGCTAATATAAATGTTAACTTTGCATTTCGGTTATGCTGAAATTTGATGTCAAAAGATATGCAAAAATTTTGCAAGAGAGCCATTTTCAGGCAAAACAGTTATATATGACTGGCTGAACTCATTGAATAATCTCACACAGAGAAACATATTCACAGTCAGGCACCTCATGTTGTTTTAAAAGCAACAAATGCAGCTATTTGAAAAAGCCAAGATGACTAATTTATTTCAGTTTTCATTATGTTATTTAGATCACGAAAAACCAATGCTTAAGAAAGATTTGGGGGGAATATGCAAAAATCTAGTGTTTAGTAGGTGCAAATGAACTTTAGGACAATTGTTTAAGTATTTCCACAAGCTCAAGAAAGAAAATATGGATTATATATTCAAAATAATAGGTTTGGGGAACATATATGCATTTTTCGAAATGATGATTTAAATTTAAGACGTAGGTAAACATTTTCCAATGAATTATGTATAGCAGTATCTGTTATCTCCCAAATAATTTATGTATTTAATTATCTCTTCTCCAAATACAATCTACAGGAGTATGACTCCCCAAGTTTTAGCCAACAGTCATGCTAATAAGTATGTTTCTAAGACTAATGGCCTCATGTCTAACATTTCGGAGTATAAATGAAATGGCTACGTGTTATTTTTTTAACATTTAATAAAATAACTTGCAAGTCAGAAGGCTCACCTCTGATTGACAACTCCTGGACCCAAATCTCTTCAGCCTCACACTTCCATCTCTCTCTACCTCTTCCTTTATTTATCACCCAGCCCTCAAGTTCGCTGATGAAGACAGGTACTTCAGAGAGTGGGAAAAGAAGTTATCCATAAAAGAATACTGTGTGTGGAAAGAACCCTGGAACTAAACTGTAACCTTTAATCTAAAACCTTTGCTCTTGTTATTAAAAACCTGACAAGGTGAAGAGCCCTGTTACCTTGGCAGTTACAGTTTTTCTCCTGATGTCAACTAAAACCTTTGTGTAGGATCTCCTGTAAATGTTGGAATTCAAAGCAAAGGCAAATTAAAAATTTGTATCTGTAAAAATTTGCATCTGTAAAAATTCTATACAATTAAAATTTTATGAATCCTTCTGTCATATTTATAAGAAATTAATTACTCAACAATTCACCTAATTTCAAATTTGAGACATGCATCAGTTGAATAATAAAACTTCTTGTCATTTATCTCCTCTTGTTAGCTGTGGCCAGTAGTGGCCTGCTTTCCCTCTAGGTATATGAACACGAGAAAAGCTAAACATGAAAAGCTACTGGCCAACAATACTTGGTGCTTCATAAAGCTCAGCAAGTACCGTATTCTTATGTTATCCTTAATAGACACTGTTGATTAGTTAAGTATAAAGAAACAAAATATTAATTCACTGATGGTTGATAAATATTAGCTGTTGAAAAAGTTTTAAACTTTATTTAAATTATGTTCATATTTTAAATGTTAATATTTGCTCAGAAGGCTATTTTTTTTTTATTTTTTTAGAATCTTTTAAACAAAGAATCTCTCAATTCTTAAGTAAGATTTCACTATATCTAACGGCCATTTTCATCCAGGACAACCATGAAAACCAGTGCTTTCTGTGGCTGATTTATTTTGCTTAGCCTGAAACTCTAGCTCCATACACATCATTGCAAATGGCAAAATTTCATTCTTTTTTATGGCTGGATAATATTTCTTTGCATATATATATATATATATATATATATATATATATATATGCAGCTTTAACCATTTATCAGTCAGAGGACATTTAGGCTCTTTCTGTACTTTGGCTATTCTAGAGAATACTGCTATAAACATCAGGATGCATTTAACTCATGTAGAACTTAAGAAAACAAAACAAATCATCATAGGGGGAAGAAAAGAGAGGCAAACCAAGAAACAGACTAACTATAGAGAGTGAACTGATGATTATCAGAGGGGAGGTGGTGGTGGGGTCAATAAAATAGGTGATGGGGATGAAGGAGTGCACTTGTTTGATGAGTACTGGGTGTTGTACCTAAGTGTTGAGTCACTAAAATGTACACCTGAAACAAATACTACACTATATGTTAACCAATTGGAATTTAAATAAAAATTAAAAAGAAAAGGAAGACCAATATTTAAATAAGATTAACTTAGGGGCATCTGGGTCGTTCAGTTGGTTAAACACCTGACTCTTGGTTTCGGCTCAGGGACATGGAGGTTGAGCCCCACGTGGGGCCCTGTGCTGGCACAGAGCCTGCTTAAGATTTTCTCTCTCACTCTCCCTCTGTCCCCACCCTCCCCCACACACACACACTCTGTTCACGTTCTCTCTTTCTCTGTCAAAAAAATATATATAACATTTTTTAAAAGATTAACTTAATAAATACTCCTTTGCAAAAAACTATCTGCATTGTCTCTATATGTTTTCCTGTGGTACCTGTATGGTAAACTGGTCCACCCAAGTATTAAATGAAAGTACTTTTCCCTCAGAAGTTCTTGGTGTAAAACTCTTTCTCATTTATTAAATTAATAAATTAAGTTTCTCATTTATTAAATTATTAAAGTTTTGACACTTACTGAAAATCTAACTCCAGAAAAGTGGTCCTAAATAGTTGAAGACATCTTTTTGTTGGAAGATATTCTTAAAAAAAAAAAAAAAAAGAAATTTATGCTTGTGAGGTTGGTGTTGAGAGAAGACTGACAGTGTCAGTTTAATGTATTCTGATTCACATCGTTCATCTATGTACACTGACATCTTCATACATACACAATTTATTCATGATGACTAGGACAAGCAAAAGGAGGAATGGATATAAAGGAAATTAGATTTTTTTTAAAGAAAAAAAAAAGACGGTGTTAAGAAGTGTGAAAGGTGTTAAGAAAATGTACATGGTAAAGAGCATGATGTAGAGAATAAATCAAAAGAACAGATGATGAATTTACTTACATTGCTGTGATATTTCACACAATTTCGTTTATTTTAATAAATGAATCCTAAAGCAATAATCCTCAACTGTTTTTCAATGCACATAATCATGTTGACGGGATTAAGTTGATCTGATGAGCCAGCTTTATGGGTGTTTGTCTTGTTACTCCTTTCAGGTTAAATATCAGAAAAAAAGTTACACGGGAAAAAATTCTGTGGCTAATAACTAGCAAAATCAATACGATTGTTTCAATAGCCATAAGGCACAGATTATAACACATTTACTTGCTATATCCCTGCCCCTCCCCCCACACACCTGTAGGTCCAAGTTGTATAGAATTTCTTTCCAAGTTATGGCCCAACTAAATCATGGCTCTTTATTTTTCACCTAATTCACCTATCTCCTTCCATTCTATTAAAAAAGAATCTTTAAGAAATTTCTCTTTTATTTTTTAAAGATTTAATATTTATTTTAGAGAAGGAGTATGAATGGGGTAGGAGCAGAGGGAGAAGGAGAATCCTCACACAGACCCCTGCTGAGCAAGGAGGCTGTTGTGGGGCTCAACCCCAGGGCCCTGAGATCATGACCTGAGCCAAAATCAAGAGCTGGACACTTAACCAACTAAGCCACCCAAGCATCTTTGTTAACTATGTGATTTTGCAAAATCTCAACCTTTTAATGTCTGAGTTTTTTTAGCCTAAGTAAAAAGAAGTTATCTGGTGGGCAGCAATGCTGCACAGATTTGGGGCATCTCTGGTTGGCATTAGTGCTCTAGGAGATGAAGCCACTGATGTGATGAATGATGTGAAGGAGCCTGGTTGCTATAGGCACTGCTTGTGTAGCCCAGCTGTTCCTCAGCTCAATCCTTCAAACCACCACCTACCTACCTATGCTATTATTTCAAAATGCTATCCTAGGTCTGGCTGCTGCAAGCTAGCCAAGGCTTTCATCTTTCATGAAGCATCACTTGTGTATATCTTTTTGACAGCATTCCTCAGCTACGTCATGTTTATTGATGCACTTACTTGACTTCCAGGGGTTTTTGAGCCCCTGGGTCCTACTTCAGTTCACTTTCTGGCAGTTTCTTTTGTACCAGCACCTTTCAGTTTCTGCATCTGGACTGTTCGGGTCTTGCTAAGGTAAGGAGTGCTGTCTGGAATCCAAGGCCTGCTGCTCAGATTTGTTTTACCTTTAAGGGATTTGCATCATTTGCCTCTTATACTTGCTGGCCCCTTGCCACACACATTTCTTCATCAGCTACTCATTCCACATCAGAAGTGATCTTAGGCTTATAGAGACCATAATGCTAATACCTACCTGACTTACTGATTTTGTTTTAAGTTTATTTTCACTTTTATTATGAGGTTATATTTAGTAAATTTGGTTTGATGTAAGTAAATGCTTAACTTTTGGTAAGTGTTTAAGGTCTGGGATACAGTCTGACATGTTATCCCACTCATTCATGAATCACTCTCAAAACGTGTGAATAAAAATTAGTCTTCCTCTGCTCAAGCATTATCTAACATTTTAATTAGCACGTTCAAAATCTCCTTTGACCTTGAACTATACTAGCTAGGAGGGAATGTTCTTTGCATTTTTCAAAACAGGTTAGAGAGTCCAGACTCTCACATTCTAGGCCTTCTTTTTCTAAACTCTTTAGATTCTTTGGAAAACTCCAGCTACCATTTTGCTAGAGAAGGTTTTTATTTTTATTTTTTTTTAACAATAGTTGTAAATAAATTTTGAAGGAAATATAGTCTTTGCTTAGGAAGAACAGAGTATCTATGAGATTGTTCAGAGGAGTTGTGGTATTAGCCGTATGTAGTAGGGCTGTGTCAATACTTTCATGAGTCCTAGGTAGTTTTGCTTTCATGAGACCCTTCCTCCATAAAAACTTAACAATTATATCTTATAATTGCATTGGTATAAATATAAATATAATCCAGGTTGCATTCTATTTATTTTTCATTTGAATTTAGAAAAAAATAAAACATTTTCATTGGCCTCTAAAAGTTTCGTGGCCCCTGGGCTTTGTGGCTTCTCTGCCTAATGGATAAGTCAGTTCTGCTTATCCTTACATTAAGAAAAAAAAAAAGACAAAGTATTGACTTAGGAACTCAAAATGTCATGCTGCTCCCTCAGCTTTGAGTGAAGATGAATAACTTAGAAACAAGGCTATTATTACTGTCAGCAGAGCCACAGTGAAATTTACTAGATGATGAGTTTATTTTATCATGCTAACATTCAGTGTTGGGCCATATCATATGTTTATTTCTGGAAATAAATATAAACGAATGTAAATACTTCTAATGTGTGGTAAGATCAATAATTATACCCTCAAATTGAGTAGGCAGGGGATACAAACACTCAGCACATATTCTTGTGTTACATGGCAAAGGTATGGAGAAGTGTGAGGAAGAAAGTACAACTGAACAGCCTGTCTGACAGGGTCACAACCAAAGGTAACCTTTCAGCAGCTCCAGGAAGATGCCCCTCCACTAATGCTTGATGACACTTGAAACTAATTTAACTGAGAATATAGACTTTGCATATCCATAGTGCAAGTATTGTTTATAATGTGAACACTCCTGTGAAAGTGAAGCATTATACTAAATGCATGATGCAGAATTAAGGATTGCCATCTGAACTTTCTCAGAAAGCAGGTTGCATTAAGGGTGGATGTCCTGGTTTTGCCTAGTTTTTATAATCTGGAAGAGGCTATGGGAAGTCAAGACAGTTCTTTAGAAGTATAGGTCATCCATTGGCCTTCCTTGAAGGAGGAATAGCATGTTGGGGGTGGGGTGGGGGGATACAGATAAGAGGCCAGGTACTCTTCTTCATTACTTGTACTATCATCAGAGTGAGAGGGCAGTGGACTTTCTGAAGCAGTGTTAGTCCTGTCCTTCTGATATTCGTTGGGAGTGTGGGCAGGGATGGGATGGGGAGAGGAGAAGGTGCCATGGCTAGAATTGGGCCAAGAGAACCAGCAGTGCTTCTAATCCAATTGTGCAGGTTGTGCACTGATCAAGGGTGCCACATTTAAGGGGGGATGGTTTATTTACTTCGTAGGTATCATAGGTTTATATATTTATTAAAACAATTTTCTGGCTGATGGTAGTATTTGTTTTAATAAAATTGGTATATATTCTGACAGATGAGAGTCAAGATTCTTGGGTAAGGAGAGAATCTCTAAATTGTAGAAAGACACATTTAGGCAAGTAGCCCTATACCCCTTTAGGAAGTTCCTCAGCTTGAAAGAATTCCTGCATTTTGCCCTCTTTGAGGACAGGAGTCATGTATTTTTCCAACATTTTTTCTTAATACCTAATATAGTAGCACAGTTTATTTTTTTTTATTTTTTAATTTTTTTTAGTAGCACAGTTTAATATGAAATTAAACTTTCCTCAGAACCAAGGTTGCCACTAGCCACATGTGACTGTTGAGCACTTGAAATATGGCTTGTTTGAATTGAAATGCACTGTAAGTGTCAAATACACTGGATTTTTAAGACAGTGTGAAAAAATATAAAATAGCTCCTCAATAACTAGTTTATATTGGTTACCTATGGAAATGATAATTTTTTACATAATGAGTTCAGTAAAATATATTATTATAAAATACATTATTAAAAATAATTTCACCTGTTCCTATTACTTTTTAAATGTGGCTCTTGGAAAACTTGAAGTTACATATGTGGCTTGCATTGGTGGCACATATTACTGCTGAACAGAGCTCTGCCTTAGAAAGCTGACTAGAAAAAAATCCTTGATAATAATATATACAATAAACATTTACATTATCACCCATTTAATACCCTTTAGTTAGTAAAATTCTGATCCATTTCATATTATCTTTAAGAATGATATGATATTAAATAGGGTTAAAGAAGAAAATTTCTGAAAAGTGTATGTTTCTTCATGGCAAAGATGTTAAGTTGAAAAGAAAAATTGTTTTTTTAATGGCTTGGCACTTTACCCAGATAATCTGCAAGTTTTTATTTGGAGAAGAATGTTGTTTGTTCCTGAAAATCTGCTAGCATTATTTAAATAGCCTCATATGATACATAGTGTCCCATGTTTGGTACAGATTTTTGTTTAATTTGATCATTTCAATTTATATACTGGTTATGGTTGTATAGTTTTATTATTTTGAAGTAGTTTATTGTTTTGTAATTTATCTATAAATTAATGAGAAGGTAAGCATTCTGAAAGCACACCAGCAAGCTTTACTTGACTGATTAGGGACCTTTGTTAAATACAAGGTATGACTTTTCCTTGGCACCACAGGTTCTCCTTTGGGAATGAGTGAGATGGACCAAAGGAAGGTCAATATACCCTATTGAATCTGGATTGTTCTTAAAAAAAAAAAAAAAAAAGACTTTATTTATTTGAGAGAGAGAGAAGCAAGAGACAGAGCATGAGTAGAGGAGGCAGGAGAGGGGCAGAGGGAGAAGCAGACTCCCCACTGAGCAGGGAACCCAATGTAGGGCTGGATCCCAGGACCCTGAGATCATGGCCTGAGCTGAAGGCAGACACTTAACCAACTGAGCCACTCAGGGGCCCCTGGACTTTCTTATGCTAAGTAGAGATAACTTACCTGGAAGTATCTGGTTGCCAGGTCAGGTCAGGGCAGGGCAGGCTGAGATTGAAGCTGCTTCTGTGTGTGTGTGTGTGTGTGTGTGTGTGTGTGTGTGTAGAGGGATGGAGAGAGAGGGAGAGAAAGAGAACTTTCTGATATCTTTTTTTTTTAAGATTTTATTTATTCATGAGATGGGGGTGTGGGCAGAGACACAGGCAGAGGGAGAAGCAGCAGGCTCCATGCAGGGAGCCCGGACGTGGGACTCGATCCCGGGTCTCTAGGATCACACCCTGGGCTGAAGGCAGTGCTAAACTGCTGAGCCACCCGGGCTGTCCTCTGATATAATCTTTCTAAGGACTAGACATTACTGCCAATGCAACAGCATCTATATTGGGAGTGAGGTATACAACTGCCATGACAATGTGGAAGATTCCTTTATTGTGTCAGTATTCAGTGTTCGACCTACATGTACTGCTCACAGAACTAATTTCCAAAACACCAGAGAAAAGATATGTTCATTCAGATATATGCAATCCCAGAAGGGATGCATGAAATATTTAGTATTCATTTCTGCTGCAGGTTTTCTAATGAAAAGTTATTATATATTTGAGTAGATGTCAAGATGGTGTTGTGAATTTAGCAAAAGAAACCCTTAGATAATTAACACTTCTTTCAAATAGGTAAAAGCCTCATAAAATAAGACACATTTTAGTTTGATAATCAGAAATCTACTACAGTAAAAAATACAAGGGTCTTCCTAATTGCTAATCTAATACTTGGTCATCAAAGATAATGATTCATCTGCATGTTTATTTTTATTATCGTTACTATATTTTTTAAAGATTTTATTTATTTATTTATTTATTTATTTATTTATTTGAGACACAGAGAGGCAGACATAGGCAGAGGGAGAATTAGGCTCCATGCAGGGAGCCCGATGTGGGACTCGATCCCTGAATTGGGATCTCACCCTGAGCCAAAGACAGCCACTCAACTGCTGAGCCACCCAGGGATCCCTATTGTTACTATTTTTAATTTCAAAAGTACAGACTATACTAAGCTGTGGTTCAAATAAAAAGCTACCAATTCATATATCTATCACTTATTATGTTATACTGAAGACAAAAAAACAAAGATCTTTTATATAATAATAAAAAATAACTGGGGGACCTGGGTGGCTCAGTCGGTTGAGTGTCTGGCTCTTGATTTTGGCTCAGGTCATGGTCTCAGGGTTGTGAGATCCAGCCCTGCGTTGGGCTCCATGCTCAGTGGGGAGTCTGCTTGAGATTTTCTCCCTCTGCCCTTCTCCTGCACTCTCACTAGCACTCTCTCTCTCTCTTAAATAAATAAATAAATAAATAAATAAATAAATAAATAAAATCCTTAGGAAAAAAAAAAACAAAAAAACATGGGCACCTAACCTCCCATTTCAGGCACCTGAAACTGTATACTGTAAAGAAAAAAGTTGTTGCTGAAAATCTACTAGCATTATTTAAGTAGTCTTGTGTGAACATAGTACTTTTTTAAAATTTAAAATTAAAAAATTTTTTTTGAGTACACGCTTGATTTTCATCCCAGGCTTTTTAGGACATGACCCTTCTCTCTCTTGCATGAATTGAAGGGTACCCCCTGATAAGGAGTGCTTATGGGAAAGAATGGTTGATATGATCCCAGCCATAGCCTAGGAAACATTCCTGAAGCCATTAAAATATTAAAATCATTTCACAAAGGATAAGAGGAGTTACAGGCTTGTCTCACGATTAAGAGTATAAGCTCTGGAGCCTAAGTACCTGAGACTGAATCCTGCCTCTGACATTCTCTCTGACCTTGGGCAGTCATTTCACTTTTCTATTCCTTAGAATCTTCATCTGTAGATTGGGGAATAATAATAGTACCTACCTCATCTGGGTTGTTATGAGGATTGAATGAAATAGTGCATTTAAAGCACCATGCCAGACAGAGAGTAAGTGCTCAGAAATATTAGTTGTAGTTTAATTCTCCTCACAGTTCTATGCCCATAGTCCTTGAAGTATTGATGCAGAAAATGAAATTGACAACTGTTAGTTTATTTAATACATTTCCTTAGCATGATCTTGGCCCATCAAATTTCCAATGTTATGAAGATATCTGTTGTTAGAGTGGCCTACTCTTTTCCCTAAACTTTGTGGTTCTGCCTTGATGAGCACCATCTCTGCCTCCTCTCTGGCTCAGACTTGCCCCTACACAAGTACCCTGTGTTGCTGTAAGATTTCAGAGGGCCTGGCACCTGGGTGGCACAGTTAGGTAAGTGTCTGAGTTTTGGTTTTGGCTCAGGTCATGATCGTAGGGTCCTCAAAGCAAACTCCACCTCGGGTTCCACACTTAGCGTGGAGTCTGCTTGGGATTCTCCATCTCCCTGCTGCTCCCACATGTGCTCTCTCTTAAATAAATAAGTCTTTTTAAAAAGGTTTCAGAGGGCAAGAAAGAACTAGTCAATTAAATAAATGTTTATAGTTGGAAGGGGGCACTTTTACCCCATAACCATATTCTGTAATTCCTTCTCCTGTGTATCTAGGAGATTGCTGTGAACAAAAGGGTAAGTATAGAAGGTTTTACAGATGTTTTATTTACTAAAGTTGAGATAAAAATGATTGGTATTTTCTGCTAAACAGTTTCCTGCAGAGGTAAGAGTTTCAAGAACACAGAAGAGGGTGGCCCTTAAGAAAAGATATCCTAATGCTGGGCATCAATTTGTGACCTGAGCTGTTTTCCTCAAAACTGGGATCTGGCCTCTGGGAAAATCCTTATCCTCAAGGGGGGCCTGGCCAATGATGTGTGGGTATAGGACTGGGAATGCTGGGACTGAATCCAGGTTCTACCCTACCAGGGGTGAGACATGGGCAAATTACTGAACCTCTTAAAACTTTAGTTTCCTACCTGTTTAATGAGAAGGATACAACCCGTCTCATAAGGTTTTTTTGAAGAAATGAGATGGCATAGGTGGTGCACCTGGCACATAGTAAGCATGAAATAAGTGCTGGTTATTGCTGTTGTTACTGTTAATTTTCTATCTATGCCTTTGCTCACGTTCTATTTGCATAAAAGTACCTTTCCCTCCTTGATGATGTGGTGAACTCTTCTTTTTCAAAATGCCTCACCTTCTTGAAGAAATATCCTCCAATTTTTTTCCAGTGCCATGAGTCTCGCCTGCCTCTGTGCTCTCAGGTTTTGTATGTACTTCATGATTTTTAGTGCTGTGCTCACACTTCCCTTCCCCCAAATTGTAAGTTACTGTAAACACATGGCATATGTTTAGCATCTGCTTTTTGACTGAATTAACAGGTAGTTTCTCTCTACAACCCTTTAATCCTCCTGAAAACTTCCCATATACCTTGCATCTAATTCCACACTCTGTAATTTCATGGCCCCTGAAACCCCTTGCTCCCCACCCATCTTTGTGTCCTATCCAGACGGGCCCTCTTTGTGTTCTTCTCATAGCCCCACTGCTTCCCTCCGTTAGGGCAGCTGCTTCTCCCACCACAACAGAATTCCTCCTTGGCCTTTCACAGCCCATGTCAAAGCCTTAGTTCATGTATAAGGATATTTTGTTTACTGTTTGATTAAAACCAAATTCTCTTTTATTTCTGTTTCAAATTACATTTAGTTTTGGGGCTCAGCCACTAGCCCTCAGCACGTTGGTACCACATTTGGACTCGCAGCACCTCACCTTTCCCCAACCCTGTTCTGGATGACTGTTCAGAAATATAAAGTACCCAGGCATGTCACAAAGGTGACATCTCAAAAGGTACTTTGTGGTGAGAGTGGTCTTCCTCAAGGTGTGTGTAGCTGGTGCCAGCCATGAGGCTAGTGACCCTGTCGGAAAAGGATTTTTCTTGCTTCTGGGTGCTCATGATTAGAAGTTTGTTCATAGAGGATGTCATGAGTAGAGAATTATGTCTCAAAGCACCATCCAAGCCTGCAGAATATGCATGACAACCGTCCTTCCTGTAGCTAACTCTCTCCTGTTCTATTATCGTTCTGTCTGCTGCTCTGAACTTTCAGAAGAAGCAAGCCTTCTCTTAATTGTTCCAAAAGGAGAATTTGAGATCATCACAGTCTAGCTTTTGCCTCATCACTCCAATAAAACTGTTCTTGTCGAGCTTACATAATCTGATAGTTGGCTACAGTGAAATCTTCTTATTTTAGTTGATTTCCTGGCAATGGCTAATGTCATTGCCTAATCCCTCCTTGAAACACTCTTTTCTTTTATTCCCTTTCACTATTTTTTATATTCCTCAAATGAATGAGACCATATAATGTTTGTCCTTCTCTGATTGACTTATTTCACAGAGCATAATACCCTCCTTTCTCTTGACATCCTTAACATCACACTTGCTTAATTTTCTTGTTACTGTTTGTATGTTCTTTTCAGTCTTCTGTGCTGGTTTCTCTTCCCTTGCCAGTCCTTAAAGCATTGACACTCCTTAATGTTTGGTCCTAAGCCACTACCTCTTACCCCTCCTCCTCTCTGCCTGATTTCAGTGATTTTGTGTGCGCGCGCGCATGTGTGTGTACATTGCTGCTAAAATGATAATCATGGTGTTGATAGAGATGATATGTACTGAGTTCTTATTACATGCCAAGCACTTTAAGAATTTCATCTGTATCAAGTGGTTTAATCATCACAGTAAGCCTATGAGGTAGAACTATTATTACAGGTAAGTGCAGAATCCAGAACTGACCCAACAGTCTGGCCTTGGATCGTGCACTGTTAGGACCCTACACTGCCTGTTTCAATTCTAAAATTCTGTCTTTATTCCTCAGTATCACCCTTGGATTTCCCATGGGCGCCTCAAATAATAAACATTAAGAACTAAACTTATCATCCTCCGTACATGCTCTTTCTCCCGTGTTCCCTATTTGCAGGGATGGCACCACTTCCACTCTGGTGGCCGAACTGCACACCTGGCATCGTCTTTGCCTTCAGTCTCATCTACAATTTAATTAGATAGCAGATTCTCTCCATTCTGTTCCTTTCCCCAGATCCAACCACATTTCTCTAGCCTTATTGCTACTACCCTGAATTTGGGACACTGTAAGTACCCTCCCGTCCAAGTTCCTGCAATAACTTCACAACTGGTTTCCCTGCTTCCTGTCTTGTTCCCTCTGCAGCCATAACTAAACAGATGATGTAAGTGGTCTGTTTACATATCCTTGAATGCCTCCAAGGCTAGCAGCTTGCCACCTCTGTGTGGCCAGATGACAAACTTGTGCTTCTCTCTTCTACCTCGGCTTCCGAACCTGCTCCTCACACAGTGTTGGTTCAGTTCTTGGAACCTGCCACAAACTGCTTCATCTTTGCCTCTTCGCACTCACCCTTCCCTCTATCTTTAAGTTTCTAGTTTTTAGCTTTGTACATTTTAGTGTTTTCATATTTTAAAAACTTACTTTGTCAGCATGGGTACATTATCCTTTGACTCACATGTATTACACAAGAAACATCCCATCTTCTTTTCCTCTTCCTCTTCTAATTTTTGATAGGTATGTAATTAAAAATTTTCAGGGCCTCTAGCAGGCCTCCTGATCCTTACACTCACTTTAGGGTTAGTTCTATGGTTAAATACCTTCTGTACCCCCTGCCATTCGTTTTCTGTAGGTAAGGAATTTGCCAAAAGCCCCACAGAAAGTAGGTGGCTGAGCCAGTATTGAAACCTAAGTTGCATGCAAAATTCTGTGTTGTTTCCACTACTACATCGTGTTTCTATTGAAAGTAGAAACACACACATATTTAAAAGATAAACTATACTGAAAGCAAAAGAGATCAAGACAGTACACAGGAAAAAGAAGCAAAAAACATAAAAAGATAAAAAGGAAACATGGTAAAATCAAAATAATATATGTAAGAGACTACAATTTGCTGGCATAAAACATGTAAAAATAAAAATTATTTTAAAATTCTATGTGGGTACAAAAGATTATATATATTTTTTGATAAGATATTTGCAAGCCAATAATTAAGTCAAATAAAAGGAAATGAGAGATTAACAAGCCTAGAGAAGGTTAATCTTTTTTTTTTTAAAGACATTAAAATGGGTTAAAAATCATTAGTGATAATGTGCATTCCTTGAACAAAGGCAGCTGTTGATGCTAGCAGAATATTTAACTAAACCTATTCGATCTCCCAAGGGATAGGCTTCTTGCAAGAGATTTCTGGTTTGGTTTTCTTTAGCTGGTTGTAAATCATTTGGGATGCCTTCAACTTCCAGTTTGAGAAGAACCGACCATAAATAGCTTAAACATAACAGACAAGTCCAGAGATAAGGTGCTGATTCCAAGATTGTTTATTTCTGTGGCCTAATGGTGATATCAGGTTCTAGGTCCCTTCCATCTTTTTCCACTGTAGCCTCCTCATAAGGTAAGCTTTCTTCCCCCAAGGCAGCTCCAAACACCACATTTTCACATAACCACAAAAACAAACAAACAATAAAACAGAAGAGAAACCACCCCCTTTTTTTGTGGACATGTTGGAGATCATGCTGTCCTTTCCAAGCAGCCTTTTCTGCAGACTTCCCCACAAGTATCAATGGCTGGAACTGTACCACTTGCACATTGCTAAACTAGTAAATAGTAAGAGGAGCACAATTATAGTGATTGGTCTAAAATAATCTAGATTTCTCCCTTGCCCACTCTGGGGGCTAGGGATGAACATAAACTCTCCTGAAGCACACAGCCATGCAAACCCAATGCAAGGAGAAGAAAATAACCAACTAACACCATTTGTCATCAGTGGAGACAGAACAGAAAGACTTTACCCTTTACCCTTGACCAATTTTGTCTGGAACCACAAATGACCCCAGATAGCCAAAACAACCTTGAAAAAGAAAAGCAAAGCTGGAAGCATCACAATACCAGACTTCCAAGTTATATTACAAAGCTGTAGTAGTCAAAATAGTACGGTATTGGCACAAAAATAAACACATGGATCAATGGAACAGAACAGCAAGCACAGAAATTAACCCACAACTACATGGTCAGTTAATCTTTGACAAAGCAAGAAGGAATATCCAATGAGAAAAAGAGTTTCTTCAACAAATGATGTTGGGAAAACTAGACAGGTACATGCAAAAGAATGAAACCGGACCACTTTCTTACACCATACACAAAAATGAATTCAAAATGGATTAAAGACCTAAGCATGAGACTTGAAACCACAAAAATCCGAGAAGAGAGCACAGACGGTAACTTTTTTGACATCAGCTGTAGCAACTTCTTTCTAGACATGTCTCATGAGGCAAGGAAAACAGAAGCAAAAATAAACTGTTGGGACAACATAAAAAAAAAAAAAAGCAAAGGAAACAATCAACAAAACTAAAGCCAACCTATGGAATAGGAGAAGATATTTGCAACTGATACATCTGGTAAAGGGTTAGTATCTAAAATTTATAAAGAACTTCTAAAACTCAACACCCCCAAAATGAATAATCCAATTAAGTAATGAGCAGTAAATGTGAATAGATATTTTTCTAAAGAAGGCATGGCATACAGATACATGAAAGGTTGATCAACATCACTCATCATCAGATAAATGCAGATCAAAACTACAATAAGCTATCACCTCACACCTGTTAGAATGGCTAAAATCAACAACACAAGAAACAACAGATGTTGACAAGGCTGTGGAGAATGGGGAACCCTCTGGCGGTGTTGGTGGGAATGCAAACCAGCAAAGCCACTCTGGAAAACAGTATGGAGTTTCCTCAAGCAGTTGAAAATAGAATTATCTTACCTCCAGCAATTGCACTACAAGGTTTTTACCCAAAAATACAAAAGTACTAATTCAAAGGGATAAGTGCACTCCGATGTTCATAGCAGTATTATCTACAGTAGCCAAATTATAGAAACAGCCGAAGCATCCATTGATAGATGAATGAATAAAGCAGTAGTACATATAAATATATATATACCCACTATATACTATATATATAATGTGTATAATCTATATCTATAATGTGTATAATTCTCTATCTATCTAGATGTGGCAAATAGGAGATAGATAAGTGAGTGGAATATTACTCCACAATAAAAAAGAATGAAATTTTGCCGTTTGCAGCAACATACTTGGAGCTAGAGAGGATTATGCTAAGTGAAATAAGTCAGTCAGAGAGACAAATACCATATGACTTCACTCATACGTGCAATTTAAGGAACAAAACAGATGAGCAAAGGGGGGAAAAAAGGAGAGAGAGAGACACACAAATCAAGAAACAGATTCTTAACTATGGGGAACAAACTGAGGATTACCAGAGGGGAGGTGAGGGGTGGTGGGTGAAATAGGTGATGGGGATTAAGGAGAGCCCTTGTAGTGATGACCACCAGGTATTGTATGGAAGTGTGGAATCACTAGATTGTACACTTGAAACTGTATGCTAACTAACTGGAATTTAAATAAAAACATTGAAAGACTTGAATGTATAGAAAGAGTTAAGAATTTCATTTATTATTTTAATTAAATAAAACGTACCAAAGTTAACTCTGATTTGTATTTAATTAAATACACAATTGTTACTGTGCTGCATGGTAGTTAGCTGCAACTCATAAGAAATTTTAAAAGGACTGTCATTTTGCCAGCACTAATTTTTTGTCAGCACTAATTTTACAGTCAAATTAATTTTTAGACACTTCTCTAAAATCATACAATTTTCCCTGGATATGAATAATTCTCTTCTTCTCTGTCTCCTTTTGCTTTTCCTCCTGCCCTTTCCCAAGATGAAGGGACCCCCAATCCTGACTCAGCATTCCCATTCACCACTCCCTCCTCCTCCCCACCCTGCTGCTTGGAAATGTCAGGCCCTGGAGTCTGCAGACTTTGAAGCCACACTTAATTTGGGTCCTTAAATGTATATCTCCTGCTTTATTTGCAGTGATCTTTATAGCATCCCCAATATTTTGGTGTGGGGCAGAAAGAAGAAATCCAGCATTAGGTGAGACTATGGTACCACAGGGAGAGAATGGGTATGTGCCAAATGCTTCACGAACCTCGGCATTTGACAGTTTGGGGTTAAGAGGAATGAGAGCAAGAGTGGAGATAAAGGATGGGGAAAAGAAGGGAGCAGAGCAGCCTCTGGGATCTATTATCTCTGTAAGAGACCCTGTGTCCATACATGTCCCTGGGGGCATAGATTTTGGCAGATTTAGCCTAAACTCCTCCTCTCAAAGAAAGCTGAAAGAGATAGGGAGAACAGAGACCCTCGGGCTTTACTCACCAGCCCTTACAGGTGAAGTGTGCTTACCTCTCTGGAGGCATGGGGCAGATTAGGGCCCAATCTTAGTCCTCCTATCACTTTCTAGCTGTGTAAGTGCCACTAGTCACCAACCTTTCTGAGTCTCATTTTCCCCATTGATGGTTTCCCCATTGGTGAAATAGGACTGACACTCTCTATCATACATAGTTCTTGTGAAGATTTAATGAAATGAAGCATGCAGACATTGCTTAACACAGAGTAGGCCCTTGACAAAAGTTCTTTCTATTTTCATCTGCCCTGAAGCACAAAGAAGGATCCCCTTGCCCAATCTTGAGCTTTCCTCAATTTTTCTCATTTGTATTTATTTCATTTTACTTCTGAGGATCAGAATGTTAAAAATAAATGTATAAAGTTTTGGGGTTAAGTGTGAGAAGATAAGTGACAGCTTTTAGTTCCTTCCTAGTGGGTTACCAAAGGGAGTGTCACAGTCCTGGAGAGGGTGTCATGGAGTAAGGCTGTGTCTTCAAGGCACAGGAGCATTTTCCATCTTTTGTCCTTTGTGGAGTGGGTGATGTGACTGCCATTCCCAAGGCACCTGGGGCCTCAGACCAGACTCTGCCCCAGCCATCAGGTCTAATGGGCTTCCAGAGGTCCTGTGGAGAGAAAGCCCTGTATCCTACTCTTGGACTAAGTTAGGAAGCTGGGGAGTTTGGGGTGTCCAGTGGGATAACTGCTGCACCTTACACATTTAGCTCATCACTTGAGTTAAGTGTTCCAGGCCCACTTCTTGACTGATACTGGACTTACCACTATACTGCAATAGATCTCTCCCCAAAATCCATTTCAGGTGTTTGGGAAAAGCTAAGCTGATACCAAAAATGAAATTGGTTCTTTCACAGTATCTTGGACCCACAGGATTACTCCTGGCTCCTCTTTAAAGTACCTAGTGGTTTTCTTTCCCAACTCCATCTCTGTTTAACAACCTACATTAACATTTCAGAAACATTAGGGGGCCTGTGTATCGATAACACTTTATTCCCTAGGCAAGAAAAACTCTTTTTTTCTTGGAATTGGATTGCTTTGGGCAGTTTAACAACCAGTGCTAGGCTGAGAGACAAACAATATTGCCCTAGTAATTATCTTGTCATGGCCACGAGACGATAGATGAGGGCATGTCTGCTCTACAAAAGGCCAATTCAACTGTGACATTAAACAGATGTCATGATCCAAATGAAATACAAATAATGGGCTACCAACCCAACCCAGTCATATCCAGCCAGTCAGCACCCCCTCCCCACATCTCTAGCCACTACATTATACTGACAAACATATTTAAGTAGAAAATGCAATATTAAAAAGTTAGAAACCATTCACTGAAAACATTCCACCCCAAAATCTGCACTGAGCTGAACTGAGTGAAATTTCTGTGCATGCTTCAAGTGGAAACAACTCCACGTTTATGCCTGATTCTTTAGTAGTAGCTTCAGGGACGTTTTAAGAAGGTTCCAGGGATCCCTGGGTGGCTCAGCGGTTTGGCGACTGCCTTTGGCCCAGGGTGTGATCCTGGAGTCCCGTGATCAAGTCTTGCGTCAGGCTCCCTGCATGGAGCCTGCTTCTCCCTCTGCCTGTGTCTCTGCCTCTCTCTCTCTCTCTCATGAATAAATAAATAAAAAATCTTAAAAAAAAGAAAAAAAAAAAGGTTCCACTACGAATGAAGATACCAGACTTTGGGGCAAAACCTTGTTCAGCCTAAGAAAGCACATTGCTTTCTCATTGCTCAAGAAAGAAGTTTTAGAAAGAATTTCTCAAAGGCTCTAAGAAGCCCCAGGCTGATGTTACAAAAGCCTAGGCTCTCTCCTTCCGTGTCACCCCGGTTTCCTGCTAACTGGGAAGCCATCAGAGGAGTTCAGATGACCCTGCAGGCCTCAGGAGACCTATGAGTAATATGTAGGGAGGGGGCATCACAGAAGGCCGGCCAACAGGGACACAGGCCCAGGCAGAGGAGGAGATCCACCAAGGATGGGGAACTGTACTTGGCGTTTCTCGTTCAGAAAAGACATCGCGAACTCCTGGTTAGGAAAACAGCCCCAGGGAGCCCTGCCTCGCCCTTGCCCCTACTACCCCCCGGAGAGACCGGTGCACAAGCTCCGTGCGCTCCGGCTCTCTGAGCTGCGGCCGCCGCGTCCCTGAAACACCTACCGCCTCTCTTGTCCCACCTTTGTTTCCATTTTCTCATTTTCTTTGAGAAGGAAACTGGTCAACCCCCCCCCCCCGGCTCCGTCCCGCGGGCGCCCCCACTGAAGCCCACTCTGTACCTTCCGGGGCTGGAGAGATGCTCCCAGAGATCGGACACCTGTAGGTGCGCCCTCCCTCTGGGAGGGGCCGCGGGTGGAGCGCGGCGCCCCGGGCACCTGTGGCTCGAGCTCGAGCTCCGGACAGCGGCCGCGTCCCCGAGTGCTCTCTGGCGTCCCCGCGGCGACGGGCGGCGACCTAGCAGACAGGTCCTGGAGGCACAGCCGCGGGCGGCCGTCTATGTGGGGGAAGGTGGGGAGGAGTGGGAGGGTCTGCATCCGGCGCGATCTAAGGTCTGGAGCCAAACCCTAGCTCCACTTCCAGAGGGAGGTGTGGGCAGGCAGGGGGCTTCCCCTTTGCCACTTAAAGCCACTGCATTCAATCAGCACCTTGATCGAGCACCTTCTGTGTGCCCCGAGGTCCTCCAGGAGCTTGGGAAGCCCTGGCGAGTGCAATGTTAAAAGGTCTCTGCTCTCCGCCAAGGTGTTGTTTCCAGTGACCAGTAATCCCATAGGTTCCTGTGAACATTTGCAGGTGTTTTCAGCCAAGGAGGGAAGGAATAGAATTCTGGCTTTCTTTTTATTTCAACCAATGTTTATTGCCGTCCCAAAGATTCAAAGGGAAAGGTGGGAGGGAAGGACGGAGAGGAAACCTACACCACCACCAAGGAGCTAGTTTCTTTTTAGGAACTTTGACTTAGCCTGATTGAATCTCTTTTGGTATTCCCCCATACTGTGCACTCACACCAACAAAGCTGCTGGATAGTGACCATGAGCTTCAAGCTTTCCTACTGATCAAATCTGATCAGTCGCTACCTATCAGGTAAGGTGACATTTAGAAAGCTGGACCTGGATCACTTCTTACCCAAGAGAGCCTCACAGGGTTTGAAGTCACACAGCCCTCATTCCACACCAGCCTCAGAATTTACTATTAGGTATCTACCTGACCTTGGGCAGATTTGCTAATGTCTCCAATTCTCAGTTGCCCCTTCTATAAAAT